>NC_072405.2:31817500-32120530 GCF_028858775.2 Pan troglodytes
GGCCACGCCAGTGTGCAGTGCACGGGAAATGTGGACGTGGGAGCGCGGAGGCACCCAGTACTGTGGCGTGGTGCTCGTCTGGTCGTCAGCGAGCCTCAGCGTACTTAGGACACCGCAGTTTATCTTTCCTTAGCGCTCCTAACGGTTATGGAAAATAGCGCTTGAAAACCTGGTAAGGACTAGGCATTGTTGCTCAACTCTTGACATTTACACCTTTGCCGGTAACTCTCCCTGTTTCACAGATGGGGAAACGGAGGCTCACACTTATTCAGTCTCTCTTGAGATCCACCTGATTCGTGAGAGGTAGAGCCAGGATTTCATTCTTGCCCGTCGATGGCATATGTTAGTGCCTATGTTGGGGGAGGCAGACTGCCCCAGCCCTCCCCAACACACGCAATGGTTATGAGAAGAAATAAAGCGAAGGGTGTTCCTGAGATTGACCCCATGACCTACACTTAGTACAAGGCTAAGCTCTCTTAGCTCTCTGGCTTAGCAATAAACTGCTTTGAAGACACAGAACTTTGCACTTGAGAGCTGGAAGAGACCTTGGGAATCCCGGGTTCCATCCTTTCTTCCACCTTGTATACAGATGAATGCACTGTGGCCCAGAGATAGGAGGTGACCAGCAATCCAGCCACTTTAAAAGATTTTTAAAAACAAGAGCCCTAGAAACGTCTACTCCATTCCATTTATCAAGTAAAACAAGCTTAGACAGAACTGGCAGTTCTACATCTTAACACAGAATCCTTCTTGGTCCAGCACCCGCCGGGGTCACCTCCTCTTCCTGGATTCAGCTACTGTTAACGGAAGAAACCATGAAGCCTCAGAAGGTTAGAGCCAAAGGGACTCTACTGTGTAGCCCCAATCACCTTCTTTTACAGTTAAGAGCCTGGAACCCAGAGAGGTTGAGTGACTTGGCCAAGACCCCCTGGAGGCAGAGGCGAGCAGAACCAATGTTTCAGACTCCCACATGACTTGCTCATCAGTGTCTTTTTTTGACAATCTGTTGCTATAAGAAATTACTCGTTTGGATAATTTTCACACTAGAAAACCCTGTGACCCAACGCTAGCATTGAGAAGCTAAAGCTGGCCACTGACATACTGTGATTTTAAGGACAGGCTCTTTCGAAATTATCTGCCTTTCAAAATCCTTGCCATTGGAGACACTGGTTGGGGTTATGTTAGTCTTCCTTAAGGAGGGCTCTACTAAAATGCCAGACTAGGCCGGGCATGGTAGCTCACGCCTGTAATCCCAGCACTTTGGGAGGCCAAGGCAGGTGGATTGCCTGAAATTAGGAGTTCAAGACCAGCCTGACCAACATGGTGAAACCCCATCTCTATTAAAAATACAAACACTAGCTGGGCATAGTGGCTTTTTTGTGCCTGTAATCCCAGCTACTCAGGAGGCTGAGACAGGAGAATTGCTTGAACCCGGGAGGCGGAGGTTGCAGTGAGCCGAGATCACGCCAATGGACTCCAGCCTGGGCAACAGAGTGAGACTCCATCTCAGAGAGAGAGAGAAGAAAAGCCAGACTAGTAAGTATTATCACACTATCCATATTTCCTGATAATTTATATGTAATAATTGTCTGATAAGAGCTAGGAAAGAAAAATATAGGAAAGTATGGAAACGTGTAACTTGGCATATTACATTCTAGAGCTGCAGTGATAAATTGCCCTAAACTGGGTGGCTTAAAGCAAGATAATTTATTGTCTTCCAGTTCTAGATGGTAGAAGCCTGAAATGAAGGTGTCAGCAGGGCTGTGCTCTCTCTAAAGATCTAGAGGAGGATCCTTCTTTGCCTCTTCCTAGCTTCTGGTGGCTACTGGCCATCCTTGGCCTTCCTCAGCTTGTAGATGCATCACTTTGGTCTCTGCCCCTGTTGTCACATGGTATTATCTCTGTTTGTCTGTGTCTCTGTCTCCAAGTTTCTTTCTTCTCATAAAGACACCAGCCATATTAGATTCAAGGCTCACCCTCATCCAGTGTGATCTTATGATCTCATATTAACTTGATTATATTTGCAAAGATCCTATTTCCAAATAAGGTCACATTCATGGGTTCTGGGTGGACATGAATTTTTTGGGGGTGGTCACTATTCAACTTAGTACATGAGAGGACCATCCTGGTCTGGTTCATCAGGGAGAGCTTCTTTGAGGTAACGCTGTCTGAGGTCACACCTGCACAATGAATGGGAATTTATTAGAATTCTGGGCCTATATGAAGGAATAGTATTTCAGTCAGTGGAAACAGCAAAGAGGCTCTGAAGGGGCCCATTCTCACTTGTTAACAAGAGAAACAAAAACTGGAGCTAGGCTGGGCGCGATGGCTCAAGCCTGTAATATCAGCACTTTGGGAGGCCGAGGCGGGTGGATCACGAGGTCAGGAGATCGAGACCATCCTGGCTAACATGGTGAAACCCTGTCTCTACTAAAAAAAAAATACAAAAAATTAGCTGGGCGTGGTGGCAGGCGCCTGTAGTCCCAGCTACTCAGGAGGCTGAGGCAGGAGAATGGCGTGAACCCGGGAGGCGGAGCTTGCAGTGAGCTGTGATCGCACCACTGCACTCCAGCCTGGGCGACAGAGCAAGACTCCATCTCAAAAAAAAAAAACCAAAAACTGGAGCTAACAGGAGGGAACACTTACTAAGTACTTTATGCCAGGCATGGTTGTAAGAATGTTAGAAAACACGGCATACAGAATGATAATGAAACTGCATCAAAATATGTGGAATGCAGTCAGAACAGTCCTTAAAGAGAAATTTATAGCTTTAAAAGTTTATTTTAGTAAAGAAAAAAGGTTTGAAATCAATTATCTAAGTTTCCACCTTATGACGTTAGAATAAGAAAGCGAATTAAACTCGAAGTGAATAGGAGGAAAAAAATAATAAAAAATAATATGAGACATTAACCAACTTACAAGTCGGTTCTTTGAAAATATTAACAAAATTGCTAAACTCCTAGTGAGATTGAGCAGGACAAAAAAACATGAATAACAAATATCAAGCATAAGAGAGGAAGATCCCTACAGATATACAGAAATTGAAAATATAATAAGAAAACATTATGAATAATTTTATGCTGATGATTTTGATAATTTACATTAAATGGAAAAAGTCTTTGAAAAATGCAACTTCCCAAAACTGGCACAGGAAGAAATAGAACATTTGAATCACCCCATATCTTTAAGGTCCTAAAAAGAAAATTCCAGAGCAAGATGGCTTCACTAGTAAATGTTTACCAATCATTTAAGAAAGGTAATATTGATTTTATATAAACTCTTTTGAAAGAACAAAGGAAGAGAGAACACTTTTTAATTTATAATTCAGAATAATCCTGATACCAAGAAATAAAAAGGAAAGAAAATCACACACCTATATTTCTTACATAGGTGCAAAAATTTTAACAAAATATTGGCAAATCAAGGTCAGGTGTAATGACTCATGTCTGTAATCCCAGCACTTTGGGAGGCCGAGGCAGGTGGCTCACCTGAGGTCAGGAGTTTGAGACCAGCCTGGCCAACATGGTGAAACCCCATCTCTACTAAAAATACAAAAATTAGCCAGGCAAGGTGGTGGGCACCTTTAATCCCAGCTACTCAAGAGGGTAAGACAGGAGAATTGCTTGAACCTGGGAGGTGGAGGTTGCAGTGAGCTGAGATTGCGCCACTGCACCCAGCCTGGGTGACAGAGTGAGACTCCATCTCAAAAAAACAAAAACAAAAACAAAAACAAAATTGGCAAATCAAATCCAGCGACATCTGAAAGAGCAAGATAGCATTACCAGGTGGGATTCTTTTTTGAGGAATGCAAAATTGGCTCAACATTTGAAAATCAATCAATGTCATTCACTACATAAACAGAATAAAGAAGAACATTCATATGATTCGTATGATCTCAGTCAATGTAAAAAAAAATTTGGCAAAATTCAACACCCATTCATAATTTTGAAAAAAAGCCTTTATCAACTATAAAGGGTATGATTTTCCTCAGCTTGATGGAGCATCTACAAAGAATACAGCCATCATGGTTGTAAAATCAAAGTAACTCATTTTGTGCATGGGACTTTAAAAGTGTTAAATGAAATATTGAACAAATATGTGATACCTGGAGATACATGACCATTTTGCAACCATGGGACAACAGTCATCCTGATAAGAGCCAACCATAAATACGATGGAACTGAAAGATAGAAATGTTTGGGTCCATGATGGCTTCATTAAACTGCTGAACTAGTACCAGTGACTGTGTCTACCCCCTGACTTCTTATTAGGAGAGAAAAATAAGCTCTTTATTTGTTTAAATTTCTTTTGGTTGGATATTCCATTACTTGTTGTTAGGTCTTTAAAAATATTTGTTGACTGGTTGGGTGACTTGCTCAAGGTCATAAAACTGAATGGGAGACAGGATGACTTAATGTAAAAAGTACCAAGCTGGGAGGCAGGAAGCCTGAATCCTTATCCTGTTATGCTACTAATAGACTGTGTAAGCTTAGAAATTGTAGTTTGCCTTACTGGTCCTCACCACCCATATATAATTTGTAAAAGGAAAGGGGTTTGTGCAGATGGCTAAGCTGACCTTTAACGTTCTTTCCAGGTCTAAAATCTATGATTTCTAAGAGGCAAAAGAGAAGACTAGAAGTAAGGTTTTCCCTTTCTCTCTTCTCCTTTCCCTCTCTGCTGTGGTCTGAATGTGCCGTCCAGTTTTCATGTGTTGAAACGTAATGACCAATGTGATTAGCATTAAGGGGTTCTGCCTCTCAGCATTAATGAAGTCATGAGGGTGGAGCCCTCATGGGTAGGATTAGAGACCTTATAAAAGGGCTTGAGGAAACGTGTTTACTCTCTTCTGCTCTTCTGCCCTGTAAGTACTTAGTACTCAACCCCTTTCTGTCTTTCCATACCTTCTGTCAGATGAGGACACCTATATAGCTCAATCTTTGAGGAACAGGTTTTTACCAGATAGAAAATGTGCTTTGGACTTCCCAGCCTCCAGAACTGTGAGAAAATATATTTCTGTCCTTTATAAATTATCCAGTCTGTGGTACTTTGTTATAGTGGCACAAATGAATTAAGACAGTCTCTTTTTCTCCCTCCTTTTTTCCTTCCTTCTCTTTCTTCTTCTTCTTCTTTTTTTTTCTTTTTTTTTTGAGATGGTGTCTAGCTCTCTCACCCAGGCTGGAGTGCAGTGGCGCATTCTCAGCTTACTGCAAGCTCGCCTCCTGGGTTCACGCCATTCTCCTGCCTCAGCCTCCCGAGTAGCTGAGACTGCAGGCACCCGCCACCATGCCCAGCTAATTTTTTTGTATTTTTAGTAGAG
This sequence comes from Pan troglodytes, assembly GCF_028858775.2. Classification (NCBI taxonomy): domain Eukaryota; kingdom Metazoa; phylum Chordata; class Mammalia; order Primates; family Hominidae; genus Pan; species Pan troglodytes. The sequence goes on from NC_072405.2 coordinate 31,822,818, forward strand.
ACAGGGTTTCACCATGTTAGCCAGGATGGTCTCGATCTCCTGACCTCATGATCCGCCCGCCTCGGCCTCCCGAAGTGCTGGGATTACAGGTATGAGCCACCGCGCCCGGCCTCTTTCTTCTGAAGAAATAAAACATAAGGACCAGGCACAGGGGCTCATGCCTATAATCCCAGCACTTTGGGAGGTGAAAGTGGGAGGATTGCTCGAGCCCAGGAGTTTGAGGCTGCAGTGAGCTGTGATCACACCACTGCACTCCATCCTGGGTGACAGAGCAAGATCCTGTCTCCAAAGAAAACTTAAAAAAAAAAATCAAACATAAGATAGAAGACCTCTTTCCTTCTCTTGTTGAACTTGAGATTTCTTTGTAACAGTGTATATGGGAATGTTGATGAATGGATTAGGGCAGATGAACAACCATCAATATCTAAAACCCAATTATGATTTCTCTTTAACTATCTTTCTAGAAAACCCGCTAACATGGCAATTGCTTGAAATTCTGCTCTCCAAATGTTGTAATCCATCATTCCAAGGAAGCTAAATTGGCTCACCTGTCCCTCCTGGCTGTGTGTGGGTGTTTGGGGAAGGTAACCATGCTAGATGTCAGGAAACAAAGGAATCCTGCAGCCCTTGGAAATGGGGAGTCCTCTTACTCTTCCCTGGACCTGTTTGCTTTCCAAGACATTCATGCATAGACTAGTTTTGAGTGGCTTGGCTAATAATCCTATATATTTACACAGCCTTTGTCTTCAGGAAATCATGTCACTTTACAGGCATGGTCTCATTTATGAGCCCAGCATTGCTAAGGCAAAGGGATTTTTATTTCATGGTGTTTTGTTGTGGAGAGAAAGAGAAAGTGACTTGTTCAAAGCAACATCAAAATCCAGGGTTTCCTCCAGATTTAAAAAAAAATTATTTATTTATTTATTTTTTGAGACCAAGTTTCACTCTTGTTGTCCAGGCTGGAGTGCAATGGCGCGATCTTGGCTCACCACAACCTCTGCCTTCCGGGTTCAAGCAATTCTCCTGCCTCAGCCTCCTGAGTAGCTGGGATTACAGGCATGCGCCACCACACTGGGCTAATTTTTATGTATTTTTAGTAGAGACGGGGATTCTCTATGTTGGTCAGGCTGGTTTCGAACTCCCGACCTCAGGTGATCTGCCCGCCTCGGCCTCCCAAAGTGCTGGGATTACAGGCGTGAGCCACAACGTCTGGCCCTAAATCCAGGGTTTCCTCCAAACTTTTCTCATCAAAGCAGAGTGATCAAACTGTACCATAAAGGAGTCACATGGGAGATGGGTAATTGAACACACAAACACATGCACACACACACACAAAACACACACACACGTAGCAACAGACATGGTTGCTCTTGCTGCTCGGGCCCCATCACTCTAGTTTTGGTAACAGTACCTCAGATTTCTGAAGGAATATACTCAGATCATATTTGGTCCATTTGGGTCAGAAATTATGACCCTGGCCTGGTTAAGCAAGGTAATTTTGTCTCCTGATCATGATGACTAGCACATGAGTCAATGTTGTTCTGATTAGATATAAGCCCCATTTTTCAATATCAGCTTCATCTGTGATAAAGATGATACTTTGGTTTGTAAACCCAGAAAATTGGAGACAAGTCTCAGTTAATTTAGAAAGTTTATTTTGCCAAGGTTGAGGATGTGCGCCCATGGCACAGCCTCAGGAAATCCTGATGCCATGTGCCCAAGATGGCTGGGGCACCGCTTCGTTTTATACATTTTAGGGAGACATGAGACATCAATCAATATATGTAAGACATACATTGGTTCCATCCAGAAAGGTGGGGACAACTCAAAGCAAGGAGGGGTCTTCCAGATCACTGGTAGGTGAAAGAAAAGGGGTTGCATTCTTTTGAGTTTCTGATAAGTCTTTCTAAAGGAGGCAATCAGAATATGCCTCTATGTCAGTGAGCAGAGGGATGACTTTGAGTAGAATGGGAGGCAGGTTTGCCCTGAGCAGTTTCCAGCTTGAATTTTCCCTTTGGCTTAGTGATTTTGGGGCCCCAAGATATTTTCCTTTCACAGGTTTTCATATAGTTTTTGTTTCATTTCTAAAATTATTCAGACTTAAGCAGGAAGCAGTGGGTAGTTTATTGGACACCTTAAACCTCTCTCTGTTCCTTTCTCACACCAGATAACATGCCATTCTTCCTCTCAGCATCCTTCCCGACTGCACCATCACCTTCAAGTTAAGGTTGAAATTCCTGAGCAAATCAACTGCAAATCGATGAGGTGACCAGATGCCATGGACAGGATGGCTTCACACTAGTCTCCTTGGCATGACACCCCAAGGCCATGGTTAAGTTGCTTTCAACTTTTAAGCCTGATGTCCAGACACTTCCCCATATATATTTTCGCTGTGTTCTAACATGTTTAATGGACTATTTGCTTGTTTCCCAATTGTGCCTTCTTTTCTTTCCTTTTCTTTTTTTTTTTTTTTTTGAGATGGAGTTTCACTCTTGTTGCCCAGGCTGGAGTGCAGTGATGTGATCTCGGCTCACTGCAACCTCTGCCTCCCGGGTTCAAGCAATTCTTCTGCCTCAGCCTCCCGAGCAGCTGGGACTACAGGCACGTGCCACCATGCCTGGCTAATTTTTGTATTTTTAGTAGAGATGGGGTTTCACCATGTTGGTCAGGCTGGTCTCGAACTCCTGACCTCGTGATCCGATCAGTGCAGGGCTTTTCTAAGTGCCAGCCATCTGTGACTGACTGCACAGGTCCCACGCCCTAGAAGCAGCTGTGTAGCTACCCCAGGAAAGTGTAGCCCTATGGCCTTGACTGTAGAAGCCTCTGCTGTTGCCCAAGGCTGTGGGCTGGCCTGAGCAGCTGGGAGGATGAGTGGGGAGTGTGGGGCTTCAGGACAGAGCTTGAGCCTTGATACGTGCCTGACTTTCAGTCTTACAGAAACCACAGCATTACAGACTTTTCCATGTTGTTGTTACAAAGATATATAGATTTAATATATATATTTAAAAATAAATGCAAAAAAGTAAAAATTAGAGGGGCTATAACATTTGATTTACTAGTTTATCTGAATTTATCATTTTAAACATCTTAAAACATGGGTGTGTCCTCTTAGCCCTGACCCTCCAAATGTTTGTGGCAATCCCAGAGTGGAGAACGCAGAAGGAATGAATAAACCTCCTGGAAGAGGTGGCATGAGATGTGACTGAAGACACAAAGAGAACGATAAATGTGAAGAGGAGGAAGGATTCCTCTTTTGTTAAAAAAAATTGTGGTAAAATACACATAACATAAAATTTACCATCTTAAATTTATTTATTTATTTACTTATTTATTTATTTTTAGAGACAGAGTGTCTGTCACCCAGGCTGGAGTACGGTGGTACAATAGTAGCTCGCTGTAACCTCAAACTCCTGGGCTCAAGTGATCCTCATGCTTCAACCTCCCAAAGTGCTGGGATTACAGGCGTGAGCCACCGCACCCTGCCCATCTTGATCATTTTTAAGTGTACGCTTCAGTAATGTTAAGTGTATACATATTATTGTGCCACCAATCTCCAGAAGTTTTTCATCTTGCAAGACTGAAACTCTGTACCTGCTAAACGACTCCCCATTCCTCTCTCTTCATCCCCCGGCAACCCTCAATCTGCTTTCTGCCTATAAATTTGACTACTCTGGATACCTTATATATGTGGAACTCTACAGCATTGGTCTTTTTGTGACTGGCTTATTTCAATTAGCATAAAGTTCTCAAGGTTCATCTGTGTTGCAGCATGCATTGGAATGTCTTTCCTCTTTAAGACCAAATAATATTCCACTGTATGGATATACTGCATTTTATTTATCTATTCATCTGTTGATGGACACTGGGGTAGCCTCCACCTTTGAGTATTGTGAATAATGCCACTATGAATATGGGTATACAAATGTGTCTTTGGGACTCTGCTTTTAATCCTTTGGATGTATACCCAGAAATGGCGAATGTCTTAGTCCATTTTGTGTTGCTCTAACAGAATACCACAAACTGGGTAATTTATAATGAAATTTAGATTTTAAAAGAAACAAATTTATGGCCGGGCGAGGTGGCTCATACCTATAATCTCAGCACTTTGGGAGGCTGAGGCAGGCGGATCACTTGAGGTCAGAGGTTCGAGACCAGCCTGGCCAACATGGCGAAACCCTGTCTCTACTAAAAATATAAAAATTAGCTGGGCATGGCGACACACACCTGTAGTCCCAGCTACTCAGGAGGCTGAGGCGGGAGAATCGCTGGAATCCAAGAGGTGGAGGTTGCAGTGAGCCAGATCGCACCACTGCACTCCAGCCTGGGTGACAGAGCAAGACTCTGTCGCAAGAAAAAAAAAAAAAGAAGGAAAGAAAAAATGTATTATCTCATGATCCTAGAGACTGGGAGGTCCAAGACCAAGGGGCTGGCAGCAGGGACATCACATGGGCAGCAATCACAGATCACAGAGACACAGAGCACAGAAGGCTGGAGACTGGTTGGAGTTGGGGCAGTGGGAGGGAAGGGTGGGCTGTTTCATGTGCTGGATTTGGAAGAACAAGTAGAAATAACCAGACACAAAGTTCCAATTGTAATGACAATGCATGAAGTCCTCAACCTGGACTTCCAAGAACTGAACCATTAGTCACTTATGAGACATTGGGCAAGTTATTACTTTTTTTTTTTTTTTTTGAGACAGAGTCTCACTCTGTCACCCAGCTGGAGTGCAGTGGCACAATCTTGGCTCACTGCAACCTCCATCTCCCACATTCAAGCAATTCTCCTGCCTCAGCCTCCCAAGTAGCTGGGATTACAGGTGTGTACCACTACACTCCGCTAATTTTTGTATTTTTAGTAGAGATGGGGTTTCACCACGTTGGCCAGGCTAGTCTCAAACTCCTGACCTCAAATGATCCACCCGCCTTGGCCTCCCAAAGTGCTGGGATTACAGGCATGAGCCACTGTGCCTGGCCATGTTATTACTTTTTTAAGCTCCCATTTTCTCAATGGTAAATGGAGATAGCATTATCCACCTGTTTGGATTGCTGTGAGAATTAAATGAAATAATCCAAATGAAGTGCTAAGTACAAAGCTTGATATGTAATAAGAATTGATACAAAGTCCACTGTGAATCATTATTAAACCACGCCTCCTAATATGATAGTGGATGGTAAGTCAAGGGAGAATAACACATCTCTATAAATGCCCTTCCTAATCAAACTATGCTACTTGTTGGACAATTAATGTACATTACTAACGAGTCTCTCTTTCACTCATGTCATTTGCTCCATAGTTGTTTGGTGATCCAAATGTTCTTCATGTCTGTACCATCCTAAAGGTGTCTTCAGATTCGAATCCAGTGGTCAGGGGCTGTGCCTACCTGGGTTTCCTCTTACTTGGCCTAGAGCCCAGGACAGCTCCGGTAGCTGCAGTTTCAGAAAGCACTTTAGAAATGAACAAGCTCACCCTGTAATCCCAGCACTTTGGGAGGCTGAGGCTGGTGGATCACCTGAGGTCAGGAGTTTAAGACCAGCCTGGTCAACATGGTGAAACCCCGTCTCTACTAAAAAATACAAAAATTAGCCAGGCGTGATGGTGGCTGCCTGTAATCCCAGCTCGAGCGGCTGAGATGGAAGAATTGCTTGAACCCGGGAGGCGGAGGTTGCAGTGAGCCAAGATCATGCCATTGCACTGCAGCTTGGACGACAGAGGGAGACTCTGTCTCAAAAACAAAACAAACAAACAAAAAAGAAATGAACAAGCTCAGAGTCTCCTTGTCCACTAAGGGAGATGGAGGGCAGTGTATGTGGCTTGCCCCACACCGACGGCAGCATAAAAACAATGATGAGCAAGGCAGCACGTCTGCTTTCTTTTTTTTTTTTTTTTTTTTTTGAGACGGAGTCTTGCTCTGTCGCCCAGGCTGGAGTGCAGTGGCGCGATCTTGGCTCACTGCAAGCTCCGCCTCCCGGGTTCATGCCATTCTCCTGCCTCAGCTTCCCGAGTAGCTGGAACTGCAGGCGCCTGCCACCACACCCGGCTAACTTTTTGTATTTTTAGTAGAGACAGGGTTTCACCATGTCAGCCAGGATGGTCTCGATCTCCTGACCTCATAATCCACCTGCCTCAGCCTCCCAAAGTGCTGGGATTACAGGCGTGAGCCACCATGCCCGGCCAACACATCTGCTTTCATAGTTATCCTCTCAGCAGCTGGGGGACAGATAGAGACAGGAGTTACTGTCTTTCAGGGCCATGCTTAGTCAGTCCTATGAAAGTTTCCCAGATACACATACACAGAGGGTGTCAGTTCAGGCTCAAAGGTGGCCTCCCAAAGCTGACCACCCCCCCGGGAGTGACCTGTGTGTACAGCTGGCTTCCTGCTCCCCTGCTGGGGAAGAGGCTGTTGTTTGTTGTGTTTCTAAACAATGCTTTCAGGGCCGGCTTCCTCAGTGAGGAGTCCATTGCATCGTGACTTGGATCAAGAGGTCTGTGTTTTCTTTCTGCCCTATGCTTTAATATAATTATCATAACTGAAAAGGTAATGTAAGAAAGTTAATTAGAATATTAACTATACTCTAACAAAACAACTTGCTTGTTTTTTTTTTTTTTTTTTTTTTGGTATGTCACTGGCCACCTGAATAGATCACTTTACATTTTTGCCATTGTGGCATACTTCAATCTACAAGGGCAGTGAATGTATTTATTTTGGTACCCTTTCATTACTTGGTGCTTGGTGCAATACTTGATACATATTATGTGGCCAAGAAATGATTATTGAATAAATACTTTTTTTTTTTTGAGACAGAGTCTCGCTCTGTTGCCCAGGCTGGAGTGCAGTGGCATGATCTTGGCTCACTGCAACCTCTGCTGGCCAGGGTTCAAGCGATTCTCATGCCTTGGCCTCCTGAGTAGCTGGGATTACAGGCACTCGCCACCTTGCCTGGCTAATTTTTGTATTTTTAATAGAGATGGAGTTTCACCATGTTGGCCAGACTGGTCTCGAACTCCTGGCCTCAAGTGATCTGCCCACCTTGGCCTCCCAAAGTGCTCAGATTACAGGCATGAGCCACGGCACCTGGCCTGAATGCTATTTTTTAATACACTGCTTTCATTGAGTGTAATAGGAACATTTCCCTATGCTTCTAGAGTAAAAGCAATTATAATTTTTAATGTTTCCGTACCAGCAGAGAATCATAATTTATTAAAGGTTTCATTTAGTTTGAATTTTGACTGTTTCCTTTGCTGTTTTTACTATTGTAGATAATATTATCATAAAAATTTGCATGCACATTTTTTAGCACCTTTGAAATTAAGTGCCTTAGAATGAATTCCCAAGAATGGAATTACTGCATTTGAGAGGTGTGGACAATTTTATGATTCTGTGTGTGTTTCTCAAGGGTTTGCCCTCTCTACAGAACATATTCACGGGATATGTTCTAGTTAACCGTAAAAGGCACAGAGGCCATTTCCAAAGGCCCCTAGCTGAAATCTCTTTGAAGGGTCTGAAGACATTCATTGGAGCACTAGCGGCCATCTCCGTTAGGTGGAACAGAGTAGATCTTCTGGTTTCTGAGTAATAAAGTAGATTATTAACAGAAATGATGCCTTTCCTCTTAGGTCCTGAAACAAAATCCAAAAATGTGGCCTACCATAATGCAAAGTCTCTGAGAGGCAGCATAGCTCCAGGCAGTTCGTGCTTTGATGTTAAATGAAACTGTGTGATCGTAAAGCCTAAGTGAGACCTCTATTAATAGCTTTGATTGCTTCTCTAACAAACTGTCACAAACTTAGTGGCTTAAAACAATGCAAGTTTATTACCCTACAGTTAGGTTGACATGGGCCTAAAAGGGTCTCACCAGCCACAAGGCTGCATACCCTTCTGGAGGCTGTAGCGGGAATCTGCTTCCTTGCCACTTCCAACTTCCAGAGATCGTTCCTTGGTTGCTGTTTGGGCCTCTTCCTCCATCTTCACAGTCAGCAAAGGTCAACTCTCTCTTCCCAAAGCCTGGAAAGTCTCTCCGATGTTAAAGGACTCACGTGATTACATTGGGCTCACCTGGGTAATCCAAGCTAATCTCCCATTTCAAGGTCCTTAACCTTAATCAATCTGTAAAATCCCCTTTGTTATGTAAGGTAATGTATTATAGGATCCAAGGATTAGGTCAGGGACGTGCGTGGGAGTGAGAGGTGGAGAGAGGGATTATTTTGGCTACTACAAGACCTAAAATGGGAATATATTTCTTTAATTAAAAATATATGCATCCTAAGAAAGACATAATAGACGTCGGGGACTCAGGGGGAAAGGATAGGAAGGGAGTAAGGGATAAAAGACTATAAATTGGGTTGAGTTAGACTGCTTGGGAGATGGGTGCGTCAAAATTTCACAAATCACCACTAAAGAACTTACTCATTTTACCAAATAGCACCTATTCCCCCAAAACCTATAGAAATAAAAAATTAAAAATGTATATATATGCACCCATGGAACATATAACATTATTTATCCACTTATATAACAAGTGACTAAATTGGGTGAGTCAAGTATTAAAATGAGCTCAGAGAACTCTTCATCCCCTGGAGGCATTCAGAGAAAGCTCTCTGGGATACCATGCAGCCTGGCTGTCCATCACCTGTGACCCCAGGGCCAGGCCTGCCTCCCTTCTTCAAGCTCGGCACAACTGCCTGCTACTGTGGGAAGGTGGGGCTAGGGCAGAGGCATGACCTGGCATGGCGTCAGGCACAGAGAGGGGATGAGAGTAGGAGCGAGGCCCTCACGGTGGACCTGCTTAGAATGTCTCTGGTTCCTAGGCTCTGTGTGCAGAGCTTCCTTTTGCAAGGACATCTTCCTCCTTGGTGGGCCTCATCCATCCGCCTCCCCAGGGTGTTGGATTTTTCTCGCCTAGATCTTGTATTTAGCAAAAGTTCCCCTAGAGAGGCTGCGTGATGAATGATCCTGCCACAGTTGTAGAGTGTGTGTGTGTGTGTGTGTCTGTGTCTGTGTGTCTTGGAGTTGCAAGACTTGGTTAGCTGAGGCTTTTGTTTTTCACTTGTGACTAACATGAATGGAAGTGTAATACAAACAAGGATAAGGAGAGCATCTCTCCCAGAAGCCTGGAAGTTGAGGGTGTGGGTGGAGAGAAGCCACTGAGCTCCGGGTTATGGAACTGAGCGCAACACAGGCAGCAAGTGGCTTTCTTTTGGGATGCTATGATGGGCTCTGACCTGGGATTCAGGACCCACTGCATTTGACTCTGAATCCCAGCTCTTCGCGAATCATGAACGCATGTTGGCACCAGATCCTCTTTGAGCCCTCCAGTGAAGCCTCGGACTCACCACTAGATGGCGTCCGAGCTCGCGCTCTCCACCGCGGCGCAGCAAGGCGGCAGGAAGCGGTCCAGAGGTGCCTCAGTGGCCAGGGACAGGGAGGTGACAAGAGTCGCCTCCATCAGACACGGCCACTCCCACCCCTGGTTTTGCCTGATTCCATTGGAGTATCCATCAAGACTAAACTAGAAAGTTTTTGCTTCTCCATTCCCTGGGTCCAATCCTAGGGAAAATGTGGTCCTTTTGTTTCTGGGGACTCCCAAAAGGAAACGTGCACCTTCTCCAGTAAAAACTAATTTGTTTTGTAATTTATTTTGTTTATTTGTTTATAGGAAAAGGAGAGGCATACTAAATTGGGCTTGAGTTTTGGCTCTTACTTTCTAGGCAAAGTCCTCTCCGGGCCTCAATTTCTAGTTTATGAAATGAAACTAGAAATCCATCCCTGCCTCATGAAACTGCCTGAGTAAAATGCAGTAATGCTGTGTCATGTGTGTGGCACAGTTTCTGGCACTTAGTAGGCGCTTTATATCTTACTTCTATTCTAGGTGAATTGGAGCTCTATTTATTCACCTTTACATGTTCTTGTCTATCACAGCGCCTGACATCCTCCATGCAGAGGAACAAACTCACTAATGGAATTTGCAAACATTGATCTTCATCAACTATTCTATTACTGAAACACCAAATTTTGTGGAGGATTCAGAAGATTATATTACAAACTGTTGCCCACAGGGTCTAACAAAATAACTGGAGGAGACAAGATTAATGAAAACACATTTAACAGTGAACACAGAAGCTACTAAATGAAAAGTAATTAAAAATGTATGATCGGTCGTGCATGGTGGCTTATGCCTGTAATCCTAGCACTTTGGGAGGCCGAGGTGGGCAGATCATTTGAGGTCAGGAGTTCAAGACCAGCCTGGCGAACATGGTGAAATCCCATCTCTACTAAAAATACAAAAATTAGCTGGGTATGGTGGTGGGCACCTGTAATCTCAGCTACTAAGGAGGCTGAGGCTGGAGAATCACTTGAACCTGGAAGTGGAGGTTGCAGTGAGCCGAGATTGTACCATTGCACTCCAGCCTGGGCGACAGAGGGAGACTCTGTCTCAAAAAAAAAATTAATTAAATAAAAATGTATGATATTGGCTGTTTATAACTAAGTTTATAGCTCCTCAAACAGAGCTCCGTTTCTTGAATTCTGACATTCAAGAGGCGAGTTGACATCTGGATTATTTGTTGATCATAGGCTGTATGTCAGATCCTAGAAGTTTTTATGGGAAGAAAAGGATGAATTTTGCAACGGGGATATTATTATGTCTAGAAAGCAAGCCTGGGAGCCGGTAGACCTCATGAGAGCTTCAAGCTTCCAAGTATGAAATAGAGGTGCCTGGAGACAGGAAAAAGGAGCCCCAAAAAGGAGGCGAAAGGACACTGAAGACAACAGTTAGCTACTGCACCATTTGGTGAATGATTTCTTCCTCATTCAGGGTGTGAATAACTCATATAATTATAATCTGGAAGCTACCTTAAACATGTTGTGGCTTGATCTTGCACTCAATATAGGAGACTTTATATCGTATCTTTGACTAAAGGCATCCAAATCACAGCTTAAACACTTTCAGGGATGGGAATTCATTCCCTCGGAAGAAAGCCCGTTTCTTCATTAGACAGTTCTAGTTGTCATCATTCACCCCAAATTTCCTCTAGCTCCCCCTTAAGGGTGCTAGTTCTGTGAGTTTCATCCCTCTCCCAGAGGTCAGTTCTTCAAATAGCCAAGAGCTGCCATTGTATCTTCCTTAGCTTTTTTTCTCCAAATGTCCCCGCTGCCTGCAAATATTTGTCAAGCGGCCCCTTGCCCCTCGTAGACCACGCTGTTTGGAGCAAAAGGAGCTCAAGGGGGCATCTTCCCCCTTGGCTTCCCGGCTACGTCATGACATGGCACTAGATGGCGCTGTGACCATGGCCCCACCCAGGTATTCCAGGTACTCAAGAGTGACTTGAGGGTTTCCCTAAGAAGCCAGTGCCAACCTCATCTTGCCCCATATGCCTGTCTTCCTCAGTGACCACCAGAAGTCCAAATCCAGCCTCTGGAGGGACTCAGTATCACCTTCACTCTCGTTCCCGACCTCTGTGTCTGTCTGATGAGGGTATCTGATGTTATGTCTATCCAGTACCCTGCACTCCTGCTTTTTTCAAACAGGGTCTTGCTCTGTCACCCAGGTTGGAGTGTAGTGGCACAGTCACTGCAGCCTCGATCTCCTGGGCTCAAGAGAGCCTCCTGCCATAGGCACGTGCCACCACGCCTGGCTAATATTTAATTTTTTTTGTAGAGACGGCGTCTCCCTATGTTGCCCAGGCTGGACTTCAACTCCTGGGCTCAAGCGATCCTCTGCCTTGGCCTCCCAAAGTGTTGGGATTACAGGTGTGAGCCACCATGCCTGGCCTGCCCTCCTCTTGATGTCAGCAAAGCAGTTTTCCTTTGAAGGGCCACTTCCCCGCTTGCCAACATGTGATTCTGGTGGGTTCTGCCCACCCAGAGTGGCCACTAGAGATGCAGCCTCACTAACCACCATGGATGGCTCAGGCTGAAATTTCCCTGGTGCCATAAGGGAGGTCCACACTCCCCAGCGTTGTTGGGCCACCATCTGCTGCTGCATGGGGAGAGGCTGCCTGGGAGTGTGGCCAACACAGAGGACAGCAAGGCAGGGAGACCAAAGGAGAGCCCCTGGAGGACATGGCTTGGGTCCCTGAGCTGATCAGCACTGAAGCCAGCAAGCAGCCCCACTACACTTCCAGTTATATGGACAAACACATTCTCTTCTCTTTTGCTAAATCTAGCTTGAGTTGGATTTCTGACATTTGAAAATGGAGAGTCCTAATATAATCCCTAACCTGACTTGATCTCCCACGCCTCCTCTGGGGTGGAGGGTTGCACATTTTTATAATCCCTAACCTGACTCCATCTCCCACGCCTTCTCTGGGGTGGAGGGTTGCACATTTTTATAATCCCTAACCTGACTCATTCTCCTACGCCTCCTCTGGGGTAGAGGGTTGTATATTGTATTGTCCTCTCTTGGAGCACTTACGGAGTGATCAGCACATTCTCTGGTATTCTTTTTTTCTTTAAAGAGACAAGGTCTCACCCTATTGCCCAGGGGGCAGTGCGATCATAGCTCACTGCAGTCTTGACCTCCTGGGCTCAAGCAATCCTTTTGTTTTAGCCTCCTGAGGAGCTGAGACTACAAGTGTGCACCCACCATGCCTGGCTAATTTTTAAATATTTTGTAGAGACAAGGGTTTCACCATGTTGCTTAAGTTGGTCTCGAACTCTTGGCCCTAAGTGATCCTCCCACCTCAGCCTCTCAAAGTGCTGGAATGACAGGCGTGAGCCACGTACCCGGCCGTGTAGTCTCTCTTCCCTGCTACCTGCTTTTGTTACCTGAAATCTGGCTCCTTCCTTCAGGACACTGGTTCCCCGGCAGCCCTCTCAGAAGGGTGGAGTTTTCCCCCTCACCTTCATGTACCTGAGGGCCAAGCTGCCGCCACCCGTCCTCCCTACTGTGCCTAACAGTCTACTGGCCGCTGCCCCAGTGCTTACTGAAGACCTCAACTCAAGGCTCATTGACTCTCTCTGCCCAATCCTAGCCACTGTACCCAGCTATTTCAACATCCACATGGATGATTCTTCCAATGCCCTGGTCTCCATCACTTTAGCCGCCTTACACCTCATTATCACAGGTCTCCATGTCACAATATCCAAAATCTCAAGTTCAAGCATGCCACTCTGACCATCATCTTTTACGCTTACAGCTCACTGACTCTACCACCCACAGTGTCTTTGACCTTGAGACTGCCAATGTATGGGGTCCCTGTATTCTAGATTCTGTGATCCCTCATCATAATTTCACATCCCTGAAAACAACCTAAATCCCTTTGTCTGTCTTTTCTTCCATTATACTCACCATACCATATTTTTTCTATTGATGACTTCTTTACACTGGGAGCTGTTTCTCAGATCCCTTTCTCTGAAAGGGTCAGAGTTAGATTTGGCCAACAGTGAAAACGTGCAAGATTTGGGAGTCAAGGTGAAACAACAGCCATTATTCTGAAGGTTGCCATTGATTAGAGGTAGACACCCAGGCTGGTGTCTGTCATTGGTTAGGGGTAGACACAGGAGCACCAGAGATTCCAGGGTGCACTCCCTCTTTCCCTCGCTGGGACTCTCTTCCTAACTGCTGCTCTACTGACCAACAGTGACCTCAGGTCCATCTCCAGGTACTTTGATGTGAACTTGCAGAGCAGCAGCACTCTTCTATGAACTTTGACACCAGCCCCTTTTGCAGTCCGCTTTCAGCAACTGAATGTGGCTAGCTTCCACATAGCCTGCAGTTCCAAGCCGTTCTCCAGTGCAGGCCTGTTTGGTGGCTTTTCTCTAATCCTTCAGTTCCATATTTGGATTCTTACTTCCCTGACTCCTCCTACAATTGTGTAAGTTCTAATTGCTAGAATAAGCTCCTTATTCCACAGTACTCACCTCGTTCAATCTCAGTGATTTGCTTTTCTTTGAGCTTGCCCCAGATAGACTGAGTATTGCTGGAGAAAATACACAACCCTACTGACTGATTACACTTTAATTAATAACTGCATAGTAGTCATCCAATTTTGTCTGTGTAGACCCTTTCCTTCTTCTGTAAGTAATAACGCACGATGTTGCTGGAGGAAGTCTCCAGACCCAACTGAACACAGTCTGGGGGCTATTCTTCTTTGACTCAGTCTGGCCAATCAGTTACTCTCTCCTTGGAATCAGGATGCAGAGCAATGGAACTCTTTCATTCTAACAGCTGCAATCTATGACTGCTGTCCATGTGTTCCTGCTACCGAGAACTCTGCTCCTTCAGCTTTTTCCTTCACCATGTGAACTACTCTTCATTCTTCCAATAGATTTGTCGTTGAACTTAGCCAGAGTCCAAGTCTAAGGCTTGCCTGCTTTATCCGTTGTCATCCCAGTGCTGGACAGAATAGAGTCAGAGCTAGAGACCTGTGACACACCAGGAGAGACCTTCCCTTCCCTCAGGCTGATACCGAATAAAGGATCAATCTTTCTCTAGGTTCTCCTTACCATACCATCATGGCATGCTTTCCTAGCATTCACAATACTCAAGACCCAGAAATGTTTCAGAATAACAAGATCTCATTGAATCACCTGGGAAAGAGCCTTGGACCCAACACATTAACTTTCCAGTTGTTTTCTTTGATACGTCCCAGATCTGTGAACTTGCACAAGCCAATCCCATTCTGCTTTTTTTTTTTTTTTTGAGACAGAGTCTAACTCTGTCACCCAGGCTGGAGTGTGGTGGCGCAATCTTGGCTCACTGCAACCTTCACCTCCCAGGTTCAAGCGATTCTCCACCTTAGCTTCCTGAGTAGCTGGGATTAGAGGCGTGTGCTACCACGCCTGGCTAATTTTTGTATTTTTAGTAGAGACCGGGTTTCGCCATGTTGGCCAGGCTGGTCTTGAACTCCTGACCTCTGGTGATTCGCCTGCCTAGGCCTCGCAAAGTGCTGGGATTACAGGTGTGAGCCGCCGTGCCTGGCCTCCACTCCCATTCTCCTAAGTGCAGGATACTACTGCTGTAAAATGAGTATATAGATACACTTTGAGATTAGTTGCAGGGTCCTGGATAAGTGAATCTCTCAAGGTGTATGAGTGCTCAAGATCTATAATTCTGTGACTTCCACTAAGGTCTTCATCATAAATGTGGTGACCTTTTAGCATCTGCTGTAGTGTCATTTATAATACTGAAAAATTCTGGGAAAACCTGAATAACCACCAATAAAGGATAAATTTGGATGTACACATGTAATGGGCCATTTGGTGGTAGCTAAAAAATCATGTTCTAGAAGGATTCTTAATGATGTGGAGAAATAAGTTAAAATAAGAGAAAAATACAATTTTTTTATATACAAAGTGGTCCCAGAACAATGTGGGAGGAAGGGAATATATGAAAATATCAAGGTGATTATTTGGAGGTGGCAGGGTTGTTAATCATTTTTTCCATTCCATGTACTTGTCTCTGTGTTTTAACATTTTTACAATGAATATGTGTGACATATACTGTAAGAAAAAAGACCTGGAAAACATTTTGAGATACCTGATCTATATATTCTAAATTCTATGCCTTATACATGTTTATGTCCTTTAACTATATAAATTTCATTGTGGAGATTTACTATCAGACAGTAATTCAAATTATAGAGTATGCTATAATACACAGATGTTAATGTAACATTCTGTGTAATAGTGTAAAATTGAAAAAAGCCTAATAATGCAGGAATGCTCAGAGAAGGATACGCCATCTAATTAAAATCAAAGGTGGACTTTTAAAATTGTGTATATGAAGTCTATAATAACAAGGAAAGTTTATGAAGGAATGTTAAGTGAGAAACAATAAAATTATATTCTGATGATGTCTATGGCATTTGAAACAAACAAAAATAATACATTGAAATAATCTGCAATAAAGGTAATTATTTTGGGTGCTGAGAGTTCAGGTAATTATAAAATATGACTTGGCTTTTCTATGCTTGCACCAACCTAATAAATAGTCGGTATTTATGTAAACAGGAAAAACGTGCAATTATTATTATTATTTTTCTGCAGTGAAAACATTTATTTTACAACAGTAATCTTTATTTTAGGTCAACATTCAGACATACAAGACGGAGATCACCATGCGAAACCAGCCTGGCCCTTAGATGTGTGTGCTCGAGCCAGGATCATCCAGAGTCTGACAGCGCCTGCACCCCAACACGGTTGGATTCCAGGACGCCAGTGCCAAACCCAGAGAAAGGACAACCAGCTTCCATGCATTTGCATTTAATTTTTAAAAACAATACATATTTCAGTGTTAACTTCCTCCCCTCACCTGGCTTGAAATATTTTCCCCATTTTCCGGGGAAACAAAATCTACCAAAAGGTGCTGCCTGCAAGACCCCGGGCCCAGCCACTTCTGGAGGGTGGTGCTGTGTGGACTCCTCTGGGGCCAGGACAGGGCCCCTTCCTGGGCTCCTCTTCAGATGCAGCTTTGCCACTGATTGTATCTGTTGCTTAGAAAATCGTCTTCAATGTTTCAAGTGAGGAAAGGGTTTCCAGTCACCTCCTAGATTTCACACCGGGACACACACCTGGTTCAGGTGAGCATGACAGAGCCCCCAGGATGGGCACCTGACTCTGCAGACCAGAGGCCAGTGCCGGTGGGGGCCATGGCAGTGCCCTGGGCACACATACTCTGCACACTGCGGGCTCAGTGGTTCCTTCTGTGCACCTGCTAGGAAAGCTCCTGAAGGTCCCTGCCCGACTTGTCAAGAAATCAGAGGCCGTTTTAGAGCCACGTTTTATTGTACTTGTTGCTTCACCGCTGGACAGCAGCATGACATGCTTTGTGCATGATGTATACGTATACATACATGTACACACACGGACACACCACAGCCCGCACTCACAGCATGTGACAACACGAACCGTTGCTGGTAAGGACAGTAAAAATGTAGCTTTTGCCAATTCCACAGGACAATGACTCACAACCAAAATAACAGGCACAGGTCAGTCCTGCGCCACACTATTTGGGTTCCCAGCTCCAAATACTGGGAAAGAGTGAGATCAGTGACTTCGTGTCCCCTCATGAGATGTCCCCACAGTAGGATGCACTGAGCCAGAGCTAAGGGAGGGTGGACAAGCCCCACGTTGAACTCTGCCTGCAGCACCTGGACCCTCCCGGGGCAGCCTGCATGCTGATGCCCCTGCAGCACAAGGCTCGCCCGGAACAGAACGCCCTGGGCTCGGCAGGACAACGGGTGCCACCACTGACAACACGTAGCACCTGAGAGCAGCCTCGACTGCGTGAGGCTCCAGGGCCTTCCCTGGATGGCAGCAGCTGACGTGGAGATGAAGCTTCCTGCTGGGCCCATGCACATGCCAGTTTCTTTTCCTAATAGGTCCCCACTGGGTGCTGGCTGCATCAACTGAACATCAGAGAACTAGGAAAGTTCACAAACACTGAGCAGTAGTATCTAAAGCAGTTTAAAAATAAAGCCAAAAGGAAGACCAAAAAATCCCTCATCACTGAGCGGAGACAAATCTACATACCAGCAGCTGCCTTGAAAGGGCCGGCGGGGCCGCTCCCATGCCTCCTGCAGGTCGGAAGCAATCAGTGCTGCCCGGACCCCCTTGTGAACCGAACATGCCTCAAAAACACGACGACCCCAGCAGGCCCCTGGCAGCACCCAGCAGCAGCGTCCAATGGGACGTTCTGTGCCCACGGCCACAGTGGCTCACAAGCATCATCCGCAGCCCGAGAGTGAGGAGTCAGGGTCCTGTCACTGCCACCAGCAGGCAGGGGTGCTGGGGGCGTTCTGATCTGTTAGCATGTGGACAAGGAGGCGCGTAAGCTGCCCCCGGGGACTCACCACCTCTTTTAATTAATAGGGAAACAGTCCACTCAAGAAAAAGAGAAAACCTGGGAAGTTCTTTTTCCTGAATTAAGACAAGGCCTTAAAACCTAAAGGGCAGAACACCGGAAACAGTTTTGCTTCCAGGTCAGGCAGTGGGAGGAACTCCAGGCCCCGAGTGTCTGGGCTTCCTGGGGGTCTTATAATCACAATCACCACTGTGAGAATTTTCATGGCCATGATTTATTTAGGTTTTACAAATTCTGTAGGAACTGGGTTCCACAAACCTCCAGACCTGCTCCTCTTTCCCACCCTACCCCACCCTTTGCGGGGAGCTGCATGGTTCTAAAAAATGGTCCATTGGACTCTGTAACTGAAAAGCCACCTGGCAAGGGGCCCACTTTGATGGGTACCAAAGGGCCTTGGAGTGTTCTAGCCACAGAGCTGTGTGCAGGCACAACAGAGGGCCTGGTGGGGCTGAGCCAGGCCCCCTGACAGGCGGCTTTCTACTTTAGGTCCAAGCTTAGAGCCTGGCTCTTGGCCAGTCTGGGGAAAAATAACTCACTTCCTAAGCTACATCTACAAAAATTGCAAAGGCTGAGTACAGCCAGCATTTGAGGCTGAACTTGCTGCTGTGTTGAGCGGCACGGAGGCACCCCACCGTCTCGCTGCCTCGCATTTCAGGATGGGCCAAACAATGAATTTCTTATTCTTTTAGGAGAGGTCTGATTTTGACAAATTATTTCCAATTTAATATCACAGTGCATAGCTCTCCTCTCATCAAAGGTCTTCATGATCATTTTAGGGAGAAAAACCAAAGAAAAGTGAGACAAACAAAACTGCCCCAGGACTTGGTGCTGGCAGCCAGCTCATCACCCACATGGGGATCCACAATAGGGGTCAGCTGGGGGCCCTCAACCAGCACCCCGCTCCTAAGCACGTCCAGATTTGTCCTCACATCCATGTCCCTTCTGGCAACTTCCTGGTCAACCTCAACCCACCCCTCTGCACAGCCTTGGGTGGGCCGTTGAGGGCCATGAGTGAGCTGGGGCCATGAGTCAGCAGGCAGGCCGGGAAAAAGGGCCTCAGGAGACTCATCTGGTTGGTCCCAGCCAGAGCCACCACACACAGCCTCTTCCTCAGCTTCATCTCTGCTGAGAACTCTGCAGCGGCCACCATGGATGTTCTGCAGAAGCCAGGCCCACTGAGTCTGCAGCATGGGGCCAAAGGCAGGCCCAGCATATCCCGTGAGCCACAGAGTGGGGGCAGCTCTGAGCCCTCGGCCAGCACAGGGATATCAGACCCATTTCCCCCACTCCTCTACCCAGGGCGCCACCAACAAGGTCTAGGAGAGACAAAAGACTGACTTCCAATGGTCCACGCGTGGATTCCGTGGTCTGGCTGCTGGCCTCCCAGGGACCCAACCCTTCTGAGCCAGAGGGGTCACTCTGGTCCAGTCAGTCCTTCCTCCAGGGACATAACGAATCTGGCTCTGCCTGAATCATCGATGACAGGGCAAAGGCAAGTGGAGCAGATGGGAGCTCTGGCAAACACGGGAGGAGGGTCTTGGAAGAGCCCCCGTCCCCAGCGGCTAGATGCTCACACATGGACGATCTACTCTCCTGACTGTGGCTCATCAGGCTGGTGCTACCATCTGTGGTTGTAAAGGTCCAAAGAGGGCTACGGAAAGGACAGGTGGGCTGGAAGGAATGTGGAGAATGACCCCAGGACAGGGGAGGAGGAGACTGGCCTCATCAATCCAGTTCACAGCCGGGAAAAGTGCAGGAAGACAGACAAATGACCCCAATGTGGGCGAAGGACACACCTCCAAGGACCGGAGCCGCAGAGTCCACGTGACAAGGAGACCCAGGATAGAAACACTGTGCGGAGGACACGGTGTCAACCTCGGAAGGGGCCTCCTATGCTTTCCACACCAAATTCCCCCACGGGAGAAACCCTGCCACAAGGCCCAGGAAACCACAGACCCCAAGCCAACTGTGCCTAGCACAGACACCAAGGAATGACGGCGATGCCGGTGACGCCAGGAGGACTTGGCCCCTAGCCGCATCATCGGCTGTATGATGATCGGTGTGTCTGCGGCCTCCCTCTCGTCAGACTGCAGCCTTGGGGGACACGTAGAACTCTGTCTCCTCGCCCTCAGGGGCCTTGAGCTTACACTTCCCGCAGCACAGCAGCGGTTGAAGCAGCACCGCAGACAGCAGCAGCAGTAGCAGCAGGTGAGGAGGCTGCAGAAGACAAACAGGGCCTTGGCTCACCCGCTGGACAGCACGAGGTAGGTGTTCACGTTCTCTTCCCCAAACTGTTCGGCCAGGTAGAGCCCCAGCGAGCCGTAGTTGTCATAGATGTTCCTTTTTGTCATGTCCGTCAGGATGGCTTGGGCCTTGTTGATCTCCTTAAACTTGTCTGCGGCCTCCGGGTTGTCAGGGTTCTTGTCGAAGTGATATTTCAAGGCAAGTTTCCGATAGGACTTTTTAATGTCATCTGAGGTTGTGTTCTTGTCCAGCCCAAGACTGTGGCACAATGATTCCCCAGAGGTAGACAGTGAACGCTGTCTCTGGTCTGCCCTGTTAGGCTAATCTGCCCATCCGCCCGACCTCCCCTGGCTCCATGGCTCCTGCTCCCCGCTCTGCGACGCTGCTGGGCAGTGGCCAACGCACTCCTCAGCCTGGAGACCCTGGGTGGCGGCCGCAGCGGCAATGGCAGAGGGCGCGGGTGCAGCGCCCACAGCGGCAGCAGCAGCGGAGATGCCGCAATTATTTTAAAATAAAAAAATACCTACTCTATGGAAGGGAGATTGATGAGTTGAGTTTCTCTCTTCCTGGGGTTGGGTGGAGACAGGACTGATAAACTGCTGTCCTTATTCAAGGGCCTCAAGGCCCTACCCCCAGAGTAGAGGCTCCCTCGTTCCGAGTTGTCACATAAAACAAACTCCTTCCAGCCAGATGCAGCCGGGGCCCTTGAAAGCTCAGCTCAGGATGTGGGTCTCTCCTAGGGTTGCTGGAGATCTTCAGGAAGATAGGGAGTGGCCTTCTCTCAGCACTTTCTTCCTCAGCCTGCCCCAGCCACAAAAGTCCCCTGTCAGGTTCATTACCACCTTCTCCTATTCCCTTCCTGTGAATGCTTCTGTCAGCAGTTTTTTTGGTAATGATGATGGTGATGGGTGATAATAGCTTCCTGAGTTCTTATGACAGGCCAATCATGTTACACAGAGCATTTCTGAGAATCTTCACAACGTTCAGTATGTACACACCTTATGAGACATGCACAGTTCTCCTCATTTTACGGAGGAGAAAGCTGAGATTTAGAGATAAATTGATTTCCTCTAGATCACATTGACAGTTACTGGCAGATCTAACTGACTAGCTCCAAGTCCTTGCTCTTAGCCCTGTCTTGATGTCTTAACCCTCCACTTGAACTTTAGCCTGTAATGCTGTCTTCTCCTCCTGCAGGAACCAGCCCATTATTTAAGGTGGACGTGACTTTTTTTTTTTTTTTTCTCCAGGCTGGAATGCAGTGGTGCGATCGCGATCTCGGCTTATTGCAACCTCTGCCTCCCGGGTTCAAGCAATTCTCCTGCCTCAGCCTCCTGAGTAGCTGGGATTACTGGCATGCGCCACCATGCCTGGCTAATTTTTGTTTGCTTGTTTTTGTTTTTTGTTTTTTTGAGACTGAGATTTGCTCTTGTTGCCCAGGCTAGAGTACAGTGGTGCGATCTTGGCTCACCACAACCTCCACCTCCCGGGTTCAAGCAATTCTCCTGCCTCAGCCTTCCTGAGTAGCTGGAATTACAGGCATGCGCCACCATGCCCAGCTAATTTTGTATTTTTAGTAGAGATGGGGTTTCTCCATGTTGGTCAGGCTGGTCTCGAACTCCTGACCTCAGATGATCCGCCAGCCTCGGCCTCCCAAAGTGTTGGGATTACAGGCGTGAGCCACTGCGCCTGGCCTATTTTTGTTTTTTTTTGAAATGGAGTCTTGCTCTGTCGCCAGGCTGGAGTGCAGTGGTGCCATCTCGGCTCACTGCAACCTCTGTCTCCTGGGCTCAAGTGATTCTCCTGCCTCAGCCTCCCGAGCAGCTAGGACTACAGGCGCGCACCACCACACCCAGCTAAGTTTTGTATTTTTAGTAGAGACGGGGTTTCACCATGTTGGCCAATCTCTTAACCTCCTGATCAGCCCACCTCGGCCTCCCAAAGTGCTAGGATTATAGGCGTGAGTCACTGCGCTGGGCCTAATTTTTTATTTTTAGTAGAGATGGGGTTTCGCCATGTTGGCCAGGCTGGTCTCAAACCCCTGACCTCAAGTGATCTGCCTGCCTCGGCCTCTCAAAGTGCTGGGATTACCAGCATGAGCCACTGCGCTCGGCTTGGACGTGACTTTCTTATATCATTCTCCAGCCATCATTCTCCAGGTACCCTTCTTCCTGTACCTCCCTGAGATCTGGGGCAGTAGTTTCAGTAGCGTGTGTGTGTGTGTGTGTGTGTGTGTGTGTACACCTCTGTATTTCATATACACACTCCAATTATAGCCTCCCATTATCCACTGAATGACATTTAAAGGATGAAATTGAAGTGACTTGGACAAAAGTCATAAAGCTTCTGTGCACAAAATACATATTTGTTGTTGTCTGTATACGTGTCTCATGTGGGCAGAAGGTGCCCGACTTTTCCCTGTATCAGCCTGCAGCACCTCAAGGAGTGCCTGGCACATCACGTGGACTCAATAAAAATTTTCTAAATAAATGAATGAAAGAAAAAACTGAATATTTTAATGATATCAGAATCTTAAAGTTTCAGTTTCTTCATCTGTAAAATAGGTATGATTATTTTCTCTCCCGCTAGATTGAAAGCTTCTTAAGGGTGGGGAATGGATTGTATTCCGGGTCGTGTCCCTAACACCAGGCGCACTGCTAGGGACATAGGATGTACTCAATCAAAGTCAACTGGCCAAAGTGAATTCCCTGAAACTCCCAGGAGAGGTCTGAGAATGGAAGAAGTAAGGCCTAGAACATGCCCTGGACCCACCTTCCTTCCTTCCTCCCTCCTTCCCTCCCTCCCTGACTCTCTTTCTCCCTTTCTCCCTTTCTCCCTTCTTTCCCTTCCTTCCCTTTCTTCCCTTCCCTCCCTTCCCCCCCTTCCTTTCCTTTCTTTCTTTCCTTTCTTTCTTTATTTGCTTTCTTTCGACGGAGTCTTGCTCTGTTGCCCAGGCTGGAGTGCACTGGCGCGATCTCTGCTCACTGCAACCTTCACCACCTGGGTTCACGCAATTCTCCTGCCTCAGCCTCCCGAGTAGCTGGGATTACAAGCATCCGCCACTACCCCGGGCTAATTTTTGTATTTTTTTTTTTTTTTAGTAGAGACGGGGTTTTACCATGTTGGCCAGGATGGTCTTGAACTCCTGACCTCAGGTGATCCACCTGCATCAGCCTCCCAAAGTGCTGGGATTACAGGCGTGAGCCCCTGGGCCCAGCCGCCCTGCACATTTCTTAGAGAAGAACATTTTGGTGTTAAATTATTGAAATGAATTGTATTATCTGCCCCCTTACTGCAGAGTCTCATGTGCGAAGTCCAGGGAAAAGTGGTCCCTGGAACCCAAAACCAAGCCTTGTGGATCCCAAAGCCAATTTCCTCATTCCTACTGGTTTCCTTTTTATTCTGCCTCCATTAAAATGTCAGATGCCTCCAGTGTGATCATTATCTCACTGCTTATTATCAGGGATAAGCAGAGGTTCACTGAGTGCAGGTAGAAGGCACAGGATTAACACCTGGAAGGGGGCCTGCTTCAGGAGTTGGAAGAAACGCCTGCCAAACCTCACCTGTCAGCCAGGGCCATGCGGCCAGAAGCTGTTTTCTGAGCTCACCTAGGCATTAGCACCTTGGTTGTTGACCCCTGGGAGGAGATTTCTTAAAAGTACCTTGCAACCATTTTATCCCTCTGCCATTATTTTTTTTCCAGGGGTGAGAGGAGAATTCTGCCCCCATAGCTTGTCAACATCTCTTCAGCTTGGTGGCCCACCCAGTCCACCCAGCAGAGCGACCTGCCCCACACCAGTGGCTCGCATGGGCCTTCTTATCTCCTTGGCCCAGCTGAATCTTGGTGAGCTGGTAGCGAGTTATGATCTGGGCATCCTGGAGGAGCCAGCTTCCAGGGTAGCATCAATTGCTGGGAGGGGTCTGTGGTCTGGAAGTCACATCTAGAGGTATGCAGCAAAGCCAGGTCCAGGCAAACACTATTGCCTTGGAGTTGCCTGAAGGGATAATGAGCGTGGCAGGAGGGTGTGGGAGGAAAAGGGAATAGTGGCCCCGCCCATTTCACCTTGGTGCCAGGGTGGAGTTCACAGACTAATTACAGGTGAAGGAGCTTAAGGCTTTCCACATTGCTTTCTTCCTCCTCTGTCTGCCTCACCTTCTCCTTCAGAACCACCAGGACCTACAGCAGTCCCACGGTGCTCTCCAGTCTCAGGGTTGGTGGCCAGCATGGTGTCCCTGTGCTTTACCATGTCTTTCCATTATGTTTTCATTGTTTCTTTTCCTGCCCCATCTTGGTGCCCAGTAAGCCTACCCCCCCCATTACAAAAATAACTACAACAAAAATAATTTAATACTGATGAGGCACGTCAGGCATGCAGTATCTTATTACATTGTCAAACCACGTGGATTGGGTATGTCATGCCCATTTTATAGCTGGGGAAATTGAGCCCTGGAGAAATTGAGAAACTTGTCCAAGGCCACCCAGCTGGTAAGTGGCTGGCCAGAGCCCCCACCCACACCTGCCCATGTGGGCCTGCTTCAAGGTCTGGATCACTCTGGCATCTTCCCAACTCAAATCCACCAGTTCTTCATTCCATCAGTCAGCCCTCCCAATCAGCAAGTGACCAAGGAATCCCACCATGGGCCTGGGCACTTGAGGGGACATGAAAGAAGGCCAAGCCATGGCCTCTGCCCAAGAGGAGCTGAGGAGCTGGCTGAGGAGACAAGAAAAACACCCATAGAACAGTGAGGGAAGAAGCCAGACAGTGCTGAGATGATTCGATTTGCATTTGATGGCTACAGAGCTGGAGTCAGAGACTTAGCTTCGCACACATCCCCTGTGTGAGCGATGCCAAACCACTGCCCTTCTCCGGATCTCAGTTTCCCTGTCTGCAAAATGAGGGGGTTGTTCTAGAAGATTGTACGTATACAAATCATACTTGCCTGTGATCAAGGGAGCATAACCCTCTTAACGGGAAAGTGGAGAAACTGAGGCCCCGGGATTAAGACTGTCCCAGAAAGTAACTGGAGCAAAGCCAGAAAAGAAAACCAAACCGAGATTTGGCCCATAGGAGAAAATCGTTGTGTTGCTAAGAATAGGACTCCACACCCAAGAGCAAGCCCTGGGAGCCCTGCGAGTTGCGGAAGAGACTCACTGACTTCTCAATGCTTTTGTGCCTGACAAAGCCCTGAGGGCGTCATCCTGGTGTGGATTTCCCTTGGTTCTTGGGCACTCAAGGAGAAGCAAATTGGTTGATTCTGATCCTTTCACTGCCAGGGTGCTGCGGGGTACCCTGGGAGCGACCAGGCTCCCATGAGCCACTTCTAAGTCATTTTCCTTAGAAACAGGAAACAGTGTTCAGGTTTGGAAGAGTGACTGAAACGAGCCACTGAGAGGTTGGGGGTTGGAGGATGGGCTTCATCTGTCAGGCTGTTTTTCCTTCAAGGCAGCTGGATACAGATGCACACACAGCTCGCAGTGTGTCCTAAAGAAGGAGGCATTTGTATTGGCTACACAGAGGGGAGATCTAGAGTGGTTTTTTGCATTCTATTGTTGCAAAGTCCTGTTCTTAGCTGTATTGCCTGTTTCTTCCAGGCTGACACAGGCCTGCTGATCCAGGATGAGTGTGTTTTGAAGTTGGATGAATGTCACTGCCCCTCCTTGCCATGTTTCATAACAATAATTGGTTATGGTGCCGGCTTAAATGTGCACAGCATAAAACCACTTCCACAACACTTCACAAACATTACCTCAACTTGTATGTAATTGGAGCAAGATGGGATATACTTCATAATGTCCATTTCACAGATAGGGACATTGAAATTCATGATTTTTTTTCCACCAAAAAAGGTCTGTTCATGATAAAAATCTTTACCTAAATTCTATGGGTGAAGACATTCTCTATCACTTGAGGAACAGACATCCATATAGTATGGTATTGAGAGGTGAAGCCAGCTGGATTTCCTGGGTCGAGTGGGGACTTGGAGAACTTTTCTGTCTTACAAGAGGATTGTAAAATGCACCAATCAGTGCTCTGTAGCCAGCAAGAGGATTGTAAAATGCACCAATCAGCGCTCTGTAAAATGCACCAATCAGTGCTCTGTAGCTAGCAAAAGGATTGTAAAATGTACCAATCGGAAGGATTCTAAAAGTAGTCACTGTCAGGGAGGAATGAGAAAAGGCATTCTGATAGGACAGAAACGGACCATGGGAGGGGACAAATAAGAGAATAAAAGTTGGCCACCCCCCAGCCAGCAGTGGCAACCCACTCGGGTCCCCTTCCACGCTGTGGAAGCTTTATTCTTTCACTCTTCATGATAAACCTTGCTACTGCTCACTCTTTGGGTCCGTGCCATCATTAAGAGCTGTAACACTCACTGTGAAGGTCCACAGCTCCATTCTTGAAGTCAGTGAGACCACGAACCCACTGGCAGGAACCAATTCCGGACACAGTATGATACCCAGGTGACAGAGGTGAACTCAAATGACCCTTCCTGTCTTCCTAAGTCCCATGATCCCATATTATCTCTTTTCTTTCATCTTCTTTTCCCTCTTTGATCGCTTTATACCCAAAGTCATTCCTACATGAACTTTCACTCTCCACTCCTGCTAAAGATCTGGTAGACCCAGGGCTTTCTATACCCAAAACCCTGTTCTCCTCCCAGCTTAGGACAGAAACAATAGGAGGGCGGGCTACATGCACCTTGTCTCTTATAACAGCATAAATTTATATGTGTACGATGCTCTCAGCTTTTATAAAGTTAAAAAAAAGCTGACAAGCATGACTTCATACCAGAGATCGGGGGTGGGAAGGGCAGTCATTTCTTAAAACACTTACTGTGCCAGGTATTTTGCATAGAGTAATCCATTTATAATCTCAGGGACAGCCCCGCCCAGGAGGTTTTATTACTCCGCAGATGAGTAAAGCAACTTGCCCAAGGTCACTCAGTTAATAAGTCAGATCTGGGATTTCAAAACGGGTCCATGTATTCTTAACCACTACACCCTGCAGCCGTGGAAGAGCAGGACTCGAACTCCGGCTTCCTCACCGTTCATCCAGCACCTTTTTCACGATCAGGGCTCCCCATTCTGAAGTTTATCTTTGTGCTATCTCTAAAAGAAGGCCTTTGTCAGTGCGCACTGCAAATAAGATCAGATGAGCACTGGGGCAGGCTGAATAATGCCTCCCTCCAAAGACGGTCTCATGCTAATCCCTGGAACCTGTGTCGTTACTTTATATGGCAATAAGGACTTGCAGGTGTGACTAAATTAAAAATCTTGAGATGGGGGACTATCCTGGATTATTTGGGTAGATTCTAAAGGTAATCACAAGGGTCTTTTTAAGAGGGAGGCCAGAAGGTGAAGGAGGAAGTAAGAGGTGTGAGAATGAAAGCAAGAGGTTGCAGTGATGGCAGTCATGGCTGCAGTCCAGGTGGCTCCGGGAACTAGGAGAAAAAGGAAACACTCTCCCCTGGAGTCCCAGGAAGCAGTCATCTGGGTGGTTGATTTCTGCTCAGTGAAACTGATTTCAGACTTCCTGCGTCCAGAACTCCAGTAAGAGAATCAGTTTGTTATTTTAAGCCCCCAATTTGTGCTAATTTGTTAGGGTAGCCATAAGAAACCAATATAAGTACTAGTTACCTACCAAGGGGATTAAACTATTTAAAGCGCTTAAATGTATCCTTTTGTATGTAAATAACGTCCAGTAATTCACTATAAGCAGAAGCCATGATTGTTCTTAGGCTGGCACTTGGGTATTTGAATTAAAATGTATCTTGTTACTCGTTAAAGCCAAAGCTATACTAGGTCAGGCTTTGCAAGCCTAATTTTTTTGTTGTTGTTGTTAAGACAGAGTCTCCCTCTGCCACCCAGGCTGGAGTGCAGTGGTGTGATCTTGGCTCCCTGCAACCTCTGCCTCCTGGGTTCAAGCAATTCTCCTGCCTCAACCTTCCGAGTGGCTGGGTCTACAGGTGCGTGCCAACGCCCGGCTAATTTTTTGTATTTTTAGTAGAGATGGGGTTTCACCATGTTGGCCAGGCTGGTCTTGAACTCGTGACCTCAGGTGATCCTCCCGCCTCGGCCTCCCAAAGTTCTGGGATTACAGGTGTGAGCCACCTTGTCCGGCCTGCAAGCCTACCTTTTATTGGAGATATGAAAGTTTGGTTCATGTACAGTATTTGAAAGTAAGAAATTTAAAATCTCTATACCAAACGTCTACTAATATTCAATGTATCAGTGAAGGAAATATACTTTAATACATGCAACAAACACTAATATTCTTAGCAAAGTGGAAAAAATTCATAAATTAATTGGTATCACCTTTGTGTTCAATTCCATTCTGTTGAAGAATTATTCAGTCATATATTTCTGTCTTGAGTAGAGATGTATACATAGAAATATATATATCTTTTGGGCACATAATATAATTTATCGACTTCATATGCATTATATATATATATCACTTATCATTCTAAGTTTTGTAACAAGGCAAACGTATCAACTATTAGCTATGGGACCTGGTGTGTAGATGGAAAGAAAGTTTTTCTCATTATTCTCCCAAAAAGAGTTAGCATGTGGGTTTCAGCCTCAAAATATTTCTTGAATGTATTTGTGCTCTTTGGGTAATTTTTGTTCTTGAAAACGATGTTTACTATACATATTATTTTGTTGAAATTACCACTGACTACACAAATTACTATTTATAATAATGACTGTTTTGATTGTAAACTTTGTGCCCACGAACATGGGTTTGAAAAATGTATTCCAAAAATCTAATTGACACAGGCTAAGGTGCAAATCATGGCTATCACTAGGTATTGATCCAATATGCCTATGAAAATTTTCACCAGACTTCATTTAATAGTTGGTAAATGTTAGAGTACAATCAGTAGATCCTGAGAATGGTGTTTACCCTTCTTTTGCTGATGACAGGACCGCCGAGCTTTGCTGAGGCATCATGGTGGGACTTAAAGAAGTATCTTGGCCGGGCGCAGTGGCTCACACCTATAATCCCAGAACTTTGGGAGGATGAGGCAGGAGGATCAATTGAGTCACGGAGTTCAAGACCAGCCTGGGCAACAGAGTGAGACTCTGTCTCTACAACAAATTTTAAAAAAATTAGTCAGGTATGGTGACGTGCACGTATAGTCTCAGCTACTTGGGAGGCTGAGGTGGGAGGATCACTTGAGCTCGGGAGGTGGAGGTTGCAGTGAGCCATGATTGCGCCACTCACTCTAACATAGGTGACAGAGTGAGATCCCGTCTCCAAAAACAAAAACAAACCAACTAAAAGAAGTATCAGCTGCTACACATCTGGAATGACAACATATGCAGAATACAAATGTAAATATAAAACATAGAATATAAATTACGAGTTTTAGTTGAGTAACGCTGACTTGGAATTGGAAGAACATTTGCAGGCATCAGTAATGGGAGAGTAGAAAATGTGAGAAAGAAACCTTAAGTCAATTAAGAGAATACACTCTGCAAATTAGGGGTGGATCCTTGGGTTAATCTGCAGCCTGCAGTTGTACCCTGCTAGAAGCAGCTTCGATGCCACTGAAGTTAATCTTGGGTCCCAGTAAATATCTTCTCTCCTCTGTATTATCCACTGTGCAAGATATATGTAAATATTGCCAGATACATTTTTAAAAGGCCCGGGTGCTATTGTGTATATAGGTTGACATTAATATACTCCCAGAATGCCCAGGCATGGTATGGGGTGGCCACCCTATGGCTCCTGTTTTCTTAGACTGAAGACCACTCCTGCAGAACATTTATTATCAGCCTAGGCCAGTGTGAACATACTGGGTGCATTTTAGGATTCAGTTTATCTGTTTTGTTTGGGGTTGGTGCTAATTTGGAATAAGCAAACCATTCATGATCTGTATCACATAATTTGGTTTAGAATCTGTCACTTTACCTGTTGCAGTCACTCCCTCTGAATTTGGGGACCCCAAGACCAAGTTTTATTCTGCTGTTTCCACCTCCAGTGCTAGGCCCAGAGGGGCGCACCTTAAATCTGAATCAATCCACAAAGCCCAACGGACGCCAGTGGCAGGGTTTGGTGGGATTTTAATAGTAACCTACAAAAAAAAGTCAGAAAGATAGGGAATAGGAACGAATTATTCTCTTCTACTCTTCAAATTTTCAGTGTTGCTGTCATTCCATATTCTCGCCTTGAAATCACTGCTGGAGACTTCCCAAGTCCAAAGGGTAAGAAACTACCTTCAAACCGGCTTGGGAAATGTTTAGAGCTGCCAGGGTTGTATGTAAAATTTCCATGGCAATAAACCACTGATACATTTTTGGTTCTATTCCACCTAGGAAAAACAAAGATCCCCAAAGTCCATTTTGCTCCGAGGTCAGTGGACACAGCTCTGTGACTGTCCTGTGCTGTATGGGTCTGTAGAAGGGCCAGTCATGGGCCATCAAGCTACTCACAGCCAACTGCACCCAAGTCCAAGCCTGGCTCTGTTCCCATACACAGAGACAGGATGGGGGCTGCTGCTGTGGCCTGAAGCCTTGCTCTGGGCACTGAAAACGGGGGCTATTTCCTTACCTGCAGATCTGGAAGCAGCAAGTTGACAAGAGCACCAACTGCTCTGCCATCACGTCCCACTGGGTGTCAGTGGGAAGGCCTAACCAAGGCCTGCCTCCAGTGGCTATCAGGCAGACGGGCAAGCAGTTCCCCTCCAGGAGCAAGGGACCCTTCTTACCCTTTTGGTCACATTTCCCTCTCTTAAAGGGGCACTGCTGTGGGAAGGGGTCATACCTTGGATCCTACAGTCATGGACTGTGGGTGAAACAGGGGCTCTTGACTCTTCACTTCCTAGCCATAACTCTGCCCATTGGACCACCCACCCTCCCTGCTGCTGGTCTCCTGGCTCACACATCAAATCCAACTGCTTTATCTAGAAAATACTTTTCTCCATTCTCATTTCCCTTTGCTTTCCCACTCACCTCTGTTTTTGTTTCTGTTTTATTTTGTTCCAGACACCCTTGTCAGGGAAGTAGATCAGGGAGGCCCAAGAGATTGGGCCTGGGTGGGCTGCTATCGCTTAAGAACACATCTGCCTCTGGGGCTCCTCCCTAACAGCTGGCCTCCGGAGCTGGGAGATGCAGCTGCCTGGCAGTCTGCAGAGGCAGATTGTGTTGTTACGTGCTGGTCACCGCCTTGAGCCTTAAACCACAGTCAGCAATGAACCTGGAGGCAGGGCATCTCTGGGGATGATCGACCGCATCTGCTCAGGTTCTTGCAGGGCAGGGCAGGCAGAGATGTGTGTTTGGAGCCAGAAAGCCTTCCTGCCAACCTGCCATGCCTCAGTTTCCCTATCTGAACCATCTTCATAAAAACAACTTATGGCTCTCAGAGCAGCACATTTGTAAAAACCTGAAAAATATAAAGAAAAACGTCACTCACATTTCTCCCATGAACATTTTCCTGTTTTATGTATCTTTTATGTAACTGAATCACATTGCATATACAATTATGTGTTCCATTTTTAAACAATAAGCTTTCCTTGTTTTAAAAGTAATAATACATGTTTATTATGTGTTATTGCATAGAAAATTCAGACACAAAAAAAGAAAGGAAAAATGACTCCTTATTGCTCCACTGAGAAATAATAAATATGAATATTATTCTGATAAATATCTTTCTGGTCTCTTTAACAAGCATAATATACCGAAAGGAAAAAAAAGCTCAGTAGATTCATACTTTACTTACTTTTTTGTAACTTTCCTTTTTCACATAACTCAGTAGGAACAATTTTTTTTTTGAGATGGGGTCTCACTCTGTTGCCCAGGCTGGAGTGCATTGGCACAGTCTCAGCTCACTGCCACCTCCGTCTCCCGGATTCAAGCAATTCTCCTGCCTCAGCCCCCCGAGTAGCTGGGATTACAGGTGTGTGCCACCACACCCGGCTAATTTTTGTATTTTTAGTAGAGACAGGGTTTCACCATGTTGGCCAGGCTGGTCTCGAACTCCTGACGTCAGGTGATCCACCCGCCTCGGCCTACCAAAGTAATTTTTATATCATTAAGTGTTCTCTTGCCTTAATTATGATGACAGCAACATACAGATTGCCGTATCTTATTCAACCAATGTCCTATCGTGAGACCTTTGGTTTGGCTCTCATTTTTCCCCATCATACACAGGGCTCATTGTAGCTAAATCTTTCGATTCCTCCTGTCCTGCTTCTGAATCCCTTGGGGCTGCCCCATGCATAGATTATGTCCAGACTGCCCCTGACACTGTGCACAAATGTGCTTTGAGAAATATCCACTATACTGTGCACATGTGAGGGGTTATCATTGTTTGTTACTTAATTCAGAGACTTAGTGGTATTGGTAGAAATGGTGTATATATTAAGCAAAGAATAATAATTTTAAACACCACTTACATGGTACTTCCTATGTGCCAGGTACTGTTCCAGGTGCCTCATGTAATTATATTTTAAATATACTTTATTTTTTTAGAGCAGTTTTAGGTTCACAGCAAAATTGAGCAGAAAGCATAAGGTTTCTATTCACTCCTGACTCCTGCACAGGCATAGTCACCCAAACTTTCAACAGTCCCCTCCAGAGTGGTGCATTTGTTACAATCAATGAACCTTTATCAACACATCATTATCACCCATAGTTTACATTAGAGTTCACCCTAGGCGTACATGTTCAATGGGATTGGACAAACACATAATGACATGTACCCACCCTGATCGTATCACACAGAGTAGTTTCAGTGCCCTAAAAATCCTCCCAGATTCACCTCTTCATCCCTCCCTCCATCCTAACCCCTGACAACCACTGATCTTTTTGTTTGTCTTCAGAGTTTTGCCTTTTCTGGAATGTCATATAGTTGGGATCATACAGTATGTAGCCTTTGCAGATTGGCTTCTTTCACCTAATTATATGCATTTCAGTTTCTTTCATCCCTTTTCGTGGCTCGATAGCTCATTTAGTTTTGGCACCAGATAATATTCCATTGTCTGGATGTTCCACTGCTTCACATGATTTCAACGTATTTTAATCCTATGGCAACCCAATGAGGAAGCACTATTAATTAATTTAGCTTTTAGATGAGGACACTGAAGCATGGCGAGGTGAAGCATCTTACTCAAGGTCACAGACCTAGGAAGGGGTGGAGCTCAGATTCTGTTTACATCAGTCTGGCTTCAGAGTTTATGCCTCTCTTAAGTAGCCAATGCCCCTGAGAGCAAGGTACTTGGAAATGTGGGGAGGAGTGGAGCTGTAGGGTGGGTAGGCAGGAGGAAAGATTTTGGTGTTCCTGTGGAATGATGTTGTATAGAGGGCTGACCGTCATCTCAAAGGAGCTCAGCAGCCTCGAGTCTTTGTCTCAAAGATCCTGGCATGGAGGATTTAAAACTAAAGTTACTATCTTTTGGAGATGCACACTGTAGATTTAAGGATAAAGTGACATGACCTGTTTTGTTTGCTTCAAAATAGTTCTTTTGTGGGGAGCAGTAATGAATGAATGAAGTACTAGGGATATCTAATCAGCCATGAGTTGAGTTTGTTGGAACTGAGTGGTGAATATATGCAGGCTCTCTCTTCTCTTGTATTTGGCTACATTTTTCCATGCTAAAATGTTAAAATAAAAAAAAGGAGGGGAGACATATTGTACCACTGGGTAGTTTATGCGTGCCTTTTGCAGGGATATTCCAATCCAGAGTGTAAAGATTCAGAGTAGAGTAGAAAGACACACCCAACTCTACTGCAGCATTCGAAAAAGCTTTGCTAATTTCAGTTAGTTTGGGGAAACATCCCTTAAGGGCCCAGCTTCTCCTAAGGAACTTGTGGAGTGAGCATGATAAATGCATTCATTCATTCAAGAACGGTTGTTTTTCATCTTGAGCCACAGGGTGAGCCATGAGAGATGCAGCTGAGTTTTGAGAGGTGAGACAGGTACAGGCGAAAAGTTACCTAACAGTAAGGTAACTGCTCAGCGGTGCTCTCAAGCCATAGAGGAGGCTGAGGTGGGAAGGGAAGGGGGCTTGGAGTGCGACTGGTTCACAACTCTGCCCCCTGCCCAGGGCTTCCTGGAGTTCAGGGAGGAAAGAGAGGTAAGATGCCCAGAGCAGATCTCTTCTCCCCATTCACATCTTTGCATTGGAGAGTCATGGGCTGAGGCCCACCCAGCTGAGCCTGGGTCCCAGGCAGGATGCAGGGTGCTGACACCCTTCCCACCCCACCCATCTATTTTTAGAACCCTGGCCTTGTGCTCCACTGTACACTTTGCAAAAGGAGACCTTCTTTCCAGCTGGATGAACCAAAGAAAGAGAGAGAAAGCACCTCTCCAACACCTTCTTGCTGCCTTATTTGTGGGCAAAAGACAAAGCAGGCCATTTTGTATTTCTTCTGTGACTGAATTTACCAGGAAGTATAGCAGTGTAAGGAGATATAGGCAATCAATTCCAAAATGATTTTTACATTCTAAAAGAGAGATTATAGAAAACAAATCCTCCCCAAAAGGTGACTGGGGCTGGGCCCAATGACAATGAACTTGTTGAAGAAACTTCTATGTGGCTGGGGAAGATCCTGGCACTCTTAGGCCTCCCATGCTCCTCTCCTGCCAATA
This sequence comes from Pan troglodytes, assembly GCF_028858775.2. Taxonomy (NCBI): domain Eukaryota; kingdom Metazoa; phylum Chordata; class Mammalia; order Primates; family Hominidae; genus Pan; species Pan troglodytes. The sequence continues at coordinate 31,857,460 of NC_072405.2, forward strand.
GAAGCTCCATGACCTTCCACCCACCCCAATCCCCTCCTCCCTTCCACCAAAGCCAGAGTTTAATTCCTAACACAGCTGGCTGTGATCTATGCCAGGGATTGAGGGTAACAACAACAACAGCAACAACAATGATATTGAGATGCATAGCTCTATAAGTAAGCCTCCTTCTGGATTTCAAGCAAGGCTGATTTGCTAATATTCCTGATCTTTCCAGTCTGGAGGCAGCAGGAGAGGGCAGATCAGATGCAGCTAGGGAGGCTGCAATTTCCAATTTCTTAATCTGCCCCCTCTGCTGTGGTCTACTCAGGCCTCTAGGTCTAACGCTGGACTCACCACGGCCTCCTGCCCATGTACACAACCAGCCTGGCTGCTGACAGCATTTGCTTTGTTGGGTAGGGAGGAGCACCCAGGAGTTAGGCCGTCTGTGCTGTGGACTAGAAAGAAGCTGCCAGGAGGGCCCTGGCTAAAGCTCTCCAGGACCCGAGGATACTAGGCGCAGAGTAACTGGGATCTTGAGTGTTAACTTCCAATTTGCATGGCTGGATATGCACATTGGCATACACAAGACAGAAATTTAAGCAGTTTAAGCTCTCACAGCTCCCAACGAATCCTGAGAAACAGGAAGCAAGACTGACAAGTGGCTGAGGCACGATTATCACATGCTGTCTGCCAGTGCAGTGACTGGTGGCTGGAACAAGACACCCTAAGAGGACACATCCATGGGTTTTTTCTTGATGGGCAGCCACCCGCCTTCCCTAGGCATGGAAACTTTCACAGCACTCATAATTACACAACCCTGATGGTTCACTTTTACATCGAAGGGGCTTTCTTTTTCTATCTTGGCTTTCAAGACTTCTCCCACTGAAACCTGTGGCTCACGCCTGTAATCCCAGCACTTTGGGAAGCTGAGGTGGATGGATCACTTGAGGTCAGGAGCTTGAGACCAGCCTGGCCAACATGGTGAAACCTCGTCTCTACTGAAAATACAAAAATTAGCCAGGCATGGTGGCAAGCGCCTGTAATCTCAGCTACTCTGGAGGCTGAGGCAGGAGAATCAGTTAAGCCCGGGAGGTGGAGGTTGCAGTGAGCTGAGATCGCATCACTGCACTCCAGCATGGGCAACAGAGCCAGACTCCATCTCAAAACAAACAAACAAACAAAAAGTAGCTGGGATTTGGGATTACAGGCACCCGTGACCACACCCAGCTAATTTTTTTTGTGTTGTTAGTAGTAAAAGGGTTTCACCATGTTGGCCAGGCTGGTTTTAAACTCCTGACCTCAGTGATCCACCTGCCTCGGCCTCCCAAAGTGTTGGGATTACAGGCGTGAGCCACTGCAGCCAGCCAGGAGTTCATTTTTACCTATGAAATTTGGTCTCTAGTTTATGTGAAAAAAGCAAAAGCTGTTTTGTTGACAAGACCAAATAGTAGCTAAAGCCCAAGTCTTTCATCTCTGAGAGGAATGTAACCTTAGAAGCATTCATTTAAAAAATGCAAAGTAAGGGATGAGATTCTCTCAATTTACTTCACAGCTCAGATGGAATCTGGAGAATGATGTCAACTTCTGAGTTTCACCTTTAAAATAAATATTGGCTATTTTGCAAGGTTTCCATAGGAGACACCAGAGCTTGAGAGGTCTAGAACTATGTCCTAAGAAAATAAGGAATCAGGAGCAATAAGCCTTTGAAAGATAAAACTGAACAGGGAAGATAAGAGCCACCCTCAAATCAGTGAAGGCCTCTGATGATTCTAAAGGCACAATCAGGGCTAAAGTCAGGGGCAGGTGGAGGTGGGATACTGGGAGGGAGAATCTGACTTTCTAAACTAGCAAAAACTTTCTAATAATTAGAGCTATTTAAACACAAAAAGAATTCAATGACATAGTGTTAGGGGTCACCTAAGGCAGTAGCCAGGCAGAGGCTGGATGGCCACCCCCAGGAGAACTGCTGGAGGGGGATTCCTGCACTGGGAGGGAGATGAACTCTAAGAATCTGGTATTCTGTAATTCTCTGAAATACAAGTTCTGTACACCATAAATGAGACCTATTTTAGAGGATATACTAAAACATGTCAGTGGCTTCTTAGAAACATTTAGAATTTATGTTTGTTTACAAAAGTGAAAAAAGAGTAAAAGTGCACAAAAACCATGAATAATTCTTCTAGGTTCCTTCGGGCATTTTAATTTCATGTGTCTTTGTGTTGCTCTTAATTTCAGATCCTGTGTTTTGTTTCACCTTTACTCATATTTTCGTTAGCTCTCATCCATGCCTTTCACTTAGAAGGTTCTAATTTGTGCCTTGGGTGGTAGGGCTTTGGAATCCACTGGAGGAGTTTCAGGTCTGGCCGTTTGTCAAATGGCTAGAGCAAGAGTCCATTAATATTGTACCTAGTTCGGTATGTATTTCCTTATACTTTTTTCTCCAGCCATCATCTTCTGGTCAAGTTTGGCCTGACCAAGTTTGAGTTTAAGAAAAAAATTTTAAACTTGTTTTTGTTTTTTAAAAATTTATTTATTTATTTTTAGAGACAGGGTTTTGCTCTCTTGCCCAGGCTGGAGTGCAGTGGCTCCATCATAGCTCACTGCAGCCTTGAACTCCTGGGCTCAAGTGATCCTGGCTAAAAGAAAAAATATTAATTATATGAAAATGCTCATAATATTACAAGTAAAGAAAAAAAGTAGAATTGCTAGAATGATTCTGGAAGAATGAACATGCAGGTACAACCAAACTAATGTAGAAACCAAACAAACAAACAGACAAACAAAAAACCAGAAAAGAAATAATGAAGACTTTCCATAATACCAGAAACGATATATACCATAATTCCAATAATTAACATAATGCTGGCAAAAGAATATACATCAATTAAAACAGAAGAGGAAAGCCCACAAACAGACTCAATGCAGTATAAAATTGAAAGTCTCTGCTGGGCTTGGTGGCTCATGCCTCTAATCTTAGCACCTTGGGAAGCCAAGGCAGGAGGATTGCTTGAGCTCTTGAGTTTGAGACCAGTTTGGGTAACATAGCAAAACTCTATCTCTACAAAAATTACAAGAATTAGCCAGGTGTGTTGGCATGCGCCTGTAATTCCAGCTACTTGGGAGACTAAGGTAGGAGAGGATTGCTTGCACCTGGGAGGTCAAAGCTGCCGTGAGCAGTGACCACGCTGCTGACTCCAGCCTGGGCAACAGGTCCTGTCTCAGAAGTAAAAAAAACCAAAAAAAAGTCCGTTTAAAATCACTAAGAAAAAAGATGGCTTATTTATGAAATGGTGAACTTTTTGGATAAAAAAAAGAAGTAGAGGCCCACTTTAGCCTTTAGACTAGAATAAATCTCAAAAATAAAACCATGGAAATATTGAGGAAAAGGGCAGGTGAACATTTATGTAATCTTTGGGGAAAAGGTACTAAAAAAAAAACACTGAAGACAGAATCTGAAATGAAAAACATTGATATTTTTAACTAAAAAATGTCTGTATGTAAAAAACACAATAAATGTGAAGTCAACTGGCAAAGTAGAAAGGAAAATATTAATATTACCAACATACAGGGAAAAGGGTTAATATAATAGATAAGAGGCTCTTAGTAATCATAAGAGAAAGAGGAATGCCTCAGTAGAAGACAGAGCAAACCAGGTAAATAGTAAATCAACCAAGAAGAAATACAAGTGTTGCCTATAATCCCAGGACTTTGGGAGGCCCAGGTGGGCGGATCACTTGAGGCCAGGAGTTTGAGACCAGCCTGGCCAACATGGTGAAACCCCGTCTCTACTAAAAATACAAAAATTGGCCGGGCGTGGTGGTGCTCGCCTGTAATCCCAGCTACTAGGGAAGCTGAGGCATGAGAATCGCTTGAGCCTGGGAGGTGGAGATTGTAGTGATCCGGGGTCGTGCCACTGCACACTGCACTCTGGCCTGGGCGACAGAGCGAGACTGCATCTCAAAAAAAAAAAAAAAAAAAAAAAAGAAATACGAATTATTCAGTGAACATAAGCAATTCGGCCTTGTTACTGATGAGAAATTAAAGCTATGAGAGACTATCATCTTCGGTCTCTACAATGGACAATGTATTTTTGTTTAATATAAGCATCTAGTATTGGCTTCAGTTTGAGGAAGCAGACGCTGTCATGTACTGATGTGTATGTGTGAATTGACGCAATCTTTTTGGAGGTACATTTGGCAACATAGCTCAGAAACAGAAAATATTCAGACTCTTTCACAAATGAAGTCCACTTATGGGAAATGTTTTTCCAAAGAAATAATTAGGGCTGTGTGTCAGGGTTTAGCTGTAAGAATGCTTGCTACAGTATCGCTTTTAATGAGTGGAAACTGGAACTAATCTAAATGTCTAAGAGTATTGATGGGTTCCATAAATTTTGCCATGTCCATAAACTGTAGTACTGTGCAGTATTAAAAATGTCATGGAGGAATATTTAATGGAACGATGTTCATGTTGTTGGAATGACTGTCATTTATTTTATGTTGTTTTATTTGATTTTTTAAAATGGTATACACTTTCAGTAAAAGAAATTGAGACTAAGTCTAGAATGCTAAAGAACTGAAGCAAATTTGGGGCTCCCGAGTGCCTTGGTTTCTCCTTGATCTACCCCCTAAGCACTCAGCTTTTGGCCTGGTGAACTTCTCTAGACAAGCATTGGGTTTTGTGGGCTCTGTGACAGTGTAAAGGCCCACTAGGGCTGGAAGAATTGGTTGAGGCGTGCAGTATGGCAGCTGGTGGCATTCCTGGGAACTGATCACTATCAGATGGCTTCTGTTCCAGCTCCTCTAGACCTGGCACTGTGCAAGGTACTGAACTGTGAATCAAGTCCAATACAATTGCAATCCCACCCTCTGGTTTCCAATAAACATCAGTTCCAGGCACAGGTGCCCAAGAGCTGGCCAATAACACCATGGTATTGAGAAACTCTCAGTCTTTTGGAACAGGCTCTGTTTTCTTCTCCGCTTCTCTTCCCTATTTCCCTCCCCTCTCCTCCCCATCCCCCACCTACAGATAGGCCTGAAACTAATACAGTTTTCAAGAGGAGAGCCTTTTTTTTAAGAAAAAAAAAAAGTTTAAAATTAAGAAATCAAAGACCAGGTGCGGTGGCTCATGCCTCTAATCCCAGTACTTTGGGAGGCCGAGGTGTGTGGATCACGAGGTCAAGAGATCAAGACCATCCTGACCAACATGGTGAAACCCCATCTCTACTAAAAAAAATACAAAAAAAAAAAAAAAAAAAACTACTCGGGAGGCTGAGGCAGGAGAATTGTTTGAACTTGGGAGGCAGAGGTTGCAGTGAGCTGAGATCATGCCACTATGCTCCAGCCTGGGTGACAGAGTGAGACTGTCTCAAAAAAAAAAAAAAAAAAAAAAAATCAAATTTAAGTATAGGACCTTGAAAGGGATCGTGTATGTAAGGGGTCTGAGCTTAAGCTTCATATGCTTCATGGTAAATCTACCTCTAATTCGGACTTTGGTTTCTCTCATTTGCATGAATTTTCTTTTAGGTTTTTTTTTTTTTTTTTGCATATTTCTTTCTTTCTTTTTTTCTTTTGAGACAGATTCTCACTCTGTTGTGCAGGTTGGAGTGCAGTGGCATGATCTCGGCTCACTGCAACCTCTGCCTCCTGGGTTCAAGCGATTCTCCTGCCTCACCCTCCCAACTAGCTGGGACTACAGGCGTGCGCCACCACACCCAGCTAATTTTTGTGTTTTTAATAGAGACGGGGTTTTTACCGTGTTGCCCGGGCTAGTCTCAAACTTCTCAAGTGATCCGCCCACCTCAGCCTCCCAAAGTGCTGGGATTACAGGCATGAGCCACTGTGCCCAGCCCGCATATATATTTCTAAACTGTGTGAAATATTGCCTTACAGATTTTAAAGCCATATGTAAATGGCACCCTGACATTTTAACACAATTTGTTTTTTACACTCAATTCTTTACTTGGGAAATGTATCCATGTTGATATACTAAGATTTGGTTTCTTTTCATTGCTATGTAGTATTCCATTGTGTGACTACCAGAATCGCTCTATTCTCCTGTTGCAGTTTTTCAGTAAAAATAGCAGGTTATAAGACAGAAGCAGGTTGTAAATACACACACACATTTTCGTGCTGCAGGGCAGTTAAATTAGCCCCATTTTGTTGTAATATTAGAATAGAATTAGGTCAATAAAACATTATTCCAAAAAAAAAAAAAATCCAGAAACAACACTACAAAAATGGAATGTGATGCAGGCAACGTTTCGAATCAGTGAGGGAATATGGACTATTTAATAAATGGTATTGGCCGGGTGTGGTGGCTCATGCCTGTAATCCCAGCACTTTGGGAGACTGAGGCAGGTGGATTACCTGAGGTCAGGAGTTCAAGACCAGCCTGGCCAACATGGTGAAACCCCGTCTCTACTAAAAATACAAAAATTAGTCTGGCATGGTGGCAGGCGCCTGTAATCCCAGCTACTCGGGAGGCTGAGGCAGGATCATCACTTGAGCCCGGGAGGCGGAGGTTGCAGTGAGCCGAGATCGCGCCATTATACTCCAGCCTGGGCAACAGATTGAGACTCCGTCTCCAAAAAAATAAAAATAAAAATAAATAAATAAATAAATAAATAAGTGGTATTGACAGAATCAACTCTGTGTACACAAAATAAATAAAAGTAAGTCGCTACCTTATGTGGTACACGAAATTATACTATAGATGAATTAAAAACCTAGCCCCTCAATATAAAAATTTCAAATTGTTAGCTAAAAATGTATAAGAAAATATTATGATCCCAAGTAAATGGAGATCTTAAATAAGTCACAGAAAATAAAACTCATGCAGTAAAAGGCTGAACATTTTAATTAGGTCAGTGAATAAATGTCATCCAAATAGTAAAAAAGGAACCATACAATAAGATACCCCAATGTTAAAGACAAGCTGAGGGCTGGGAGAAAACTTTGCAATGTATGTTTCAAAGAATGAGTAAAACAGATGAATTTTTAAAAAAGCACTTTAGAAAAATGATCTAAGGGATGGGCACAGTGGCTTACGCCAGTAATCCCAGCACTTTGGGAGGCCGAGGCTGGTGGATCACCTGAGGTAAGGAGTTCAAGACTAGCCTGACCAACATGGTGAAACCCCGTCTCTACTAAAAATACAAAAATTAGCTGGGCGTGGTGGTGGGCACCTGTAATCCCAGCTACTCGGGAGGCTGAGGCACGAGAATCGCATGAACCTGGGAGGCGGAGGTTGCAATGAGCGGAGATCTCACCATTGTACTTCACCCTGGGCAATGGATCGAGACTCCGTCTCAAAAAAAAAAAAAAAGAAGAAGAAGAAGAAAGAAAAATGATCTGTGGATATGCATAGGCAATTCACAAAAGGGGAAATACACATGGCCACAAACACATAAGATGCTCAAACACATTTTTTATCAGGCAAATACCAATGAAAACAATGGCGAGATACTGTTCACACTTACTCAGCTGGCTACCTTGAAAGATCTGGTAGGTGAAGGGTTGTCAAGATCGCAGGGAAACAGGAACGTTCATACTCTGTTTTCATATTTAAAATGGCGAGGACAATTTGGGCATACCTCAGACCCACAATTTCCTCTCACAGGAATTTAGAATAGAGAAAGGGAAAACACAGACATTTACTGCAGTGTTGTTTGTAGTAGTGAAAAGTTGTTAATGATATTAAGTGTCCGCTAAAAGCTTAAGAGGTCAAATAAAATATGGTATATCCATATAATGGAATGTTATTCAACACACAAAAATCCTTATATATATTATTTATATGTGAAATTATATATATGTATACATATATATACATGAATGCATATGAAATTCTGGAAGGAAACACATCAAACTCCCGAGAGCGCTTCGGCACCTGAATAGCAGGGAAGGGTTTGGAACTGTGGGAGCTGGTCAATGGGTAATTTAGTTTTGTATATGATGCCTGCTTTTGTTTAAAAGGGGCATGTATTTGTGTATCTCTTTTTCAATCAAAAATAATTTAAAATATAAAAGACTGGAAGGATGCATTGTACGTTCACAGTCCTATCTCTTGGGAACAAAACTATCAGTGACTTTTAGCTTGTTCTTTTTTCTTATCTGCATTTTCTAAAATTTCCACAATGTTTGTCTACAACATTTGTAATAAGAAAACAGTTATTTTTTAAGGATTATGGAAAGTTTCAAAAATTCTCAAAAAGTTAGTTTTAAGTTATCTTAAATATACTACCACTCTCTCCTCCATCACTTAGATAAACAGCACTGTATTTGGGAGGGGTGGCCGGTTTTTTATTTTTTTGAAGTTTGAGACAATGTCTTACTCTGTCACCTAGGCTGGAGTGCAGAGGCACAATCATGGCTCACTGCAGCATGGACCTCCCAGGCTTAAGAGATCCTCTCATCTCAGCCTCCCAATTAGCTAGGACCGCAGGCATGCACCACCACTCCCAGCTAATATTTATTTTTGATTTTGGTAGAGATGGAGTCTCCCTCGGTAGCCCAGGCTGGGCTCAAACTTCTGAGCTCAAGCAATCCTCCTGCCTGGGCCTCCCAAAGTGTTGGGATTACAGGCATGAGCCACTGTGCTTGGCTTGTGTGGCAGCTTTTATTGCAAAATTAGATAACTCCCCAAACTTTGGAAGTATTTTTTAAAAAGCTTCCAAGATTCACTTAGCCAAGGCTGCTCACGGGGTTTAAGTAAATGGCTCTTCCACTTTTCACTGATGTTCTATTAACCAGCATACTCCAAGGATTTGACTCACTGACAATAAATATTTAACTCCAGTTAAGCATAGCTACTTTCTGGAAATGTGTCTTCTCAGATAGCTGAGGGTTTATCCTTTTAAATTCTTAAAAATTTTTATGTTGTAATAATTTCTAGAATATTTTACCTACTTTCCTGCCTCTGAACACAGAGGATCTAGTCCTAGCCTTCTCAGCCTTGCCGTATCTGAAGGCTGTCATGTATTTATACTGTCAGTATCTGCCTTCAAGCACCATTTTTTTCTTCCAATTCACCATGGGTTTAGAAATTAACTTTTTGGGTTTGTTTATACAATAATGAGCATGACAGCTCATACCAGAGGATTCCCTAAGATCAAAGAACACACAGACTTTACAAAATCTATTTTGGCTGTTTCCCAGCTCTTTTTGTTTGTTTGTTTTACTGCTTTCTGATTTTCAGTGGTGTTCTGAAGTGCTGGCTTCAAGTTTGGGAGGCAGTAGAGGGTAGAGAGGAAAGAACAGCTTCATTCCTTGCTAAACTGTGATCTCTCTAAGGTCAAAAGTTGTGCCATGACCCCAAGGCTCTTGTTACAGAAATTAGATGCCAATAGATGAAATGTGAGAATAGCCCTATATTGAAACAGAAACTGGAGTCGTACAGTATCTTCTATAAGATTTTGTGATTTTATACAAGAATGCCCCAAGACAGATCAGGTGATTATTAATAACCCCTGAAAGTCACAACTCTATGCAGCTGAGAAGGTGGGAGCCCAGGGAGGTGTGTGCAGAGCTGAGGCTGTCATCATAGACCTATTCTTTGCAAAATCTGAAGGGGGAGGGAAGGGAGAATGTAAAACTGGGCTGCAAAGCTCAAGTCTTACAAATAAGGACTTTTCTTATTTGTATGTCACTTCATACTGCGATAACCAGGCAGTAACATCATTGGGTGGTGATTCACAACTGAGTTCCAAGCCTCTGAGTCCAGGAAGTTATGGCTTATTAGATGTTATCACTTCACTGGGAGGGGATGATGATCAGATCTAATAAAAACACAAAGGATGAAGATTCCAAATTCCTTTAAGAAGGAGAGCTTTCCTTCTCAAGAGTGCAGGGCCTGTGCAAATTGCTCCTATGGGAGGTACATGCAACAAAAGCTCAGAACAAAATAGTAAAGAAAAAGGGGTTGGCCTGTTTATAGGTCTCCTCCAGGGTCCGCCATTCATTCTGACAGATGACAGCTCCTCATGAGTCAATGTTATGCAGGAGACTCGAGGACGAAGCACAGGAGTTCGGGAGAGATGAGCTGTCCATGTTTCTGAGCTTTTCCATCACTCTGTGCCTCAATGTCCCTTCAATAAGGCAAGTTTCACCCTTTGCTCTGCAGGAAGGCAAAAATAAATTACAGTGCTTGAGGAAGTACTTAGAGTCAGCAGGGGGTTGTGTGAGATCAGAGTATAGCATTGTCTCCCCTAAAAGGCCTAATCCTGAATGGGGGAGTCGGGTGACCATCCTCTTTGGGGTATAGTTCATTCTGGTGCTTGACTTCCACCATAGGAGATTTGGAACAGCCATTGCGAGGGCATTCAGAATGTGCTTGAACTCCTGGAATATTGGTCCTGGAAAGGGCCTTAAGGATCAGTTCCCTCATTTTCTAGACACACAAATGGTGGCCCAGAGAGGTGGAGGAATTTATTTAAGATCACACAGCTATTCCCAAATCCAAGCCTGCAGATCATAAGCCTGGTACTCTCTCTACAGACTTTCTCAAAGTTGGGTCCCCTGATACTGCACCTCAGAATCACCTGGTGTGCGTATGTGTGTAGGGGAGATGTTGGTAGTGGTGAAGAGAGTTGCTAAAAATGCGGATTCCTGGGTCCTACCTTAGACCTACAGAATCAGAATCTCTGGGAGTGGTCCCTGGGAATCTGTATTTTAGCATCAAGTGACTCTTAAGCTAGTCCTGCTTTATTTCAGCAACACCTGGAAGTGCTGGCTTCTAAATGATCTATGCAGCATAGCTATCGTTGATGAAACGTCTCCTAGAGAACATAAAAAGAACATATCCTATTAGTAGCCACTGGACAATGCCATGTCCTCGATTGTTTACAGTGTATGATAATTAGTTTAATGTCCTATAAGCCAAAATCATACCAGACAATGTTTTGAATAATCAAAGCAAGCTGGAGAAACAAACATACCTCATATTGGCCCTTTAAGAGCCTCGGTTCCCCTGGGTTCTAATGAGGGTGTGTGCTGGGGACAGGGCACTCCCAGCTTATCCTACCATAACCACCACCTCTCTGAGAGATCTCGCTCTGTACATGCGGCGCTGGCCTGAGAGCAGATGGTTTCCGATATAGGACTGAACCCGCCCTCTCTCTAATCAACCAGAAAGGACCTGGCAAGTCAGTGGGAGATAAATATAGCTGAGCTCTCCCAGGAGGAGCCCCCAGGAGGGTTAAATATGGTATGTGAGCAAATGATGAACAGATCAGCAGCTTCCTCCTACTGTCCCCCGAAGGTTGTTTTCACAACAGGATCAGCTGCACAACACTCACAAAACAGAAATGGACTCAAAGATAGAAACTCCAAAACCGGCTGGATTCCTGTTACTCCATAACAGCTGGCCCCTTAGGGAGGACTTGCCTCTTGGGTGGCCGTGTACCTGATTCTCCCACCTGCCTTGCAGCTTGTCCTTGTCTGCCTCCAGAGGCTTCCGTGGAGTCAGAGCCTTTGAGGCCCTCTCTTGCTCTTATGTCCAGGTAACATGGAGCAAAGATAGAGCTGAATTTTAAGAACCGCCCCGTCAGGGGAAACCACTCATTAAAGTCAAACTCCTTGGCCGCAAAACCGCAGGGAGGGGTAGAACAGGACCACAGAGGTTGCCTTCATCCTGCACGTATTTACTTTTTTCAAAGGTCATCTTTTGGCTTGAGAAGAGGAAGGAAAGCACTGTTATTTTAATTTCTCTAAAAGTTACAGTAGAAAGCAAAACCAGAGGCACCAAAAAAAGCAATTCCCAAAACTCAGCTCAGTGCCCTCCAACACAAAGTGTTCAGATAACATTTCTCCAATAAATAAGCTGCTCTGGGGGTGCAGCCACTGAGGCAGGGCCGCTTCCTGCTGGGTAGCATGGGTGGCCTTTGGTGACTGCCCACACATTGTGCAGGGTGTGGACCAAACAGACTCAGAACTCTGCTTTTGTTGGTGCCCTGAGGGTACTTTGATCTCTCAGGGCCTGGTTCATATTTATCAAACTCTCAAGATTAATGTACAGAACTAGAGTTCCAACCTGTTCGTGAATTTACAGTGAGGAATAAATAACCGGGCTCCAGAGCCTGGACACATTCCCTCTCTGTAGGGAAAGCCTTGTAGAAACCAAAGCGTGGCCTGGATGGTTACCTGAGGAGCACAAAGCCACACTCAGGGGAAACTAGATAAATCAGGCGTTTCGCAGCGTCAGTATAAACAGTAGGGCATTACACACCTGTCCAACCAAAGGCCACAGGATACTGGCATGCCACCTGTGCTCACAAGCCCTGTGTGTCCCAGCTCCAGGAGGCTGTCAGCAGATGGGACCTCCGGGCCTTGCCAGGGCTGTGTCCTTTCCTATCTCTGTGGGGACAGGCACTGCTGAAGTCTCTAGGTGTGACTCTCCTTTTACTCCCAGACTTCAAAACTCTTTTTCACGTACCCATTTTTATTTCCTTCTCTAATGGAAGCCTTGCTACTTGCAATCCATTATCAGTCAGACTTCATGCGCCTGAGTATCCTCCTCTCTCTTTGAGGTGGCTATGCAGCTCCGATGTACTCTATGCAAACTCTCAGCTTTGACCGTCAGAGGAAAGCCAAATTTCCCTCATTGCCAGAGTTGAGAGAGGCACCACCCCGTGGCCCCCTAAGTACTAACTGATAGCAGTTATAAATCAGGCTTTGAGGAACGAAGACCGGATTGGGGATTTTTGTTGTGTTTGCCTTCTTCTCTCCTATGCTCCCAGTGCTCTGGCGTATAGTTCAAAGAGCTCTGATGGGTGTTGGCCAAAACCTCCAAATGGAAGCTAAGGAGGCCACTGTACTGACAAAATTCCTGAGTAGAAAAGTGCAGTGGGCACAGCTGTGGCCCATCCTGTCGGTGATCATTCCCTCTCTGGTATGGTTAGGCTCTGTGTCCCCACCCAAATCTCATCTTGAATTGTAATCCCCAGGTGTTGAGGGAGAGACCTGGTGGGAGGTAATTGGATCATGGGGGCAATTTCCCCCATGCTGTTCTCATGATAGTGAGGGAGTTCTCATGCGATCTGATGGTTTTATAAGGGACTCTTCCCTCTTCGCTTCACACACACGCTCTCTCGCCTGCTGCCCTGTAAGACATGCCTGCTTCCCCTTACGCCATGATTGTAAGTTTCCTGAGGCCTCTCCAGCCATGTGGAACTGTGAGTCAATTAAACCTCTTTTCTTTCTAAATTACTCAGTCTCAGGTAGTATCTTTATAGCAGTGAAAGAATGGACTAATACCTTCTCCTCCCTTTCTTGGTCACTAGCAGGGACTATCTGGGCTGCCTGAGGAGCCTCTTGTTTGGTTTGGGAACAGAAAATTTCAGCCTGGGAGATCCAGCACGTGGCAGCAGAGCGAGGGTTACCCAGGAGTCACAGGGAACACAAAGCAGAATCAGAGGGAGGTGAAAATCAGAGAGCAGCTCAAACCTCATGGGGTGCTTATTAAGTGCTTAATACTTACAGAATGACTTATTGACTGACTAACTGAATGAATGAATGGATACCTGAATAGTTGGACCATCTCATTTTACTAAGGAGGAAGCTGGAGCCATAGAAGGAAGCTGATTTGCCGCAAGTCCCATAGTTGAGCAGTGGCACCTGGGATGGGTTTGTAGGTGACATGAGTCCTAGCTCTTTTGTTGTGATATCACAAAGATGGCAGTTGGATAAATGAGGGACAACAGGGTGGAGAGAAGGAAATAAGGGTGAAAACTAGAAATCCTATAAAAAGAGTAAAATGATTTTGAGTCCTCTTATAGAAGAGTTTCTATAGAGGTTGAGTTTCTTATAGAAGAACTTGATCAGCGCTGGCCCCAAAGCTTGCCCTTGTCTTGGCCCTTGATAGCACACCTTCTGTACTCCTCCCGCCCCCATCCACCCCAGTCAAGCATCTTCCTGGAGAAGGCACCATTATTTATTTCCTTTCTTTTCTATCTTTAGTCCCTCCCCTCTCTATGCCCCATAGGTGACATGTATGATCAGCATCTCATTCTAAGTGAAATTTTCACTAGATGTAACTCCCTTACTTCTCTTTTATACTTCAGCATCAAACTCCTAGAAAAAAGTGCCTAAGCTGGGCATAGTGTAATCCTAGCACTTTGGGAGGTCGAGGTGGCAGATTGCTTGAGCCCAGGAGTTTGAGACCAGCCTGAGCAACGTGGTGAAACCTCGTCTCTACTAAAAATACAAAAAAAAAAAAAAATTAGCCGGGAGTGGTAGCACATGCCTGTAGTCCCAGCTACCTGGGAGGCTGAGGTGGGAGGATTGTTTAAGTCCAGGAGGTGGAGGCTGCAGTGAGTCATCATTGCACCAGTCTGCACTCCAGCCTGGGCAACAGAGTGAGACCCTGTCTCAAAAAAAAAAAAAAAAAAAAAGAGCCTAGACCTGCGCTGTTTAATATGGTAGTCACTGGCTCCATGTAGATGTTAATCACTGGAAATATGGCTAGGCTGAATTGAGATGTGATGTAACTATATATAAAATATATACTGACTTCAAAGATAGCATGAAAGAAGAATGCAAAAATCTCATCAGTAATTATTTTGGATAAATTGGGTTAAATAAAATATATTATTAACATTAATTTCACCTTTTTCCTTTTACATTTTTTAAGGTGGCTACTAGAAAGTGTAATATTACATAATGTAGCTTGACTTCTATTTCTACTGTCTAGACTCTGCTTCAAAGCACCAACAGACCATATTAAACACAAAGCACGTTGCTCCTGAAATTAAAATGGGCACTGGGTTTATGGAAGCGCTTGTGTTCTCAAATCATCATTTACAACTGCCTTTTAAATGAGGGAGCACTGAGGTTTTGACATGGGAAATTGTGATGAAAATAACAAGGTAACTTACTTGTTAACCAGGAAATTGGGCTTTGAAAGGACAGTGATGGTGCCGCCAACATTGGCCCAGTCTTTATGTCTCTCATGAGACATCCTGGCCCAGTAATGTTCTCTGAGGCTGGGCATGTGCCTTCCTGAGGACAGTTAGAGCCTTCTGTGACCAAATAGGATGCCCACAAAGCATTTGATGCCCCGAGCAGAGGAGGAAAGAGTGGGGAGGGAGCGTAGAGTCATTGAGGAGCCCCTGACAGCAGGAAGGACCTGAGCCCTGATGCCGGCTCTGCATGGTCTTGTGTGAGTCACGGAACCCTCTCGGTTTCCCCATCAGTGAAATCCATGCCCTGTAGCTTGGTGCTGTCTCTGGAGTTTCTGCCCTTCTTCCTTACATTTAAAATGTGGCAGGCCTTGAGCAAATTGCTTGAGAACTCTAAGCCTGGGTTTCCTTGTAGGTAAAATGAGGACTATGATAGTGATGTCTCGGGGAGTGGTAGAAAGTCCGTGATATACTTCATACTTAACATAGTTACGACATACTGAGTGCTCAACAAATGTTCAAAACAGACAACTAAAAACTCAAAAATTAAAAAGGACCTGAAGGGCCAACCTGTCTAACTCCCACCCAAATTCAAGAATGTCCCTATATTTTCTTTAACCTCTGCCTCAGCTCATTTGCTGCCATTGTCTCACAGGGCAGAGCCTTATTTGTTTGCTGATTTTTTTATTAACCCATTTAAGCCTAGAGTTCCGTAATTGCAACGCTAAGCATGTGGGAGTTATTTATATCCTACTGCTCAAGGTCATCACCAAGGTCTGCAAAAATTCCAAAAATTGCATAACCTCACGCATAAATGGGTTAAAAATTTAATTTTTCCATTATTTATTGTGGTAAACGACATGCAACATAAAGTTTACCATTCTAACGATTCTTTTTTTCTTTTTTTTTGAGATGGAGTCTCACTCTGTTGCCCAGGCTGGAGTGCTGCAGTGGCTCGATCTCAGCTCACTGCAACCTCCGTCTCCTGGGTTCAAGTGATTCTCCGGCCTCAGCCTCCTGAGTAGCTGGAATTGCAGGCACGCACCCCAGGCCCGGCTAATTTTTGTATTTTTAGTAGAGACAGGGTTTCACCATGTTGGTTAGGCTTGTCTCAAACTCCTGACCTTTTGATCCACCTGCCTCAGCCTCCCAACGTGCTGGGATTACAGGCGTGAGCCACAGCACTCAGCCTCTAACCATTCTTAAATGTACAATCAACCGGCATTAAGTACATTCATGTTGCTGTGCAACCACCACCACCACCATCTTTAGAATATTTTCATCTCCGCAGACTAAAACTCTGCACCCATTAGCACTAACTCCCCATTCTCCCACTCTCCCAGCCCCTGGTCACCCCTACTCTGTTTTCTGTCTCTATGAATGTGACTCTTTTAGGTACCTCACGTGAGTGCAATCACATATTGTCCTTTTGTGACTGGCTTATTTCACTTAGCATCATGTTTTCAACGTTCATCCATGTTGTAACATATGTCAGAATTTCATTGCTTTTTAAGGCTGAATAAAATTTCATTGTATGTATAGAGCACATTGCGTTTATCCATTCATCTGTTGCTAGGCCCTTGGGTTTTGAAATTTTTAGTATTTCTAACTACTAGTTCCTTCTTACAGGGAACTGAAATCTGCCTTTCTAGGACTTAACTCTCACCCCTCAGCTCTGCCCTCAGGCCCCACTGCACCAGATGAATCCTCTTCCCACAGGAATCCCTGGATTTGAAGGGAGATCCTGAATTCCCACCCCAACTCTTCAAAGGCTGAGAAGTTTCACTGACTATTCATAAATTGCAGACTCATTGCCTTTGTGGTTTAAGTCTTCAGACCCACTTCAGTGGACTGATGTCTTTTTGAAAACGAGTCATCGTAAACTGAGCTGACCTGTACCCTACGCTGGAGAAATTGGGATAAATAAAATATATTATTAACATTAATTTCACCAGTTTCCTGTTACATTTTTTAAGGTGACTACTAGAAAATTTAAAATTATGTATGTGGCTTATAACAGCCTCTCTTATCTTGACACTTTATTAATGCAGCTTAAGAACACATTCTCCTCTTTTTGGCAGCCATATTTCATGGATTTATTTATTAAACAATTTTTACTAAGTGTCCTGAGAAGATGAGGCACTTCAGCGTAGTAGTTTAGAACTTGAGCTCTGGAGCCAGATTTCCTAGGTCAGAATCCAAGATCCATCTCTTGCTATGTGCCACTGTATACATTTCCTAAATTTTCAGGGCCTCAATTTCTTTACCTATAAAGTAGAGATAGCAGTAGTACCCACCTCACTGAGTAGTTGTGAGGGTTAAATGAATTAGTGCCTGTAAAACACAGATGAGTGCCTGGCACTTAATGCATGTGCTATTTCTCTCTACAGAGCACTGCCCCAAGGTGTTGGGGGTACGGCAGTCAGCCAGGCTGACCGGCTATGGGCTCTTTGTGGTTTGTAGTCTAGTGAAATGGTCAAACCATTACGTGACAACTGGAATTTATTCATGGGCAAAGGTGTAATGAAAAGATAGTTTTTGTTTATTTGTTTGTTTGTTTGTTTGAGATGGAGTTTTGCTCTTGTTGCCCAGGCTGGAGTACAATGGTGTGGTCTCGGCTCACTGCAACCTCTGCCTCCTGGGTTCAAGAGATTCTCTTGCCTCAGCCTCCTGAGTAGCTGGGATTACAGGCATGTGCCACCATGCGTGGCTAATTTTGTATTTTTAATAGAGACGAGGTTTCTCCATGTTGGTCAGGCTGGTCTCAAACTCCCGACCTCAGGCGATCCACCCACCTTGGCCTCCCAAAGTGCTGGGATTACAGGTGTGAGCCACCACACCTGGCCAAAAGACAGGTTTTTATGTAGAAACAAACCTCTGTCAATTACATGACAGGATACAAAATCTTATGATGAGAGAATTCAGAGTGATACAGGAGTACCGAACATTTATCTGCTCATTTATAAAAAATAAATACTTTTTAGGTTTCTACCATGTCTTACAAACCTCTGTAGATTCTGGAAAGTATCCATAAACAGACTGAAGTTCTGTCTCTCTTGAGACACATTTTCTGGGGGGAAACAGTTAATAAACACAAACAAATAAGCACAATAAATAAAACCATAAATAATCCAGTTAGACACTTAAAAAGACTACATACAGCTATACTGTATATTGGAAAGGAACACTTTGGAGGTAGAGCTGGCATGATTCTTGACTGATGGAATTTTCTGTGTGAAAGACAAGGACTTAAGAATGACTCCAGGGTTTTCGGCTTGAGCAACTAGAAGCAAACATGTGAGGTCAGCATGTCTTCCCAGAGGAGGTGACATCTAAATGGGGACTGGAAGGACAAGTAGCAACCATCCAGGTGAAGAGAGACAGGGAAAATTGTTCTAGGAGCTGGAGTTTGTGCCAAGCTTGGGGGGCGAGGACAATGCCATGTGAAGTTTTATCTGCTTAGGAGTGCTGAGTCTTGTCCAGTAAATCCCTAATGTTTAGGATTTAAGTGTAAAATTTTATACTTTTAAAGATTTTAAAAATAATTTTGAGGCCAGGTGCAAGGGCTCACATCTGTAATCCCAGCTCCTTGAGAGGCCGAGACGGGTGGATCACCTGAGGTTGGGAGTTCAAGAGCAGCCTGACCAACACGGAGAAACCTCGTCTTACTAAAAATACAAAATTAGCTGAGCATGGTGGCAGATGTCTGTAATCCCAGCTACTTGGGAGGCTGAGGCGGGAGAACCGCTTGAACTCTGAAGGTGGAGGTTGCGGTGAGCCGAGATTGTGCCACTGCATGCTAGCCTGGGCAACAAGAGCGAAACTCCATCTCAAAAAAAAAAAAAAAAAATTGAATTTTAACGTTCTAAGAAGTGACTCCCCCTAGCTTTGTCTTCTAAGAGGTTGATAAATCTGCATCCCAGGACTTTTTCTAGTAGTTGATTAAAAAAAAAATAGTTGAGTTGAACCTAAGTCAAGGACAGAGTCCTTTGTCCCACCCCCTTCCTGCTGATATTGTCACCATTAATCAACCCTCCTGGGGTGCAGCAACAAATGGACCCAAGTATCATATAAAATCACATGGCCTGCATTTCTCCAGCTTACTCCTTAATAACAGCCCTAAGAAGGAAGGGAGATAAGATATCTGAAAGTGCTGGAAAGTTATCAAGTTGCCATTTTTTAGGATGACTTGGCCACCAACTTCCGGGAATGGAGAGACACTGAAACTAAGTGAGTTCACTGGTCTCCTAGGACAGTGACGGAAGGACAGAGGGGAATAGAGCAAAGCTACAAGAAGGCACTTTGTGTTTCTACCTGTGTAAATGTGCTCGACTGTAACACCCTTGTGCCTGGGTGAGTGCACAAGCCTTTTAAGTAACATGGTTTACTTGTGCCAAATTGATCAATTTTGAGAGCCTGCTAATACCCTTAAAGTAACTTTTATGGATGTGACACAATTGATGAGAATTTGAATTGATCTATATCTTGAAATTAAGTTCATTAAACTGAGCAAATCATGTTCATGTCCTGATTTTATATACTTGCATTTATCAAATAGATTTTGATTTTTGGAAAAAAAAAAAAGGACAATTTTTTTTTTTTTTTGAGACAGAGTCTCCCTTTTGTTGCCCAGGCTGGAGTGCAGTGGTGTGATCGCAGCTCACTGCAACCCCCGCCTCCAGGGTTCAAGCGATTCTTGTGCCTCAGCCTCCCTGAGTAGCTGGGATTACAGACGCCCGCCACCATGCCTGGCTAATTTTTGTAATTTTAGTAGAGATGGGGTTTCACCATGTTGGCCAGGCTGGTCTTGAACACCTGACCTCAGTTGATCTGCTCACTTTGGCCTCCCAAAGTGCTGGGATTTTATTTATCCATTCTGCTACTGATGAACAGTTGGGTTGTTTCCAGGTGTGAGCCACTGCGCCTGGCCAGAGGACACTTAAAAAGCAGAATTAACTGTGGATTAAGAGACAGATCTTTGGTGAACATAAACATGCTATGAAAAATCTCTATGGCAGACCAGGCATGGTGGCTCATGCCTGTAATCCCAGCACTTGGGGAGGCCGAGGGTGGATCACCTGGGGTCAGGAGTTCGAGATCAACCTGACCAAAATGGTGAAACCCCATCTCTACTAAAAATACAAAAATTAGCCAGGCGTGGTGGTGGGTGCCTGTAATTCCAGCTACTCGGGAGGCTGAGGAAGGAGAATTGCCTGAGCCCGGGAGGCAGAAGTTGCAGTGAGCCGAGATCGTGCCATTGCACTCCAGCCTGGGCGACTGTCTATGGCTACAGTAAATGCTGACAAATATTAGCCAAACACTAAGGGGAAATTGACAGTTTGGCATATATATATCACTATTATATGTATTATATGTTATACATATAGCAGTAGTCTATATATGTATAATAGCATTAATATATATCAGGTGCCTTCTGTAATTTCTCATTTAATTCTGCAATGTAGGAATTCTTTGTGTTCATTTTATAATTGAGAACCAGACTCAGAGATGGTAAGTAATTTTTCCAAGGACATGCAGCTAGGTAGCAGGTGGTAAGTCAGGAGTTCTGACTTCAAAGTTTACCCTTCCTGTAAACTTCAAACTTTCCTGCTATTCTCTGCTTCCTCCTCAATCAATTAAACAAATATTTACTATATTTTTTCTCCAGAATATATAAATATTTCTACATTTATAGTTATATATTGACTTATAACATATATGTTATAAAAAGTGTAGAAATCGTAAGTGTCCAGTTCAATGAATTTCCATGAAGTAAACACACCAAATAAAAAAACCCAGAACACAACCAGATTCCCAGGAGGTCTCTCACGCTTCCCTGCAGCCACAGGGGTAATGACTATGCTGGTTTCTGACACTATCAATTAGCTTTTTTTGTTCTTGAACTGTATGTTAAATGAATCATATTGTCTACTATTTTGTGTCTGGCTTCTTTTGCTCCACATTGTGTTTGTCATATTGAACCATGTTGTTGTCCAAAGTTGAGAATCATTCCTTTCTGTTGCTGTGTCACATTGCATTGTGTGAACATACCACCATTTATTTATCCATCCTGCTACTGATGAACAGTTGGGTTGTTTCCAGCTTGGGACTATTGTGAATTGTGCTGATGTGAGCATTTTTGTGAACGTCTTTTGGTGCACAAAGTAGGTGTTCCTGGGGTATATATTAGGAGTCGAACTGCTGAGTCATAAGTCATGTGAATATGCAGCTTTACTAGATATTGCCAGACCGTTTTCTAAACTGGTTGCATCAGAGCTGGTTAGTTTTAAAAACTGGACTAAAAATACTCTTTCTGATTATGTTCACCAAATGTCCTGATTCTTGAAAATCTGTCCTGAGTAGGCAGATTTCTTGGGGAAAACTGCTACGTAGCATCTTGCTACATAGACAAATTTTATGAATTACCACATTTGGGCTCAATTGAGAAGGGTGTGTTTATTACATCAAGGAGGACTCTGGAAATTAATAAAGCAGAATTAAGAACTTCACAGTGTGTATGTGGCTGAATTTCCCCATAGCCTGGAGCTTTGATGTAGGGAAAAGGTACCATCCAGCCCATTCTCGCACAGCCAGAATACTGGGGCTCAGATACTGGGAGTCTCAGATACTGGGGCTCCATCTACCAACACAGTAGCTGAAGTGTTCAGCCTGGGAGCCTGAGAGGAGGGGGAAGATCTGGCTGCTCTCTGAGGCCACTCCCAGGGTTCCTCTCTGCTACCCAATGTTTCTGAAGGCCTGTCTCCACAGGCCACCAAGTGGAGATCCTTGGTTAACCCTTCTCTCCCACCTGAGAGACTCTCGGTGCTAACTTTGCCCCCCCTGCTTTGGTAGGTGGCAACCTGGCACCCTTTGCACATCTTTCTCCTGCAAATTCACAATCACTCTGCAATTGCCCCCCAACAGCAGCTGAAACAGAGGTCCAGACTTGAGAAACACATATGACTAAAGTCAGGAGAGACCAGCAAGGCATAATTAGATGCTGTGGACAGAGAAAACACATGGAACGCAAATGGAAAACCACAGTGGTTGGTGCTTCTAACTGCAAATGAGCTGCTTCTCCCAAGGGCAACTCTTGGAAGCAGTGGGTTTTACTCAGTCCTGATCTGTCTCCAAAGCACATGCTTGTTATTTTTATGCGACATCATCTCCATCCTCCTACAGAGGGGCATCTTCTCTGCTCAGTAGTCTATTTGAGGCAGGGAAATACAGAGACTTTGCTACCTGAAGGATCGTGGTCAGTGAACTCTCTTATTCACTGTGCAGAGAGCTCAGTACAAAACTGTGCAAATGTGGCCATGTGCTAATGTGCTGTGTCAGGTGAACCTGACCAGAGTGGAGAATTGATGACTATTGATTTTTACAGAGCAGGCATCTGAGATATGACAAATGATAGCAATAAAGGAGTTTTATCAGGCTCTGAGTTTATTTCAAAGGCGAGTAAGTGAACGAGTATTGAATGACACACCTGGGGTTTTATCCCAGCTCTGCCGCCAACCACTTTTGTGTCCTTGGACACGTTACTTTACCTTGGATCTCTTTTGTCCACCTGTAAGAAAGGACTTATAGACTATATCATACTCTAGTTCTCTTCCAGGTCCCCAGCTTAGTAACTCCATGTTGTCCTAAGAAAGGTAGTCCCCTGGCCGGGCGCGGTGGCTCATGCCTGTAATCCCAGCACTTTGGGAGGCTGAGGCAGGTGGATCATCTGAGGTCAGGAGTTTGAGACCAGCTTGGCCAACTTGGTGAAACCCCACCTGTACTAAAAATACAAAAATTAGCCAGATATGGTGATGCGTGCCTGTAATCCCAGCTACTCGGGAGGCTGGGGTGGAGAATCACTTGAACCTGGGAGGCGAAGTTTGCAGTAAGCCGAGATCACACCATTGCACTCCAGCCTGAGTGACAGAGCAAGACTCCATCTCAAAAAAAAGAAAAGAAAAGAAAAGTAGCTCTCTAATTTAGTGTTTGTGACATATACTTTGGAAGAAAAAAAAAGTCACCTTTTTCTCTCTTCTCCACAACCTGTGCTCAGAATCTCCAGCTCTGAGGTGCAACATGTTCTTTAACTCCCTCGGAATCATGGACGTCTGCAATATTTCATGCTGTTATATAGGAAGATGAAGCTCTTTTCCAAAGAAATTCTGACTCATTTAATAATATGTACTGTTTATTCATTGTGTGTATTCAAGGAACTTAGAGTGTAATGGGAGGGCTAAGACATGGCTTCCAGAGCTGCAATATAAAGTGCAAGATTCTAAGTAAGAGCTGTGGAAGAGGCAGGGAAGAGCTCCAGGGTTCCTCCTACTTTTTAGGGGTCAGAGAAGACTTCATGGAAGGTGAGGTGTCTGAGTTGAGAAATGAATGTTGAGCATCATTTCAACAGTGGAGATGTGGAGAGTCTTCCCTTCCAAGAGGATATAAGAAGAGACAAGGGCCATAGGTTGAGGGACATGGTTTTGGGGGTGGCAAGCAAGGTCTGCCTATAATTAGGTGACTCTATGTCCTGGTTTTCCCAGGATAGTCTCAGCTTATACCCTCTGTCCTGGTGGAATTGTTAACAGTGACCCTTTCCATTCTCAAAAAGTGTCCCAGTTTGGATGATAAATTACAGAGTCACTATAGCTATAGATGATGCTATCTCAGAGGCTGGATCCAGATGTGGCTAATAGGATCTAAGAGTCAAAAAAAGAGAGAGATGACTCTATGCTTGGCCGCAGGTTGGTAAAAAGGAGGTAAATGCAAGGGGAAAAAATGGCATTAGAAAGAGTTGGTGGCCAGGCGCAGTGGTTCACGCCTGTAATCCCAGGTGGACCACTCAAAGTCAGGAGTTTGAGACCCGCCTGGCCAATATGGTGAAACCCCATCTCTACTAAAAATACAAAAACTAGGCCAGGTGCGGTGGCTCACGCCTGTAATCTCAGCACTTGGGGAGGCCGAGGCAGGTGGATCACCTGAGATCAGGAGTTTGAGACCAGCCTGGCCAACATGGTGAAACCCCATCTCTACCAAAATACAAAAATTAGCCGGGCGTGGTGGCGGGCGCCTGTAATCCTAGCTCCTCGGGAGGCTGAGGCATGAGAATCGCTTGAACCCGGGAGGCAGAGGTTGCAGTGAGCCGAGATCATGCCGCTGCACTCCAGCCTGGGTGACAGAGTGAGACTTTGTGTCAAACCCGTCCCCCCGCAAAAAAAAACACGAAAAAATCCCCAAAATTAGCCGGGAGTGGTGGCGGGTGCCTGTAATCCCAGCTACTTGAGAGGCTGAGGCAGGATAATTGCTGGAACCTGGGAGGCGGAGATTACAGTAAGCTGAGATCACCCCACTGTGCTGGGTAACAGAGCGAGACTCCGTGTTAATAAAAAAGAAAAAAAGAAGGAGTTGGTGATTGTGAAGAAAGATTAGAAGGACAGAGCTGGAGGGGTCTGCATACCAGTGAGTCCAATCCAGATAATCATTTCACAGATGAAGGAACGAGAAAAAGGAATGTTAGGACAGGAACGCAGGCCTCTTGGTGCTCTTGCCTCACTGGACTGAGTTGAATAGTGTCTGTCCCTCCCGCCCAATTCATGTCCACCCAGAACCTGTGAATGTGACCTTACTTATAAATACAGTCTTTGCAGATGTAATCAAGTTAAGACAAGGTCATACTGGATTAGGATGGGCCCTGAATCCAATATGACAGGTATCTTTATAAGAAGAGAGGAGTTGGACAGGCACAGAGACACACAGGGAGGGTGCCACATGGCAACAGAGCAGGGGTCGGAGTGATGCGTCTACAAGCCAAGGAGGGACCAGAAGCTGGGAACTGGCAGGGGAGGGTCCTCCAGGATAGCTTTCAGAGAGAGCATGGCCCTGCTGACACCTCCATCTCAGACTGCTGGCCTCCAGACCTACCTACCTACCTACCTTCCTTCCTTCCTTCCTTTTTCTTTTTCTCTTTTTCTCTTTCTTTCTTTCTTTCTTTCTTTCTTTCTTTCTTTCTTTCTTTCTTTTCTTTCCTTCCTTCCTTCCTTCCTCCTTCCTTCCTTCCTTCCTTCCTTTCTTCTTTCTTTCTTTCTTTTTTTTTTGACAGAGTATTGCTCTGTTGTCTAGGCTGAAGTGAAGTGGCACGATCTCAGCTCACTGCAACCTCCACCTTCCGAGTTCAAGCGATTCTCCTGCCTCAGCCTCCCAAGTCGCTGGGATTACAGGTGCATGCTACCATGCCCGGCTAATTTCTGTATTTTTAGTAGAGACGGGGTTTCACCATGTTAGTCAGGCTGGTCTTGAACTCCTGACCTCGTGATCCACCTACCTCGGCTTCCCAAAGTGTTGGGATTACAGGCGTCAGCCACCGCGCCAGGCCACATTTCTGTTGTTTTAAGTCACCTAGTTTGTGTCATTTTGTTAGAGCACTCCCAGGACACAAATATTGTACGCTTTCTGAGCTTTAGGTGCAGCAGAATATTCAGGTAGAGCTGCCGGGAGGCAGATGAACACGTGGGACTGGAATGAGGAGGAGCTGGGGTTGGTAACTGGGGTGTGGGAATAGGAGAGATGACCAACGGGAGGACAGGACAGCAGCTGCCAGGACGGGGTTGCAGGGAGGGAGGAAGGAGAGGGAGAAAAGGCAGAGGGCCCCAAGAAAGCAAGCGGAAGTGAGGAAGGGATTCCAGAGGAGGCGGAGGCTGAGAGGTTCATGCTGGGAGGAGCAGCTGATGTGGCTGGCACGCAAAAATTCCTGTAGAAAACTGCAAGGGTTAGAAACTGCCACGCAATGGTGGCAGGCGCCTGTAATCCCAGCTGCTCAGGAGGCTGAGACAGGATAATCACCTGAATCCTTGGGGCCGAGGTTGCAGTGAGCCGAGATTGCGCCACTGCGCTTCAGCCTGGCGACAGAGTGAGATTCTGTCTTAAAAAAAAAAAAAAAAAAAGAAAGGAAAAGAAAAGAAACTGTCACGCAAAGGGTTAAGGACTGAGTGCATTTTTAGCAGAGAGAGCAGGGAGAGTCCTCTCCCGAGGACTTTAGGATGGAGGAGAGACTTAAGGTACTAGCTTCAGGTAAGGAGCAGGGAAGAGAGGTTCTATTAGGTGATGGGGGCACCAATTGTATTTGTGGAAACAAGCGAGGAGAGGGAAAAATGCAGATGTCAGCTCTTGCGGTGGCCCACCCACGTCACGTGGCATGATGATTGGTAGAGTCAAGCAGCAGAGTGGGAGGACGCCAGGGCACAGGCAGGCTCCTGGGAGGCAGATCAACGCTTCTCTCTCAAGTTACTGATTACACCCCAGCTCTGACCCTTGCCAGTCACCACTGGTTGTACAAGGATGCCTGGTAAAGTGAGGCAGCCCTGTGTTCTCCCATCTGATGACTCTTTCCCATCTCTTCTTTATTTGACTTGGGGTTTGAGAGGGAGGCTAGCTTTTGCCTCCATTTATTCGTCCATCTCATGGGGAGACTCATTTCTGTATGAGTCTCGGATAGATTTAGAAACACAGCACTGTCCCAGGGAAAGCAAGGAATCTGGGGCTACAGGACAAGACCTGTATGAGGGAGGGAGGGACTGTGTGCCCAGAGTCCTTTGAGGCCCTCCCAACATGTGCACTCCACTTAAAATTACCCAGGATGGGGATGAGAGTGCATTATAAAAAACAGGCCAGGTGCAGTAGCTCACACCTGTAATCCAAGGACTTTGGGAAGCTGAGGCAGGAGGATTGCTTGAGTCCAGAAGGTTGAGATCAGCCTGGGCAATATATAGTGGGACCTTGTGTCTACAGAAAAATTTAAAAATTAGCCAGGTGTGGTGACAAGTGCCTGTAGTTCCAGCTACTCGGGAGGCTGAGGCAGGAGGATTGCTTGAGCCCAGGAGTTCAAGGCTGCATGAGCGGTGATCATACCACTGCACTCCAGCCAGGGTCACAGAGCGAGACTCTGTCTCAAAAACAAACAAACAAACAAACAAACAAACACACAAACCAGAAAAACCCACAAAACATCAAAGATCAACAAAGCCTGAAAGCACACCACACCATCAGGTGCCCTAGTTGACATAATGCTAGCTGCAGTTGCTCCGTGGCCAAGAGTCTTCTCTCTCTCACAAAGCAGAGGAGTGCTGGGACCCAGGGAGACACCCAGCACTGGCTAAATTATAAGTAGGGTAGTAATGTACCTGTGTGTTGCATGGAGCAGATGGATATCAGGGCTAGAGTAATTCTTATGAAAAAAAGCAGGATTTGGGAGAAAGCCTGAACCTCTTCCCTCTGCACCCCTCATTTTCTGTCCTCTTTTCTCCCAACTCTCCAAAATTATATCTAAACTTCACCATGAGCTTCCATGGTGCAGCATATATAATTGAGATATATACTCTTCCAAATATAGAGTTTATTTTCCTCTATATTTTGTTCACCATGTAGTATGAATGACCAAAGTCTACAGAGGAGGAAGCTTGCCAGAAACAGGCCAGAGCCCCTCAGCTAGTGAACACTGGAAGCAGGGCTTGCACAGGTCCACGCCTCCAAGTCAGGTGCTTCTTGCCCTGCACATTCTACAGCTTCCTCTTTCTAAATGGAGCTTGGCTTCCAGTTAGGCCAGGGCTGCATGATGACATCTTCAGAACTACAACGTTCAGGAACTTTACGAAAGACTCCGATAGAAGCGACAAGTCATTCTGAGCTTCCTGGCCTGCCCCATGGGAGAGGACCAAATGAGCTGCCACTCCTCTGCTCCTGGTTGCCATGTTCTTGCCTTTCAAAGACAGAGCTGCTCCCTTCCTGATGGCAGTGTGGCCCAAGCACTGGGTTATGCTGTCTGGGATGCCACCCTCTCGCAGCATGCCTTCCCTAGAGGTCTGGGAGCTGGACCGGCTGCTGCCTTGTGACATCCGGGATGGCGCCTTCATTACTATGCCCTTTCACTGCTATGCACAAAACCGTGGGGAGGGGTTTAGGCACAGATCCACACTGCCAAACTGGCTTCCCAAGGGACTGGCTACCTCTGCCATGGCCTCAAAGGCAAGGAATCAGAAGGCCACCTACAAAGTCACGGTGCGGGGATCGGGAGGCTGCCACTTATCACTGCTGCACCCCCTCATTCCATAAATACCTCTCAGCATCCATGAATCTGGTGACCAAACACTGCCATGCTGTTGCAGTAGGGAACCCACTGCCCGCCCCAACTGTTCCTGCCTCAACTGTCTGTGACCTTGCTAGGCAGCAGAAAACACCAAAGAACAGGAAGGGAGCTTCAGCTCATGTTCACTTTCCAGATCTTTCTAATTCATCTATTGCCAGAATATAATTCATGGCTAGACCCTTGGCTGCAAGAAAGTCTGAGAAATGTGGCTTTACATGTTCTGGCCACTGCAGTCCAAGGAGGAGTGCAAGATGCTAAGTGCCAAACCACCATATCTACCATATATGGGGAGAAAAAAATATTGAATTCTGTTAAATAATCAATATTCCAAAGATTTTCAACTGTTTCTAACATTTATTTAATGAAATTAAACAAAAATCACATCTGTGAAGATTATGGGCATATTCACATTTGCTAAGAATTCTCTTAACCATCAAAAGGCAACTTCTTTCCACTGGTATCACCATTGCAAAGTTCAGAGGGTTTCTCATCCATTAGGAGGTGTGTGTGTGTGTGTGTGTGTGTGTGTGTGTGTGTATATATAAAATATATCTTATACATATGTATTATATATAATATAGGTATATATATAATATACATACATATATAACAGGTGTATATATGTACATAGTAGATGTATATATGTATACATAGGTGTATATATCATATATACATAGGTATATATTAAATATGTGTAAAATATATAGATGTGTATATATCTTATATATAAAATATAAAATTTATATAAATTATAAAATATATAAAATATAAAATTTATATAATATATAAAATATAAAAAATATATATAAATATAAAATCTATATAAAATATATAATATAAAATTTATATAAAATATATATAACATAAAATTTATATAAAACATACATAAAATATAAAATTTATATATAGAAAATGTACATATTTATACATAAAATGTATATATATTTTATATATACACATGGATATGAATGCTGAGAGGCTAAGTAAAAAAATACATTTATATATACACATATATCTATATATATTTATATACACATATCAACATATTTTATATATGTACATATGTGTATATTCTATATCCTATCTATATATCTTATACATATGCACATATCTATATTCTATACATATATACTTCTATATATAGATGTGTGTATGTATGTGTAAATATGGTATATATTTCCTAAAAAGAATGGTTTTTTATTTTTAAATTACAGAAATAATAAAAGTATTATTTAAAGTCTGAAAAATAAAGTCAAAGCAGTTGCCTATAAGCCTCCATCACTAGCACAGTAACCATGCGATTCTTTTCCCGAGCACATTTACATCTTTGTGAATGCAATGGTTATAGAATTTTGTTTTGTTTTTTTCACCTAACATTACATTATAATCATCGTCCATGTTTTGTAATGTAAATTCCACTTGTAAAGGCTGCATAATATTTCACTAATATTATGCACACATCATAATTTCCTTAGCCATTCCCTTCTGGTTGACCATTTAGGTTGTTTCCAATGATTTACTACTATAAGGAATGCTTTGAAGAAGAGCTTCATGTGTATTTGGGTTTTTGTTACATTCCCAGAAGTGGGGCAGTGGGTTCTTACAGACTTAATGCTTAAAGGGCATCCACTTAAAAATAAGGATCAACAGCTTCTGATCAGTATTTCTTAAAAACGACCTTTGACAAAAGTAGAGTTTTCTCTAGCCATTACAGAGATGGCTAAGTAAAAACACAGAGCCTGTTTTTACTTATCACATCCTTAGCACTCAGCTTGCCAGCTACTATCTGCAGCTACCAAAACTAGGGAAACAGTGCTCTTGGTCCTGACGCCTCTATTGACCTCTACCCCATGCTCACATTACTGTATCTCAAATCCCTAAGAGCTGCTTGGGATGCTGATCATGGTGAGGGTAGAGAGTAGGCTCAGCCTCTTCAGCGTCTTCCCCACCCTTTCATATCTCAGGATCCAGCTTTCCTGACGAGAAGCCTTGTCTAGATAAGACAGGGAGGCCCTGGTGCCTAGAAGTTGATCAGCCCAAGTCATCTTAAGCCCTGGAACATGCAATTTAGATGGACACTTCCAGAGGCAGACAGGTCCCTCCCCTACTTTCTGATTTCTCCCTTTTTCCCCAGACTGGAGCAAAACAATATTAAAACAGCCTGGGTTACACTTTATTGAAGAGGCCAGCTTAGGACGACTTTAAGAACTAGGTGACCACAGTCTTAAGACAGGCAGGGGCAAGGCTGTAAGATTTTACTCTCAGCCAGTTCACACTCCTAACTGTGAGATCAGGCCTCTATAGACCTTAAGGGCCTATCAAACCCAAAGAAAATTTCCTGGAGGTGCCTACTCAGAGGGGCTCCCTCCTGGTCACTCCTTATAGCCTTGCTCGGTCCAGGGCAGGGTGGGTTCGGCCTCTCGGTAAGAACAAGAGGAACACATTTAGCTCTGCATTATGTATTTAGGTTGAGAGAAACAATTTCGAATGAATGGGGGTCTCTCCAACAAAGCAGTCTAGAACGGGCCCCTGAGGTTTAAATTCAGGCCTTAGGAATGCCAAAGCTCACTGAGCGATTCTGTTTGCAAACCCACCCGCCACGGGGACGGATTTTCCCCGAGACACTGTCACCCATGCCTCCAGCTCTGGGCATACCCCACTGCGGCCCCTCCCCAATGACCTCCCCTGCCCCTCGCGGACCAGCCCATCCTCAAGATAGTACAACTTTCCGGGCCACCCCACGTCTCCTCTCGCCCCCGTCCGGTTGCTTGGAAATGTGCACGGGACGGTGACGTCACATAGGGAGGCGGGTCCCCACTGTCCCGCACACCAATGGCGCGGCGGCCGCCGGCCTCTTGGTTCCCGTCGATTGGTGTCTCTGGCCGCTGCGCTCCACCCCAGCCCGCCATGGCGTCAGGCGCCGCAGCCCCGGGGAGGTGGCTCCCACTTTAAGAAGTGAAGTTTTGCACCCCTCCCCCTCCCTGCCCACCTCCTGCAGCCTCCTGCGCCCCGCCGAGCTGGCGGATGGAGCTGCGCAGCGGGAGCGTGGGCAGCCAGGCGGTGGCGCGGAGGATGGATGGGGACAGCCGAGATGGCGGCGGCGGCAAGGACGCCACCGGGTCGGAGGACTACGAGAACCTGCCGACTAGCGCCTCCGTGTCCACCCACATGACAGCAGGAGCGATGGCCGGGATCCTGGAGCACTCGGTCATGTACCCGGTGGACTCGGTGAAGGTGAGGCGCGGGGAGACTTCGGGGACGCAACGAGCGGAGAAGGAGCGCGCGCGCGCATTTGCATCCCGCGCGCCGGCAGCCTCGGGGCAGCGTCCCGAAACCGAGCTCTCCCCAGGACCGCGGCTGGCCGGGGTCGCCCCAGGAGCAGCTGCGCGCAGCCTGGGCGCCGCGCCTTCCGCCGACCCCGCGAGGGTGCCCGGTCCTCGCCCCGCACCGCCCGCTGCTCCAGCCGCGTGCCCAGCCCCAGCTGCTGGCGGCGCTGAGGCGGGGGAGGCGGAGTGGCGAGCACCGCTGGCTTCGGCGGCGACTGGGCTCCCGGGGGACGCGATCGCTGAAGCTCTGCACAGTCTTACCACGCTGGCCGTTCGGGCTGGCTGGGGCCGCCCACACGTGCGCGGTTTCCGAGGGAGCTCCCCGCAGGGGAAGCCCTCACCACGCTGGCGCTGAGAAACGTGTGGCCCTGGCCCGGCCGCGCGCCCTCGGGACTTGGTGTGTGGCTGCTGCTCCCCGGGTTATTTCGGGAACTTGGGGCCGGCAAGTCTTCTCTCGACTAGTGGCAGCTCTTTACCGGTTCGACAGCGGCCCGTGGGATCCCCTTTCTGAGGGTTCCTGCACTTCTTCCCCCGACTTTGGGTCGCCGAGCCGCCGGGAGGCAATGACGTTTGCCTTCTCCTTTTGCTTGCGGGGAGGTGGGTGGGCTTGTGCCTTACAGCCCTTGCTGTGGATTGTGTGAGAGGCCCTCAGTTTCCTTTAAACCGTGTCTGTCACTTGCCCCGGTAGTTTTAACTGCATTTCTGTAAAGAGGCAGCGTTACTAGGTGCGTTTTGCCTGGTAGACTGAGGGCTGCCCTCTGTCAGCCTGCCCAGAACACCCCAGGGCCAGGATAGAGTGGTGCAGGAAGTAATGCCAGTATTGACTGTTACACGTTGCACTTTTATAGGCATAACTCGCCTAATTCATGCAACAGCCCTGGAGGTTAACAGATGAAGAAACTGAGGCGCAGAGAGGCGAACCGATTACCTTGCCCAGGCTCCTACACCACCTCCTATCCTCTGGCTGCAGCTGCAGTGTGCTTTGGGGGATTCGGAGGCCTCCCTAGGTGGCAATTATTTTGCAAGGCAGGTCCCACAGAGGCACCCCCAGCAGCTTTATCTTGTTGCTGATGCTGGTCTTGCATGAGCAGGTATGAAGGCCAGAAAGTATAACTCAGAGGGTTTTCCCGGCTCCGGGGAGCTCGCTTGGAGCCAGCAGTCAGTGTCTGGACAGGCAGAAGTCCAGTGAGGAAAGACATGGGCTTCCAAGGTGCTGCTGGACCTAAGCCTGAGCCATCACCCATATGTCCCTCCAGTGTCCCAGTGGGGAGTTAGAGGAATGGTTCTCATCTCCAGGAAAGACACTAGACTGATACCAGGTGGCATTTGTATGGGAAAGAATCTCTCAAATGTAATAAAATTCTCCATGATTGAAGCTGTTGTCTCAACTGCCCTGGGCAGAGTCTGGGGAAAGTTAGGAGCAGGGAGGTGTTATCTGAGCAGGCCCTAGTCCTACTGGTGTCTTGAGATGAATGTTCTATTCGGGAACCCCACAGTGAGTTCACTTCAGAGCATCATTTTAGCTTATTTTTAGGATTAGAAATAATTAGTTGTGCCTTCTGAGCACCCTTTGACTCTCTCAAAAGGCGTTTCTCACATGTTTAAATTGTGTGATCTGTGTTTAGTTTCTCCCTGCCCCATAGATGTTGTTATGTTTTGGTTCAGATGTCACCTGTATACTTAGTATTACTTTCCATAGCAGTTTTCACCTGTGGACAGGTTAACATGGTGTGAATGGTAGAAGGAGCCGGTCTGGTTTTCCTAGA
This sequence comes from Pan troglodytes, assembly GCF_028858775.2. Taxonomy (NCBI): domain Eukaryota; kingdom Metazoa; phylum Chordata; class Mammalia; order Primates; family Hominidae; genus Pan; species Pan troglodytes. The sequence goes on from NC_072405.2 coordinate 31,890,559, forward strand.
CAAGTCTGTAAAACAAGGCGTGGGTTAGCTAATCAGTGAAGTCTTCTAGGTTCTGGGATTATAACTGACCCTTAGGGGCCCTTCCATGCTGAAATGTGCAGGGTTGGTTTTGAGGCTGCCACTGAGTGCCAAGGTCTGCCAACATCAGCACAGTTGTCTGCCCAGCATGAGGAGTCAGGGGCGCATCCTCCATCATGGAAAGGCTTGGGGGAGACCACACCTGTGTTCCTCTTAAGTATTTTGGATGATGGCGAAGACCGGGAGTAACTGAGTCAAGAAACCCGGGTTGGGCTTCAAGCCCTGCTCTCACTTGCTTCATGCCTCGGGCACTGTTCTGTGCCTTAGTTTTGTCACTATAAAGTGGGGACAGTGGACCAGCTCAGTCCCTCTCCACATTTTTAACCCATGCCCCATTTCTCTGAACACACAACACCTATCGTCCTCTTTTATGTTACTTGAAATATCAAAAGAATTATTACAGCTGAAAACAAATCTATGTAAATCGGATCTTGAAAGAGAGAAAGCTTTCTCCAGTTTTGAAAGGCGCCATTTTTAACTTTGATCTTGTAATGACAAATAAGAATGTTGAATCGGCTGGCTTTTTTCTATCCTAGGTAATGTGGACTGTGGAGCTCTGTGCTGGTCACTTTCAACCCTGAACCTGATGCTACTTATCTTGCAGTTCTAAGTGCAAAGTCGGCCTGGTGGATGCTTCCCGTTATAATATTAAATTTGCTTCTTCATGAGGTCACACCTCACATCCCCAATGTCACTTTAATAACTAGTGTTTTTTACATGGTGGGCCATGACCCATTAGTGGACTCTGCATTTAAAAATAAATAAATAAATAAAAGAAGTTATTAGTGAGAGTATAAAAATACGGGTGTGCCTGGCATGCAGTGGGAGAAATGTTGAAATTCTGTTTGGGTTGTGTGTGTGTGTCTCTGAGTGCATTTTACAGACGTGTACAATGTACTTCTGGCTGGGAGTTCTGGTCAAACAAATATGAAAACCACTGAACCTGAGAAAATATCTGTGGAGCCCCAGCAGGCAACACTGAGATTATGAAATGGGTATTTGGAAGACCTTTGGCAATTTTCCTGCTGCTTCCTGTGTCGTCTTCTTTCCCTTGGTCCTCCCATGGTGGGATGTGAGCACTCATTCATCCATAAAGGGCCAGTCTACTGGGACCTTTGGCTGCCCCTGCGATGACAGTGAGCAGCAAAGTGATACCCAGGGAGGGAGTATAGGGTCTCTGCAGGGCTCTCACCAAATGGTGGCAATGACTTACTCCTGTCTAGGCGGGGCCTGGTGGCAGGTTTTCCAGGAGCCTCTTTCTGGTGTTCCAGAGTGGCAAGGGGCACTTGGGGTGGATACAAGAACCCCTGGTCTGGTCAGGAGAGCTCAAGACTTGAGGAGCATGCCAGGTGGGTGGAGGAGGAAATTCCAACCAGATTAGGCACACCACTTGGAGACCATGCCGAGTCCCGCCTGGGGAAAGCAGGGGCAGGAGGAAACAGGAAAGATTTGAAGCCGGGGGACTTCCGCTGACCCTTTCACAACCCTTCTTTTGCTTTGCTTGTTGGGGGAAACCCTGCCTGTGACTCTCCTAGGATGAGCCCTCCTTCCCAGGTTGGTGCACCACGGAGCGTTCCCTCTAGGAGCCTCCTGGCTGACCTTATGGCATGCACAGCCAGCCTGCCCAGCTCAGCAGAGCATTACCTCAACTTCTGACTTTTCTCCTGAGTTTTCTCCTGGCTGCAGGCAGACTGGTAGGAAGGGTGCTGGGGGGCAGTGCAGGCAGCTGCCAGAGTCCCCTCCCACCCACTTCATTGCTTTCCAAACAAAGTGCAGTTCGGTCCATGCCATTCAGCTTCAGAAGGGCGTGAAATCCCAAATTGCTCTAGTTCCTGGGACAAAATTATAATGATTTTTCTCTCTCCCTTCTTGTCTTCTCTCCCTCACATCCCCCCGCTCCCTTCTTTTCTGTCCTTTGATGAGAGGTGATTTTCTTAAAAGGCGAATTTGGAGCGAGGAATCAAAAAAGGGGTATTTGTGAGCTGCAGTCCTGTTCCTTGTTTCATGAACCCCCAGGCAGCCATGGCCTGTACCCCTCAGGCCTACCCTGAGGAGTGTGAGAACCTCATCCACTTTTCTCTGCCCTAAATTGGGGAGGGGCAGGCTGGAGCGTGGTTTGGAGGCGGGTGCCCAAGAGTACTGTGAACAGCAAAGGGGGCCTCAGCTTTTTAGTAGGGTGAGGTATTTGGGGTTGAATGGGAGGATTTAATCAGCTGCTTTGCTTAAACTATACAGGGGTGTGCACCTGGGGTGGGGGATGTGTGTGTCACCTGGAAGGGAGGAATGTGCTTCCCAAACCTTTTCCTGGCTTCCACTTGGGCACGTTTCAGCTGCATGTGGCCATCTCATTAGAGATGAGTTTTGTCCTGTCTTGCAGCAGTGACCAGTCTTGGGGAATCAGTTGCACTTTCTCTGTTTTTTAGTCTTGGGCTTCTGACTCTGTCTGACTTCAGGGGTTTCCTTCTTCTGACTCATCGGATGAACTCACCTGCTGGTGTGGAAGCCTTCAGCATCTTTCTTGAACCCCGGAGCTTTTTGGCTCTTTTCCTGTCTCCACTAGTACGGAACCTTTTCTTGTCAAAGAATTTGCGTTTTTGTTTTTGTTTTTAATCCGAAATACCGGCTGTCATGTCCCATCCATGCTGGCCACAGACATACCCCTGTGATCATGGTGTTGGCTGGACCATGGCAGGAGGCATGGCTTTGCCACTCCCATGCCCACCTTGAATGTTGTGTCTGATGTTTGTCATAGGAGGGGTATATCCAATCTCTTTCTCTTTTTTTTCTCCCTCTCTCTCTCTTTTTTTTGTTTTTTTGAGACAGGGTCTCGGTCTGTCACCCAGGTTGGAGAGTAGTGGTGTGATCGCAGCTCACTGCAGCCTTGACCTCCCAGGGCTTGAGTGATCCGCCCAGCTCAGCCTCCTGAGTAGCTGGGACTACAGGCACATGCCACCATGCCTGGCTAATTTTTTTGTATTTTTTTTGTAGAGATGGTGGCCTCAATTTGTTGCCCAGACTGGTCTTGAACTCCTGGGCTCAAGTGATCCTCCCACCTTGGCCTTCCAAAGTGCTGGGATTACAGGCATGAACCACCATGCCCAGCCTCTTTCTTTTTGTTGAACTGGAAACCTTCCCTAAAGTTCCCTCAACCTTCCCTCAAGTTCCTACTGAGATGGATTTCCCACCCTTAGAGAACTATCTTGGGGTTCAAATTCCAGTCTTTGACTTACTAGTTGGGCAGGACACTTAGCTTCTTCATGTCCTTACTTGTCAAATGGGGATCCTGATTTTCTTCCTGCTTTCTCTTTCCTGACCCAGCTTTCCATTGCTTCTTTCCCACTTCTCTCATTTTTCCAGTGGGCCTTGTGGAAGTTCCTTGTTAACAAGCTCCCTTACATCTTCCCCTCTTTACCGAATGTTTCTTTCACTTCCCCCTCCTGATGGAAATCCAGCTCCTCTTGCTAAGGGTTGGGAGCATGGACCCTTGAGTCCGAATCCCTGGGACCGGGTCCCATTTCCCAGTTAGGTGTGACCTTGGGCAAGTTTCTTAACCTCTCTGTGCTATTTCCCTATCTGTAAAAAGGAGAAGAGATGGTACTGATCTCCCAGGGTGGTTGTGAGGGTTAAGCCCTCGCTGCACTTCACGTGCCTGGTACACGCACAGAACAGTTGATACTCTCTGATGTCTGCTCTCATCTTTATCTTCATCATCATCAGCATGCTTGCCATCACTTTTTCTCATTCCCTGAGGACTCTGGCATCTGATGCACAGACTTCACCTCCACAGATCCCGTCCTCACCCTGAGGATGGCCCCTCTTCGTCCCCACCCAACTCAAGTCCAAATCACTCCATTCCTTACACCTCTGAGTCAATGGCCTTCACCTCCATGGTCCCTTGACCTAACTCAGAATCTTCCTGAGATCTTAAATCCAGATTATTATAGCCTGGACCCCAAGATTGACTGCTGCAGCTGCTGGGGCCTTTAGTTTCTCTGCCTTTGGTTCTTCCAACCCTGGCTTGCCCCACCTGGGTCCTGGACAGCCCATCTGTCCCTTGGGCAGCGAAGCCCTTCAGGGGACATTCACACTGCCTCCAATGCACATGCTCCCTGGCCTCAGCTCCACATGTCTGGGCAGCTGCTTGCATCCTTCACGAGGGTCCTGTTGCCCCTTAGCTCCCCACCCTATTGTTGTCAGCTTCAGCCTGGCATCTTGCTTCCATGTCATAGGGAAACCAGGACCTCAATCAAACCCATCTTCCTGTCACTGTCCTTCCAAACTCTCTTGCCTTCTACCCCCACTATAAGGGAACAGGTGTCTTCATTCCTTTAAGGTATATCAATGTGGCAGAGAAGGGAGATGTATACAAACCACCTTGACACCAGGATTTGAATACTGGCTGCACACCTGGGCACATTACCTAACCTCTCTAAGCTCAGGTTCCTTCTCTGCAAAGTGGGGATATGAATACTGTATTAGTCTGTTTTCAAGCTGCTGATAAAGACATACCTGAGACTGCGTAATTTATACAGAAAGAGGTTTAATGGACTCACAGTTCCACGTGGCTGGGGAGGCCTCACGATCATGGCAGAAGGCAAAAGGCACATCTTACATGGTAACAGACAAGAAAGAGGACAGAACCCAGTGAAAGGGGTTTTCCCCATATAAAATCATCAGATCTCGTGAGACTTATTCACTACCATGAGAACAGTGTGGGGGAAACTGCCCCCATGATTCAATTACCTCCCACTGGGTCCCTCCCATAACACGTGGAGCCACAATTCAAGTTGAGATTTGAGTGGGGACGCAGCCAAACCATATCAAATACCAAGAGCTATTTTATAGGGTTGTTGTAAGAATTAAATGAGGCAACATATGTAAAGTTCTTGCCACAGTGCGTGGTGCGTACGTTGTCAATAAATGGTGATGGTGATGTCATTTTTGTCCCCTCACTCTTGAGTGACTCGGTTCTGGGATCTTTAGCCTTCCTGCTCCATTGAGTTTTTCTCAAAAGTGTTTCTACAGATCCAAGCCCATCCTGTCTTAAATAAACCCCAGACTTCTCACCTTGACCTCACATGCACCCCCAATATTTCTTCCCATAAACAAACTGTTGCCCCTTTTTTTCCTCCTTAAAACAACAAATGTTCTGAAAGAACTATTGACACTGGTCTCTACTTCCTTACTGCCACCCCTGCTTCCTGGCTTTTGCACTGCCCAGCCGCAGCCTCACAGAGACTTCTGGCTACCCATCATCTTCCTGGCCCACCCTGCTGCCTCTGTTCCTGCCAGGGGCACCTCCGAGAGGGGGTTGGCCCTGCGATCCTCAGTTTTCCTCTTTGGGCATGGCTTCTCCTCAGGAATGTGCCCTTCCACCTCATTTTCCCCAGCACACATGCCTCAGTTTCCTCCTGGGACCTGATGGCTCCCAGATCACTATCTTGGGCCCAGACTTTCTGGAGCTGAATCTTCAGTTGCCTCGGAGCCTCCTCAGACTCAGTGTGGCCAGAATGGTGGTCCTGGCTTCCCCTCGGGCCTGCCCTTCTGCCTCCTTCTGCACCCTGGGATGGTCGTCAGCTTTTCTCCCACTGCTGCCCTGTATGCAGGGAAGGCCTGCCTGTGGCTGTATCTGTAATACTTCTTGAATGTGTTTCCTTCTCTCCCTCCCCACAGCTACTTACTGCCTTGGTTCAGGGACCTGGATGTCTCCTCTTCCTTGAGATCCCAGACTGCCCAAGTTAAAAGTGAGTTTAGGCCGAGCTCAGTGGCTCACGCCTGTAATCCCAATACCTTGAGAGGCCGAGGTGGGAGGATCACTTGAGGCCAGGAGTTGGAGACTAGCCTGGGCAACATAGCGAGACCCCATAGGTACAAAAAATAAAGACATTAGCTTGGTATAGTGGTATGCGCCAGTGGTCTCAGCTTCTTGGGAGGCTGAGGTGGGGGAATCGCTTGAGCCTGGGAGGTCGAGGCTGTAGTGAGCTATGATTGGACCACTGCACTCCAGCCTGGGCAACAGAGCAAGACCCTGTCTCAAAAAAAAAAAAAAAATGAGATTACTCTCGCCTGCCTCACATTTCCCTATTGCCCATTGCTGCTTTGTTTTTCTCCCCAGCAGTTGTTACTTCGTAACACACACCATCATTTATTTATATTGTTTACATATTTTACTTATATTTATAGTATTATTTGTATTGTTTATGGTCTCTCTTCCCTCATCAGAATGTAGGCTCCAAGTGGGCAGGGATGTATGCTCTTCTGTTCACCACTGTATTCCCATTGCCAGAAATACAGTAGGTGCTCAGTAAGTATTTGATGGAGGAGCTTCTGCAGTTCATTCTGCACGTCAGTCATGGCTGGTCCTGCTCTTCAGCCTCCAAGCCCAGCAGCTTCCTGGTGGGCTGCAGTTTTCTCATCGGAAATAGAGAAGAGTAGCAGTGCCGATTCTGCCTCCCTTGCAGGTCTTTTTAGTGCATCTAGTTGGAAAATACAGGCAGGTTTGCAGGGAACACAGTTTTCAAAGTGTAAAGCTCAGTGCAGGTGCTAGGTCATGGTGTTTATTGTCACACTGGGATCCTGCGGGAGAGGTAAGTTTAGCTGATTGGAGTGGAAGATCCAGCCCATTCTTCATGGTGCCTGCCTCAGAGCCTGCAAGCCTGCAGAAAGACAGGGAGTAGCCACGTCTTTCTGCAGTTCACACCTGTGTGTCTCCCCACCTGATAATCCCTTAGCACTTCTGTTTGCCTTGCATGTAAAGCCTGACCTTTGCATGGTAGGCACACAGACTGAAACTCTTTCCTCCTCCAGCCTTTCTTGGACTCATCCAAAGAATGACAAAGAAGTATTTTGTGAATATTGGTTGAATGAAGGAAGGCACAGCTTTTTAAAAAAGATGAAAAAAAAAAGTTATGAAAAGCTTTAAAACTTGCTATTGGCTGGGCGTGGTGGCTCACACCTATAATCCCAGCACTTTGGGAGGCCGAGGCGGGCAGATCACCTGAGGTCAGGAGTTTGAGACCAGCCTGGCCAACATGGTGAAACCCCGTCTCTACTAAAAATACAAAAATTAGCTGGGTGTGGTGGCGGGTGCCTGTAATCCCAGCTACTTGGGTGGCTGAGGAAGGAGAATCACTTGAACCTGGGAGGCGGAGGTTGCAGTGAGCCGAGATTGCACCATTGCACTCCAGCCTGGACAACAGAGCGAGACTTCATCTCAAAAAAAAAAAAAAAAAACAGAGAAAAAAAAACTTGCTATTAAACAAATTCCAGTTTTGATTTTTGTTTGGCATTGGTTTTGAATCCATGCATGTTATGGCCACAAAGAAGACTTTCTTGGCTCCGTTGTTTGTCGTGTGTGTGTGTGTGTGTGTGTGTGTGTGTGTGTGTGTGTAGAACCCAGCAAGCAGCAGCTATACCCCGATGAGGCAATGTCTTCATTTGGCCACTCATGTCATTCCACGTTTCCTGAGTGCCCTCTTGGCTAGGCACTGTGCTAGACACTGGGCTACAAAAATAAGAATGCCTGGTCCCCGTTCTCAAAGTAAGCTTGCTTCCTATAATTAGACCCTGAGCTAAGGCGACAGAACCAGCTCCCTTTCAAGACAAGAGTCGCCTGTCTTGATGGACTTTCAGATGGGCTGGGAGAACAAGGTCTGGGGTGTATGGACTCTGGACTGCTCAAGCTGCTGCCGTCTTGCAGGTCTAGAGCCTACAGGGTAGTGTCGTTCTAGTTTCTTTGCTGGGCGCTCTGGAATTTGTTCTTTCTCCTGCGAGAGACAGTGGTCCTCAGTTGTGTTCCCTCCCCACCATCCTCACCCTCCCTCCCACGGTGGTTAGTCATTCTGGAGGCTCAAGTTGGCTCACAGAAGGTGCTCTTGAAAACATCCCCCACCCTCCTCGTAACCCCAGACAGGAAGGGCCGTTGTCGGGTACTAAGAGGTGTTATGGTTTCACATTCGTGCTTTCTCTCTGAAGAGAAAACAAAACATGTTGAAATAGGGAGAAATCCCAGCAGCAGCTTGCTTGAAGCAAGGGTTGCATAACAGGTCTAGGAAACGTCTGGCCGTGTGGGTCAAGTTGAGGGACTGCAGCCTTGTGTCACTGAGGGAACTTCTTCCGGGTCCACCGAGCCTCTGGATCCATCAGATCCATCCAGAGAGCCACTTGGAAGGCTCTGGAACCTTGAGGTCTGGCTGGCCACGTGGTCTGCGATGGCTGTCACTGGTGAAAGAGAGACCCTGGCTGATATTTAGCCAACAGTGTTTATTCCCTGGCATGACCAGAAAGGGTGCATTTGAGACACTGCTGTGGGTGGGGGACCCGGAGGAGTGTTTGTGTGTCAGACTTACGCTGGTGTTGAGGCCCTAGAAAGGTCACCAAACTGGGGCGGGGTGCAGGCCCCGTGAATTTAAGTCCTGGTCCTGCCATTAACCAGCTTGGAAACCTTGGGCTAATCATTTCTCTGGACTGGTTTTCTTGTGAATCTAGACTAGTGTCATCTACTTTACCTTTTTGACAGGGCTGTTGGGAAGCTTAGGTGAGATAGATTTGTGAATGGCTCTTGCAAACCTTAACACGCAAAGCTAATGACAGATTGTATCAGAGGCAATGTGCTTGATTATTAGAGCTGTTTAGGTTAACAGCACAACCTCTGCGGCCAGACTGCCTGCAGTGGCACCTGGTCAAGTTCCTGAAACCTCTCTCTGCCTTATTTTTCTCATCTATAAAATGGGGCTAATAACTTTACCCATTTCAGTGTTGCTGTGAGAATTAATTGAGATGATACACCTAGAATGTTAAGGCACATGGCAAATGCCCCATTAATATCAGCTCCTCTTGTTATTTCTAAAAGTATTACTTCAATGCCTGGGTATGTTTGTATATTGCTGGTGCAATTGTTAATTATATTATTTTTGTATTGTTAGCTTTTATTTGGTCATTTGATCCTCTTAGCTCTCCTTTGAGGGTGAGAAAAGGCAGGTGTTGTTTCTCATTTCATATTTGAGAAAACTGAACTTCAGAAAAATTACATGCCCTAGAACTCGGGCCTTTTTCTGCTCCAGAGCTAAAAGCGAGAGAAGAGAGGAAGGGAATTAGGCTGGAGCAAGTCAGTAGGATGTTGGATGCAGACTCAGATGTTAATGGCAGCAGAGCCCTTGAGCTGGATTCTAGAATATGAGAAAGGGCTGAGATTGATGATGGGGCCCAGCTGCATTGTTGGGACGGAGGAACCAGAGTTGAGTCGAGGGAGTAACTCCAGGAAATCATGGCACCCAGAAAGTGTGGCACAGAATGCAGGGCTCTAACGTATAGTTAGGAGTTCTTTGGGCAAGTACTCAGGCAAGCAAGGAAGAAGGATGATGACATATGGTTATTGCCACAGGATATTTTTGGCTGCGTCTGGCTTCTCTCTCTGAAACAAATTGCAGTTGCTGTGACACCTTCTCATTTCAGCAGTGAGTCGAAGTTGCACTCAATATAGTGTTTTGAATTCGGACTAGTCGTGAAGATTCCTTCCCAGATCATAGTATATGTATATAAGTGACTTACTGGGAAGAGCACTACATCATAGTTCCGTGGTCCACTAAGGCTGCAGTTTTCTTATCTGAAATAAGGAAGGGTAACGGTGCCCATCCTGCCTCCCCTGGCAGGTCCGCTTATGCATGTAGTGAGAAAATACAGGCAGGCTTGCAGGGAACACCGCTTTAAAAGTATAAAGCTCTCTGTGCAGGTGCTAGGTCATGGTATTTATTATCACACTGGGATCCTGTGGGAGGGATAAGGTTAGCTCATTGGAATGGAAAATCCAGGCTCTCATTCCAGCACTAGGACTCAGTGCAGCTGCCTGGCCTTGGGCACTTAACCTCTCTCCTTACAGTGTCTCCCATCTGTTGAGCCAAGACAGGGTGGCTGTCTGCTGCCGCCCATTTGGCTGGCTAATGAGGAAGAGCCAGTGCTGCTCACAGCATGCTCATTTCGTGGTAATGTAGACAGGGGATAGTAGTGGCTGCGTGTAGCAGAAACCAGCAGGGTAGGACCGGATGAGCCCACCTTCAGGGAGGTGTACCCAGGGCTGTTAGTTTGAGGACGTCTGTGGGATTTTATATCCTTACTCTTATTTTCCAAGAAAGTCTGTCCCTTTGAGCACCAGGCAGATGAGTCTGGGGACGCTGTGAGGAGGGGTCCCCCAGGAGCAGGAAGGTGACTAATGATCCCGGAAGAATGACTGTGTGTGTTTGCAGACGCCTGGGCTCTTCCCCACTTTGGCCTTTCCCGTCACTGTTTTCCTCACTTGCTAAAGAGGAGAAGGAGGTAACGCACACAAGTGCCTTTGTCTCAGGGTCCCCACGGTGCCCATCTTGAGGGATTTGCGGGCGCCTTGCATTGCCCAAGGCCTGGCTTGAGAAGCAGAACATGGAGAGAGAGGTTGCAGCCTGCAGGAAGCTGGCCAGCCAGACCTGCCGGGCAGCGGGACCCGCGGGCAGTGCCTCTGACTCACGGCACGTCCTTGATGCGCAGTGCTCCCCTCCCCACTTTCTCTGCCCTCCTGTGGATCACGGGTGTCCTAGGGCTGTTGGGAGCCTGGATTAAAGTTGCTGAGTGGCCGGCTGATGATCAGATCCAGGGAGTCAGACCAGAGGTGGGGACATCTTTTCAAAGGCAAGAAGATGCTGCCAGTGCGTGTATATACATATGAGGGTGGAAGGGGTAAACCCAGGGTGTGCCTTTAACTGAAGAATCAAGAAAGCTGCTTTCCTTAGTCACCCGCCTCTGTGGTTCGTTTGCTAAACATTGGCTTGCGTTAGCCTGATTCACAGTAATGTGGCTCCCTAGGAAGATTCAAATGGTATTTGTGAAAATGTAGGTTCATCCCCTGCCCTTCATTGAATGACTGAATTACAGCCAGCACCACATAACGATGTTTCGGTCAACTGTGGACTCCATGTGTGACGAGACAGTGATCCCATAGATTATAGTGGAGCTGAAAAATTCCTATTACCTAGGGGCATCACAACACATTGCATTTCGCCCGTGTTTGGGATGATGCTGGTGTAAACCTACTATGCTGCCAGTCATGTAAAAGTATAGCACACACAATTAGTAGGTAATGCTTGCAAATAATAATGAAAGACTCTGCTTTCATTATGTATTTACTATGCTATACTTTTTGTCATTACTTTAGAGCGTACTCCTACTTTTTTTTTTTTTTTGAGACGGAGTTTCACTCTTGTCGCGTAGGCTGGAGCGAAGTGGCGCGATCTCGGCTCACTGCAACCTCCACCTCCTGGGTTCAAGCGATTCTCCTGCCTCAGCTTCCCAGAGTAGCTGAGATTACAGGCATGCACCGCCAAGCATGGCTAATTTTGTATTTTTGGTAGAGACAGGGTTTCACCATGTTGGCCAGGCTGGTCACCAACTCCTGACCTCAGGTGACCCGCCCTCCTCAGCCTCCCAGAGTGTTGGGATTACAGGTGTGAGCCACCGCCCCCGGCCTTTTTTTTTTTTTTTTTTTAAGTTAACTGTAAAACAGCCTCAGGCAGGTCCTTCAGGAGGGATTCCAGAAGAAGGCATTGCGATCACAGGAGGTGCCAGCTGCATTGGGACAAGATGTGGAGGTGGAAGACAGTGATATTGATGATCCTGACCCTCTGTAAGCCTAGGCTAATGTGTATGTTTAAGAAAAAAGTTTAAAAAGTAAAAAAATAAAAAATGTTAAAAGGAAAAGCTTATAGAATAAGGATATAGAGAAAAAATATTTTTTGTACAGCTGTGCAATGTGTTTTGTGTTTTAAGCCAAGTGTTATTACAAGAGTCAAAAAGTCAAAAAATTGAAATTTATAAAACAAAAACATTACAGTAAGCTAAATGTAATTAATTAATTTTATTTATTTATTTTTTTTTTAGAGACAGGGTCTTGCTTTGTCGCCTAGGCTGGAGTGCAGTGTTGAGATCATAGTTTACTGCAGCCTCGAACTCCTGGGTACAAGGAATCCTCCCTCCTCAGCCTCCTGAGTAGCTGGGATTACAGGTGCGCACCACCACACAGCTAATTTTTAAATTGGTGTAGCGATGGAGTTTCGCAGTGTTGGCCAGGTGGTCTCAAGCTCTTGGCCTCAAGCAGTCCTCCTGCCTCGACCTCCCAAAGTGCTAGGATTACAGGTATGAGTCACCATGCCCAACCTTGAAATTTAATTTATTATGGAAGAAAGCAAAAGTTTAAAAAATAAATTTAGTGTAGCCTAAGTGTACAGTGTTTATAAAGTCTACGGTAGTGCACAGGAATGTCCCAGGCCTTCACATTTACTCACCACCACTCACTCAAACTCACCCAGAGCAACTTCCAGTTCTGCAAGCTCCATTCATGGTAAATGCCCTACACAGGTGTACCATTAAAAAAAATCTTTTGGCTGGTTGTGATGGCTCACGCCTGTAATCCCATCTCCTGGCTTCATGCCATTCTCCTTCCCCGGCTTCCCGAGTTGCTGGGACTACAGGCGCCTGCCACCACGCCCAGCTAATTTTTGTATTTTTAGTAGAGATGGGGTTTCGCTGTGTTAGCCAGTATGGTCTCGATCTCCTGACCTTGTTGTGATCTGCTTGCCTCGGCCTTCCAAGATGCTGGGATTACAGGCGTGAGCCACTGCGCCCAGCAAAAAACAAATTTTTATGTGGTATTTTCACTGTACTTTTTTTTTGTTGTTGAGACGGAGTTTCACTTTTGTTGCCCAGGCTGGAATGCAGTGGCACAATCTCGGCTCACTGCAACCTCTGCCTACCGGGTTCAAGCAATTCTCCTGCCTCAGCCTCCCGAGTAGATGGGATTACAGGTGTGTGCCACCACACCCGGCTAATTTTGTATTTTTAGTAGAGACGGGGTTTCACCATGTTGGCCAGGCTGGTCTCGAACTCCCAACCTCAAGTGATCCACCTGCCCTAGCCTCCCAAAGTGCTGGGATTACAGTTGTGAGTCACCGCGCCCAGCCTTCACTGTACTTTTGGTATATTTAGATTCATTTAGATAACAAATACCATGGTATTCCAGTTGCCTGCTGTATTCAGTACAGTAGCATGCTGTACAGGTTTGTAGCCTAAGAGCAACACGCTATAGCGTACAGCCTAGGTGTGCGGTAGCTATCCCCTCTCAGTTTGTGTAAGTACACTCTGTGATGTTCACAGAAGGATGAAGTCACCTAACAATGCATATCTCAGAACATATCCCTGTCATTTGCGATGCGTGACTGTAATTAAGGAATGGGGCCTATGGGGTATGACCGTGGGTGCTGGGCAGTAAGGAGATGGAGGCTTGACACAACCCAGGCATTCCCCATGGGAGCCCCTTTGTGGCAGGAAGGACAGATGTCCAATGAATCATTCCTTTCAGGAGTGATGAGCTCAGTCTTCAGGGATCCTGCACCTCATGGGGAGGAGTTGGGAAAGGCCCCCCGAGGAAGGAATATCTCAGTATCTCTATCTAGACCTGAAGGAGATGTGGATGTTACAACTAAACTGTATGATTCTCTGTGTCCCTGAGAACATCACGGCCTATTTCCAAGGTGCCTGGCCATCCCCAGGGTGCCTGCATGCCGCTGACACTGTAATCTGGGGTTCTGCTCTGAGCTGAGAAAGTGTCTGTGGTTTGGGGTCATTAGGTGGCAGCTCTTCTCCTCTCTGTTCTGAAATCTTAATTCCCTGTTTGACTGCCTGGTGGCTTTCAGAGAAGCCCAGCCTCCTCCCAGGTGGGAACTTTCACTGTCGAACTAAGGACCCGAGGAGGGTGGAAACAGGAGGAAGGAAGGCTAAGTGGTCACATCAGAGGCATTTCTGCTCATCGTTGGCTCATAATAGGTGGCAGTAGGGGCTGGTGGAGCAGTGGCCAGGTAAGTTGCTAAAAATAAAACATGCTCATGTGACGTGTGCAGGTTTAGGGTTTGCCTGAATGAGCTTTCCTGGTCCAGGTCACAACTTGTAGGGCAAAGAGAGACTTGAGGATGGTGTAGGCGACAACTGTGCCTTCCAAAGGTCAGAGATGGACCTGGGATCTTGTAGTACCAGGGCCTGCTCTGGAGGCTCAGATTCGTGTGTCACTTCTTGTCTCTTTTGAAAGGTAACTGGAGAGCTGGACACTTTCCTGTCCTCTCTCTTTCCTTGTAGCCTTCCTCTCTCAGAGATGGCCTGCTATCAAATGCCAGGGGCACAGTCAGCTGGGCTTGGTAAAGGGCCTGAGATGAGAGCTTGGGGACTTTCCCGCTGGAGTCCATGATAGTCCAGGGTGTAGACAGAAGCTCTTGGATCTCGCAGCTTTGGAAACCGAGTCCTGTTTCTCCAACAGGCCAGTGCGGTGACAGGGGCACAGACCTGCTATCCTCTCTATTTGTGTGTCCACCGATTCCCTGGTACAGGGGGTCTTTGTTACAAAATCTCCTTGCTGGGTGCTTTGAAGGAGCACGTGTGTGGGCCTTTTTCAGGGTCATTAGACAATGCCAAGCTGTCACTCAGAAGAAATGGTCAGGATAGAAGCATAGAAAATGCCCTGTGGAAATGTAGATGAGTGTTCTGGCTCACACCTGTAATCCCAGCTACTCAGGAGGCTGAGGCAGGGGGATTGCTGGAGGACAGCAGTTCGAGACCAGCCTTGGCAACGGAGCAAGACCCTAACTCTAAAAATAAAAATAAAAAAACAGGCCAGGCGCGGTGGCTCACGCCTGTAATTCCAGCACTTTGTGAGGCCGAGACGGGCGGATCATGAGGTCAGAAGTTTGAGACCAGCCTGGCCAACATGGTGAAACCCCGTCTCTACTAAAAATACAAAAATTAGCTGGGTGTGGTAGCAGATGCCTGTAATCTCAGCTACTTGAGAGGCTGAGGCGGGAGAATCACTTGAACCCGGGAGGCAGAGGTTGCATTGAGCTGAGATCGTGCCATTGCACTCCAGGCCAGGCAACAAGAGCAAGACTCTGTCTCAAGAAAAAAAAAAAAAAAATTGGTTTTGTGTGGTGGTGCACACCTGTAGTCCCAGCTACTCAGGAGGCTGAGGTGGGAAGATTGCTTGAGCCCAGGAGTTTGAGGTTGCAGTGAGCCATGATCATGCTACTGCACTCTAGCCTGGGTGACAGCAAGATCCTGTCTCTAAAAAAATTAAAATAAATAAGTAAAAGAACAGAAAATGCCCTATGTGGGGAGAAGGGTTATCTGTGAAAGGAGTTAGAAACCTCAAGTGTATGTAAGTAAGACTGGAGATCTCTCTGTTAATGAAATTGTGGTTAAAATTTTTTTTTTCTTGAACCTTGGCTTCTCAGGCAATAACTGAATTTTAAGGTGTGTGTGTATATATATATATAGGTATATATATATATGTTGTGTATATATATGTGTGTGTGTATATATATGTGTGTGTGTGTGTGTGTGTGTGTGTGTATATATATATATATATATATATATTTGGGCCAGGAAGGGTGAAGTGTTAAATTGCCTTACTTAGAAAATTAAGGTAGATTTGTGTTTAGCCCTTAGAGCTTCAAAAATATCAGCTCAGAAATGACTTTTAATTGTGCAAGTGATAAAATCACAAGAAAAAAATTCATCTACAAGTTGGAATGACTCTTAGCTACTTATTTGTTTTTAAATATTTTTTTCCAATTTTGGAAGGAAGTAGAGAAGGAGTTAGAACTGTAATTTGCTATTATGGGGGTTGGGGTGCAGTGCGTATTAGTACAATGTTAGGTGGTGGCAGGTTCCGTTTATCCTTGGAATTAGCACTGCTTCCCCCACAGGCTTCTGGGAGTTGGGAGCGGGCTGGTTGGTGACGCTTTGCCTGGCCTTGGATAAGAACTCTTGTTTTCAAATTCCCTTGAGGTCTCTTCCAAGAATCTTTTGCATTTTTTCTGATAAATCAATCATAAGGAAGTTTCTGAAATTCTCTTTCAAACCCTACAACCCACAAGTTACTGCAAAGCTGGGCTTCTACCAGAAGTGAGTGATTTGAAATTGAAAACAGATTTCGGATCTCACCTGAGTAGCTCGAGTGTAAGGGAGGGACTGGGAGAGCCACGGAGAACATTTGTCAATCCAGAACCGGCCATTCATGGTGTTGCTTGACTGGAGGGCAGGGAAGGAAAGGACTAGAAGCAAGGCGAAAGCAGATCTTTCTGTAGATACACACGTGTAAGGCTTGGATTTGCATTTTAGGGTAAATTGTAATTAGCTTGAGATGACCAGGGGCCCACCAATCAAGTGACTCTGGGAAAAACACTTGTCTACATCTTAAGTTTCTTTGTCTATAAAATGTCAAGATTGAACTAACACTACATGAGTCTCTTGGGAACTCACCAGTTCTAAAATTTCCACTCCTTCTTTTCACAGGGCAGTATAACTTTAACTCCCTGTTTCAACTTTGGGTGTAAAATACAGGCTCACAAGCACTTTTGCTTTGCAGCGGAAGCTAGGAAGACCCTGCTGTGGAATTTTGCAGAGGGGCTGAGCAGTGGTGGGAAGGACCAGCGGCCCATGTACCATGTTGGGCCCCTGCATTCCAAGGTGTCTGCCTAGAAATAAATGATAGTTTATTTAACATACTTGAAACTTCCAACGACAACACTTCAAGACTGCAAATCATCCATCCGGGCAATTACAGAAATGCTGAATGGCCACAGCCCCGCCCTGGAATCAAGGGGAGAAGTGTGGCAGATGCTTCTGGAAGGCTCTGTTTACAGCTCTCTGACTCCTTCCTGCCAGAACCTTTCACAAGTTCACTACCAGGAAGCTGAGTCATCCAGGGGTCAGCCGGCATGGCCAAGGTCACCCCGCACTGCCAGCAGCACAGATGGGGTTAGCCCATCATTCCAGAGGAGCATCCGTGGGAATGATGGGGTTGGGGAGCTGGGGAGCCTCCCTGCAGCATCTCCCCGCCATGGTGTTTTGCATTTCCTGTAGATTTCGCAGTGAGAAACGGTCTCCTCTTATATTCACTTCATTTCTTCTCTCTTTCTTTCTTTCTTTTTTTTGAAATGGAGTCTGTCTCTGTCGCCAGGCTGGACTGCAGTGGCGTGATCTCGGTTCACTGCAACCTCTGCCTCCTGGGTTCAAGCGATTCTCCTGCTTCAGCCTCCTGAGTAGCTGGGACTACAGGCATGTGCCACCACGCCCAGCTAATTTTTTGTATTCTCAGTAGAGTTGGGATTTCACCATGTTGGTCGGGGTGGTCTCGATCTCCTGACCTTGTGATTCATCCGCCTTGGCCTCCCAAAGTGCCGGGATTACAGGCATGAGCCACCATGTCCGGCCTTTTTTTTTTTTTTTTTTAGACTTGTTGCCCCCCCAGGATGGAGTGCAGTGGCGCAATGTCGGCTCACTGTAACCTCCACCTCCTGGGTTCAAGCGATGCTACTGCCTCAGCCTCCCAAGTAGCTGGGATTACAGGCATACACCACCACACCAGGCTGATTTTATAGTTTTAGTAGAGACTGGGTTTCTCCATGTTGGTCAGGCTGGTCTCAAATTCCCGACCTCAGGTGATCTGCCCGCCTCAGCCTCCTAAAGTGCTGGGATTACAGGCATGAGTCACTGCGCCTGGCCAAAGGCAAGAGATGAGGACCATATAGATGGAAACACAGCATTAAGGGTAAAACACCCTCCCTCTGCTCTGCCTGGTGTTCAGGGCCCAGCATGGGCTGTATGTCCTACACTTCGTTTCAGGCTCATCTTCAGGTGACACCAGCCTTCTCGGAGCCTCTGTCCACATCCCACCTGTCACTACCTCTGCCCTAACTTCACCTTCAGTGGTCACTGCCAGGACCCCTCCCCAAATCTAAATGAGGTCCCCCTGCGTTTGCCCTCATTGCACCTTCTACTTTTGCCTCATGGCATTTAGAGTTTGGAATTTTTTATCGATAGGATTTTTAGTACTTTTTCTCTCCTCTACTAGACTATAAACTCCTTGAAGGCAAAGACGACACCTGCTCCCTCAGTTCCAGCAGCCCCTAACACTGTGCTGACATTTAGGTAGTAGCAGCGTTTTCTTGCAGAACGATCCTGTAGTTTTACCAGCTGAAACTTCTGTGGTCTGGGGAGTCACTCATCTCTGGTCCCTGCCTCCTCCTCTTGCTTTTGGAAACCCTTCTGGCCAGACGGCTTTGGTTTAAATTATATGCCGGAGCTCTTGGTTTCCAGGGAGAGGGTTTTAGCATAAAAATCTCCCTCATGATGGAAGGTTCCTGCTATTACCTTTTGCATCCAATACGACTTAAATTGACTCCTCCAAAAGCTTCGGAAGTAATTTG
The DNA here is from genome assembly GCF_028858775.2 of Pan troglodytes. NCBI lineage: Eukaryota > Metazoa > Chordata > Mammalia > Primates > Hominidae > Pan > Pan troglodytes. The sequence continues at coordinate 31,908,912 of NC_072405.2, forward strand.
TACCTATTGTCTAGCATAAATTCAGCAAGTGGGTCCCGGAGGCTGAAAGTCGAGTCTTGCGGTTGTTTCCTCTGGTGTTTCTCCCTGACACCCTTAGAACGGCAAGCCTGGTGCGTCTGGTGTCCTGTCATCTTTCTCTGCGATTGTCATCAGTGTGAAAGGTGTGTGGAGAAAGAACATCCCTTCGAGCTGTGGCTTAGAGCTGTGACTTGGTACCACGTGGTAAGTCACTATCAAGTTAGTAGCCTTTGTGGGAAATCTGGCTTTGGTAGGATCTGGGAAATTTGGACCCCTCATTTGCCCCCTGGCATCTCTAAATTCTGGAGCCCAGCTTTGATGGGGCTTACATCCCCAGCTGTTAACCTGTGGGGTGGGCCCCAGACTGTGGCCAGGTGCATTGCGCTAGGGGAGACAGATCCACAGCAGGCAGAATTTGAGGAGGACTTAAAATACCTGCTTTGGGAGGCCGAGGCGGGCAGATCACCTGAGGTCGGGAGTTTGAGACCAGCCTGACCAACATGGAGAAACCCTGTCTCTACTAAAAATACAAAATTAGTTGGGTGCGATGGCGCATGCCTGTAATCCCAGCTACTTGGGAGGCTGAGGCAGGAGAATCGCTTGAACCCGGGAGGTGGAGGTTGTGGTGAGCCGAGATCAAGCCACTGCACTCCAGCCTGGGCAACAAGAGCGAAATTCCGTTTAAAAAAAAAACACAAAAAAAAACCACAAAAAAACAAAAACCCGCTTTGTTACCTGCCTATGGGTGGAATTGAGTTCATCTCTGAATCCGTGGTAGTCATTTATTGAGCATGTGTTTTAGTGAGCATGGCATGGCGCTGGCTCCGAGATCACAGTGCTGCCGCCCTCCTTCACGTTTCTCTGACCTTTCATGGGAGTCACATGCAGACGCATCACTTGGTATAATTATACGTGGAGGAATGAGTAAGAGGAGGCTGGCGACGGGGCTGCTTTAAAAATCCTTTCTTATGCGGATAATAGGCTAATAGTGGGGTGTGCTTTAGAAGGTGTGGCCTCCGCCAAGGGCGTGGGAACTGCATTTGTAGAAGCTGGGAGGACCACACCTGGCTTGGGAGACAGCATGGGTTTCTGAGGTGCCTGGCTCCCTGGCCTGTCTAGTGTGGACAGCTTACGCGCAGCTAGGTGAAATGATTGTGCAGTTGCTGAGGGATTGGGTGGTAGAGCTGGACAGAATTTAGGTCTTCTAACTTGGAACAGGGCTGTGTCCATCTTACCTAGGTGTACAGTTTGGGGAGCACTGCTGTTTGGTCTAGTGAGACACACTTGGTGTAAATATCTGTGCCCTGTAGTACCCAGATTCCAAGGGACCAGAGAGCATGCCTGCACCCACGGGCTGGGGGGAGCCTAGGTCCTCCAGGGCTGCTGTGGAGCATGGGCTTCTTGGTGCCCAGTCCTATAGCTGAACTTGGGCGGCCTCTGGCTGTTGCCCCCAGGGCTGGTCTCCCTATAGTTCAGAGGCGAGCCAGCTCTCAGCAGCAGGAAGGGCCTTTTCCATAGTATGAACTTGGCCACACCAGACCAGTCAGCAGTGTCGGGAATCTTGGCCCTCAAGGTCCGTGCCTAGCCCTGGCCTGGACTTCAGCACTGGTCAAAGGTCCCCAGAGCTGCCCTTGGCTCTGAGCAGGTGAGTGAACTTCCCAGAGCACTTTTGTCTGGGCCTCTGTGCCAGTGTAAACTGATAATAGTGATTTCCCTCCCCCACCTCTCTGCCAGCTATCTAAGTTTTCTTTGTTACATAATCAGGATTAATTTAAGCAGCCTAGGCCATCCATTTAGAAATGGTTAGTGAAGAAAGGTGAATGGGGAGGGGTCAGAGTCCCTTAGGGGGCCACCATATGCGAGTCCCCTTGCTCTTTGGGGCCTTGGTTTCCCTTCTGTGAGTTGGGGCAGCTGAAGGGAAGGGCTGCTCAGGTGGTCCTGCCACATCCTAGTGTTGTGTGTAGTGAGTACAGGTGAGAGTACTCCCAACCAGGGCAGATCCTGCTGCTAGGCAGTGAGTCAGGAAGGAATTGGTAAAAATGACGTCATTGCTAAGAATGACGTCTTTTTTGCTGTTTATCCAAAGGAAAAAAAAAAAAAAGCAGAAATAAAAGCAGCAGGCAGCTGTCCACCAGACCCCATGCAAAGGGCTTTTCCTTGAATCCTCACAGAGACTTTAGGCAGTAGGTGCCATTAGGAGCCCCACTTACAGATAAGAAAACGGGGGCAGAGAACTGAAGTGAGTCGCCCAAGGACACACATTGAGGAGGAAGCCACAGAGCTAGGATTTAGATACAGAGGGGTCTCCAAGCCTGTCCTTCCAGCTTTGAGGTCCTGGGCCTATATATTCCATCAGAAACTGAAAGGTGTGTTGGGGGGGACCTAGGGTCACCATGGGGTTTTATTTCTGTCCCTTCCTTGTGATGCTGCAGGGACTGTGACCTGGAGTTCCCAACACCAGTGCCCTGTGGCTGGTAGCCTCCTCCTGGGACTCCAGGATCTATTGTTTGATTTAGCCATTTTCTTCTGTAGTCCGATGGGAGGGATTCAATTCAAACCTGCAATACTGTTCTTTGTGCCATACAGCCATTTATCAGCAAGTAGAGAAAAACACCCACACCTTCTAGCAAGATTAAGCTAGTTCTGTGGTTCTTAATGATAATTTAAGCCATTTTGATTAACCTAGGTGGTGGTTTTCTCCCTACCAGGTAGGGAATATACTGGAGCCTTTCTAAAAATAGTTCCGATGAAGATAAACATTTATTGAGTACCTACTGTACTCCACTAGGTGAATGCAAGGATTTCTCGTTCATCTCAGGAAGCATGGTTAGGGGATTTTACAGACGAGGGAACTGAAGTTCAGAGAAGTTAAGTTACTTATCCAAGTTCATATAGCTGAAAAATAGAATAGGATTTTGACCTTGTGGTAGGTGGGAACCGGGCTTGTCTTTGTGCTCTCAGGCATGTGGCTGGCGTGGGGTAGAAGCTCTCTATATAATGGTTGAGTGACTGGATGAGCTTCAAAGCTGGTCCCTCTGGCTTTTCCTGCTACCCCAGGCCACGTGCCCAGAAGGAACGCTGTCTTACCTGGGAGGTCTTTATTGACTGTTTGACGCCCTTCCCATCCTATCCCAACCCCTTCCCCATGGCACCTAGTTTCCCCAACCAGAACGTACGTTACTTATGGGCAGAGACGGTCTTTGAGCATTGGGTGGGTGGTTGAACTCAGTTTCTTTGAGATTCTGTGATTGGGATTTTCAGCAAAATATGGTAGCAAGTTGGTCAGAGGGGCGAGTCTGGCAGTAGGGGAGCCCGGGCAAGTCTAACTGTTTGCTCACTGGCAGAACAAAGTTGGGGAGGTTGGAGGGGTAGGGGAACTGAAAGCAAAAGAAAGCTCACAGGGAGCCCCATCGTGCAAAACCGATGATGGCAGAGCTGCCGGGCTGCAGCGTGGAGCGGGGCGGGAGCCTTGTGTGGAGTCTGTGAACGTACTCTAGGTGCCTGGATACTCCTCTTATCTCCCCACTCATGGGTTGATGTGCATGTACGGTGCTTTGACGTGGACTCTTGTGTTAAATTTGTTCTTCTGCGCAGCTTTGTGACGCTTCAGTGAGTGTGTCTATATACAAAAGGAAAACAATTTTGGCTGGGTGCAGTGGCTCACGCCTGTAATCCCAGCACTTTGGGAGGCCGAGGTGGGTGGATCACCTGAGGTCAGGAGTTTGAGACCAGCCTGGACAACATGGCGAAACCCAGTCTCTACCAAAAAACACAAAAATTAGCCATGTGCGGTAGCATGCGCCTGTAATCCCAGCTACTCGGGAGGCTGAGGCAGGAGATCGCTTGAACCCGGGGGCTGGAAGTTGCAGTGAGCCAAGTTCACGCCATTGCACTCCAGCCTGGGCAACAGAATGAGACTCCGTCTCAAAAAAGAAAAAAACAAAAAACAAAAAAAACCAAACAATTTTGAGGATGAGGCATTTCTTCCTTACTTATGAGTGGAATGTTTATGGGCCGGTGACATTGACAAGGCTGGCAGAGTCAAGGGGAGGCCCTGGGTAGTCTAGCTTACTAGCAGTGAATTCAATTCTCTCTTGAAAGCACCGTGACTGTTGGAATATTTCAGCCTTAGCCTTTGAATACTGACGGAGTGCCAGGCTTTCGTCTGTCAAGATGCCCCTCTGTGACCTCAGCTTGTTAATGTCTCAAGCGCTTCTTTAGGAGACAGAATGGGTTTGTATTGAACCAACCACTATTGCCCAGTCTCGTGATGACCAGGGTGGTGGAACAGATAAGTTGTGTGACCTCCACGGGTCAGGGCTGTTGACTTTGCCTGTAAGTTACACTCTTGCAGCTGGGCATAGACACAGCCCTCAGGGGTTTTGTGGACATTAACAAGTAAGGATTTAGGTGACTCTGACATAGGGTCTTCCCCAAGGTCAGGCACAGAGGAGGTGGCATCCATGGGACTTAGCATGTTGTAGAAACAGAGCATATTGGGACAAAAGGGAAGTTGAAGATCACCTGGGATCCTTTAGCGTCCATCCCTTTGTGAGAGATAGGATAGCCTAGTGGTTAACAGCATGACTCTGGCCGACCGCCTGGCTTCTTTCTAGTCTTCCTTCTGTACTTTGTGACCTTGAGGCAAGTCATTTGGTCTCTGTGCCTCAGTTTCCCCATTTGTAGAATGGGGATAACTGGTTGCTAATATTGCTGTTTTTATTGTTATAATTATTTTGTAAATAGAAGGGTTGAAGGTTCAGGGAAGCAAGTTGATTGACCTGAGGCCATACAATGTATCAGTGCCAGATGCAGGATGAGAAAGAACTGTGACTCAGGCCCTGTCCCTCTTACCAGGGCAGGGCAGGGCAGGGAAGCTGGGCAGGAGAGACTGGCAGCTCAGTTCCCCCTCCAGTCCAGGGTAGTCCCTTCCCTTTCTGTCTCGCAGTGAGGTCACCAGTTGCACTCATGAAATCTTAGTCCTGTTATCTGGCATCTTTGGAATTTGCCCCACCTGTAGGGCAGAGATAACTTAATCCTTTTTGGTGGGCCACATATGGGATATTCTGGGTGTGTTCTGGGTACACTGGGCATGGGCCAGGCACAGACCCTTCCATCCATTGGAGGCTTTTCTAGAGAAGGGGTGGAGACCAGATTGGGTTCCTAGGGTCGGGGGATGTGGGAATGGCACCCTCTGAACTACAGGCAAGGCTGGGAGCTGCTGCCAGTGGGCGGAGAGGGAAATCTAACTGGTATGTGATGTTAGTGGTGGCCTGGCAAGCAGCTGCAGCTTTGGAGAGAGCGACCAGCCTGTCCAGGGGCCTGGTAGGGAAGGCTTCTGTTGCACGGCCTGTTGCTTTCTCCCAGATATTGGAGAGCCTGTCTGTCTTGCTTACTGCATGGCTTTTCACAGCTCCCATCATATTGCTGTTGGGTGCGATTCATAGCCATGGAAGACACCTGATCATAAAGTAAATTCCACACACTCCAGCAAGGTATTCAGGGCCTTGCATGGTCTAGCCCCACCCTACCTTTCTTCCAGCAAACAATAATTGATCATCTAAGGTGGCAGCTTCTCTCCTAAGTCTGAGGCTGCTTCTCTACCCTCACCTGACTGCTGTCTTCTCTGCACACCAGACCCTCCGGCCACAGGTCCTCATTCCCCAGATGCACCAGCATGTTCACATCCTCCTGCAGCGGGAATTGTTTTCTTCCTCTCCATGCCAAATTTGTCTTTTTCTTTCCCAGTCAAAGTAACATATGTACATAGTCACAAAATGAAATAGTGTAGAAGAGATTGTAGTGACAGCTCTAATTCTTACAGCTTGACATACTCTTCCTTTTTCTAGGTGGCTGTTCAAATGGCTTCCTTCCAGCCACCTTCTCCAGGTTGGATGTGATCTGGACTCTGGATCTCTACCCTATAGCATGTCCTGCTGTGGCCTATTCCAAGGAGAAGGGGGGTTTGGTGCTGGGTCTTCTCTCCTGGGAGGCTGAGGAACTTGGTTATTGCTATCTTAGCAGAATCGCTATTTTCTACCAAATGTGCAATGAAAACTCTTCACTGAGTCTTTTGCCCCTAGCAATAGCAGTGCCTCCTGAAGCCCCAGTAGACCCTGAAGGTTTCAGGACTGTGTCTGGAGAGCATCAATGACAGGTGGCAGGAATCCTCTGTGGTCCACTTCAGAGGCGGCAGATGACCAGGAGGTGAGACTGTGGCTGGTCTTTTCAGAAGGACAAATGTGACCCTTCTGAAAACTGGGACTATTCGGGGACATCGGTGGAAAGACAGAGGAGCCTTTATGGTTTGTTCTCACACATATGAACCCACTTTCTCCCCCCTCCAACATCAGGGTGACCTGAACGCTGAAGGAAGTCTAGGCCTTCCTGTAGGTGAGGCAGGGAAAGCCACGTAGACCTGATTTAGTTGAAGTGTTTTCCACCAGGTCTCAACTCTTCATTTTGTCTTGGTATAGCTTTTCTGGCTGACTTTCTAGCAAGCTAGTTGGGCTCTTTGCTTGTTCCAAAATGGTAGTTTTCACCAGAGACTTTTCAGATGAGCAGGAAGCTTTTTTCAGAATGTATGTTCTTCTAACTCTGCTTGAGTCTCCCGCCGTGTATTCTGATAGGCATTTGTTTTCCCACCCCATCCCCCCCTTTTTTGAAGTGGGGGCAATGACTACTTTTAGGGGAATCATTTTTCTGTTGCTGGTTTCAAAACATTAAGAGCACCAATTTTTTTTTTTTTTTTTTTTTTTGCAACAGAGTCTTTCTCTCTCAGGCTGAAGTGCGGTGACATGATCATAGCTCACTGCAGCCTCAGTCTCCTGGGCTCAAGTGATCGTCTCACCTTAGCCTCCCAAGTAGCTAAGACTACTGGCACCCACCATGCCTGGCTAATTTTTTAAAAAAATTATTTTCTGAAGAGATGGGGTCTTGCTATGTTGTCCAGACTGGGCTTGAATTCCTGGCAGCAAGTGATCCACCTGCCTTGGCCTTCCAAAGTGCTGGGATTACAGGTGTGAGCCACTGCACCCAGCTCAAATTTTCCTTTTCATTAAAAACATACATATATGTATATGTATGTATATACATATGTATATATGCATGTGTATATATATGTGTGTATATGTATATATGTGTATATATATGTGTGTGTGTGTATGTATATGTATTATATGTATATTCTCTTTGTGTATTTATTTTTGCCAGTTTGGGAGATGTTAGAAAAAGACATGATTTGGAATCTTCAACTTAGGGATAAAGTTAGTTGTACTCTGAGAGCTGCAGTTAAAGGATTATTTGTGCTGCTCTGCTCTTGCCTGCGATGTGTGGGAATGATGCTGAGTGATGTCCTCCTGCTTATTTTGCATGATTTTTTTTTTTTTTTTGAGACAGATTCTCACTCTGTCACCCAGGCTGGAGTGCAATGGTGCGATCTTGGCTCACTGCAACCTCCACCTCCTGAGTTCAAGCGATTCTCCTGCCTCAGCCTCCTGAGTAGCTGGGATTACAGGCGTGTGCCACTACACCTGGCTAATTTTTATATTTTTAGTAGAGATGGGATTTTGCCATGTTGGCCAGGCTGGTCTCGAACTCCTGACCTCAGGTAATCTGCCCGCCTCGGCCTCCCAAAGTGCTGGGATTACAGGTGTGAGCCACCACGCTTGGCCAATTTTGCATGATTTTTACATGGCTTTTCAAAGGGCCAGGGTGGGACTATCCAAAGCCCTGTTAAGAGTCCCTCTTCTGTCAAGGAGCCTAGGAAGGGAGCAGGTTTGAGTGAGGAAGGCTGGTGGTTTTGGATGGAGAACGGGTGGTTTTGGACGGGGAGCGCCAACGGTTTTTGTGTGCGTGGTGCTCCTTGATGTGGTCTGGGTTTCTGCATTTGTAGTGTGTGCCTTCTAAGGATGCTGGAAGGTGAGACAGGGCTTTCCAAGGCCTAGATGGGGTTTGTGGCTTTACTTAGGAAGACAATCCTTTCCATAAAGCATGGTGCCAAATGCTTTTCCTCCTGGGCCTCCCGCTGTGATTTGTGGTGTGGAGTTTCAGTGAGGGAGGGCTCTGCAGGAACCAGCTCCTTGGTCTGATCCTTTCTAGACAATTGTGGATGGGAGTTGGCTTCTTGGTGTCTTGAGAGTGTCCTCAGCAGACCCCAGTGAAGCAGGAGCATAGAGCTCTGGATGGGCTCATGGTGGACATGGGAGAGCTGCTGGCCAGGGGGCTGCAGGGTGAGGCTTGGAAAACGGAGGGGGCTGGGCTTGGCCCCGCATTTTACTGTGGTTTATTTAGTGAATGTCAGTGCTAGCTGGGGACAGTTGACAGACAAGAGAAAACACTGGTTTGATTTTGAATTCTGAAGCAGACATTGGGCAGCAGAGGCTAACATTTGGCATTTTATCCTAAACTTTCGAGGTGCCCGAGCCTTATTTCCTTTCTCTGGGAGAAAGTCTGGAACAGAGACGGTGCGGAGCAGCCTCTAGGGCTCAGCCCTGGGCCCCCCTGGAGTTGTGCTGCTCATGGTATCACAGTGCTTGTTTGTTTCCTGTTTGTATCCCCATTGCACCTGGCTCAAGGTAGGTGTAAGGCAAATGCTTTAGAATGAGCCAGTGAGTAGATTTCACACGATCGTCTCCTCAGTCCTAGAAATGCCACGTGAACTTCGAACATGGAAAGTTTTTTATTTTTGAGAGATTGGAGAGGTGGGAGTTACAGGCTGTCTCCAGGTCAGGCAGGGAGTCAGTGGCTGAGTTTCTGATGCTACAGATGGCTGGCTTGGGTGGCATGACCTCTGCAGGACCCCTAGAAGGGCCTGAGGCCCCCTACCAGGCTCAGCTTGCCCCCTTCTCTTTTCTCTTTTGGTCCTAGGCCTGGATCAGAGGCTCCTTACCCACAGGATCTTGGACAAGTCATTTTCCTTCTTGGGCCTCAGTTTCCCATCTGAAAAGGCGGGGGCTGGGCTGGATGTGGTCTCCCTAGGGCCATTGTTGCTTCTGTTACATGATCCCGCCAGCTCACCTGGGACAGAACGTGCATTTTCCACTCTCCCTCCTCCCCGCAGCGGGAGAACGGGCCAGTGAGACAGGCCTTTCCTGTTTTGTCATCTTAGGGGAGAATTGGTGTCAGGGGCTGACCCTTCACTTTGTTCTAGCTTTGCTAGGAGTTTGTGGAGACAGTGGATGCAGATACAGACAGAGTTCATATCACTGGGAGTTTCACTGTCCTGGAGCAGATCTGGAGCTGGAGGGGACTTGCTCAGGTCACACTGGGAGTGGCAGTGTCAGGCCAGAGACCCTTGTCTCTTGATTCCCCGGGCAGGACACGTTTCTCCATCCTGCAGGCAGGTGCAGAGGAGGAATGCTTATTCACAGGCAGCACGTGAGGGCTCCTCTCAGCTGCTTATTTGGCACCCTCTTTCCCCTCCAGGGGCCAGCCACACAACCACCTGCCTCCGGCCTGCTCCCCACACAGTTGCCAGAGGGGTCTTTCTGACTCTCTCTGACACCTGGATGTTCTCGGCACTTGCTGCTTCAAGGGCTTAGGTTCCCATTGGCTACGGCTGTGTTTTCACACGTGTGTTTGGTCAGGTGTCTCTGGTTATTAAATGAGCCAAGGCTTGCATTGCTAAAGACAGAGGTTTAGGAAGTGCCTCGGAAAACCAAGTGAAACAGGTTTCTTTCCGGAAGGATTTCCCAGAGGCTTTAGTATGGTAATGTGCTTATGCATTTCCAAGAGGGGAGAACTAAAATGCAAACGTGGAAACTGATTTTACCGAACAGGAGGAGACTAGAAGCTAGGTCTTGGGCAGGAACTGAAACCTGGACAGGAAAAGAAATTTGTGAAATTCTCTGTCTCCGGTTGTGTGTGTGTGTGTGTGTGTGTGCGTGTGTGTGTGTGCACGCGCGCGTGTGTGTTTATTTTTAATCTCTGCTCTGTCTCTGCATCCTGATTCATTCATTTCCTTTTTCCTCCTCTCCACCCTCACTTCCCTTTCTTGTATTTTTAAAAATTGTAGTAAAATATACATAACAAAATTTCTCATCTTACCCATTTTTAAGCATACAGTCCAGCGGCATTAAGTACATTCATACTATTACACAACCATCAGCATCATGCATCCACAGAACTCTCCTCATCTTGCAAAACTCAAACTTCTGTACCCATAAAACAAGAACTCTCCGTCCTGTTCCCTCCTCACCCCAGCCCCTGGCTACCCCCATTCCACTTTTTGTCTACAAATTTGACTACTCTAGGCACCTCATATCAGTGGAATCATACAGTATTTGTCTTTTTGTGACTGGCTCCTTTCACTTAGCATGCTGTTGTCAAGAACTATCTATGTTGTAGCCTGTGTCAGAATTTTCTTTCCTTTTTTAAGGCTGAATAATATTCCACTGTATGGATATATTACATCGTGTTTATCCCTTCATCTGGTGATGGACACTTGAGTTGCTTCCACTCACTCCCAGATGTTTTTTCCCCTCTCTGATCCTCAAGGAATAGAAAATGCCCAGCCTTCATTTTTACATTTTACAGGTAGTGGAGCTTTAAAAAAGAGAGTACTTTGGGAGGCACAGATAGGAGCATCACTTGAGCCCAAGAGTTTGAGACCAGCCTGAGCAACATAGTAAGACCCAGTCTCTACAAAAATCAGCTGGGTGTGGTGGTGCGCACCTGTAGTCTGAGCTACTCAGGAGGCTGAGGTGGGAGGATTGCTTGAGCCCAGGAGGCTCAGGCTGCAGTGAGCTATGATCGTGCCACTGCACTCTAGCCTAGGTGATAGGTGAGACCCTGTCTTAAAAAAATAAAAATAAAAAATAAAAAAGAGACTAAATTGAATATTGTCTCTCTGGCTGTGGCCACTTCTGCCTGCCTTCCTAGTCGCCTGCCTTCTGCCTCTCTTGCCTCTCCTGAGGCTGCTGCAGGGTTGATCCCTCCTTGCCTCTTCCTTACACTCCTTCGAGGCACGCTGGTGGTTCGTTTCCTCCTCCTGTTATCATACACTTTCCTTGTTTTTCCCCATTGTTTTTTCTCCTCTGTATCCTGGTGCCAACCTCAGTGGGTGCTCCCTGCAGGCAGGTGGAAGAAATGATGGTGCTGCAGGATGAATGACGCTCTGGCCCCAAACTTGGCTGCTGTGGCTGCAGTGGTCCCAGCGGGGGCCTGACCAGGCCCATCTCCGCACTTCTGGGCCACTTGCCTCTGACTGGGGCTTGTGTCATTAACTATGGCCTGCCCTTGAGTAAACCACCCTGAGGACAGAGAAGTCCACTGAGGTGCGGTGACTGCGGCAGAACTCAATCTTTTAGAGGTTTATTCTATCAGGGTTGAGGATGCACCGGGAAAAAGAAACACAAGTTATAGTAGGATCTGTGTCCTGTGCTTTTTCCAAAGAGGGCTCTGGGAACATCAGTATTTAAAGGGGAAAGAGCAAGCAGGAGGGAGAGAAGAAAAATAAAAGGAGGAAGGGTAGGCATTAGGCAAGTGGTACCATTCTTGTGAGGCTCTGATTAGCACTTAGTGAATCTGCATTTTACATGTGAAAAGAAGGGAGTTGGGAAAAGTGAATCATGGTCTTGCACTCAGTAAATCTACATTTTACATAAGATAAAGTAAGCTTATGAAATTAGAGCTGTCTGTTTGGGAACAAAAAGAAGGTCAGTTTTTGCATGACTCACTTCCCAAGCTTAACTTTCTTTTTCTTTGACATAGTGAGTTTAGGGCCCTGAGGTTTTATTTTTCTTTCACAGCACAAAGATACCCAGTTGACCTTTTTTTCATAAGAGAATGATGCATTTTGGTTCAGTAGTGTTTCCTCCAACTGCTCTACCCCTAATTTAAAAAGGGGAGGGGGTGAGAAATCAGTCCCAAATGTCCCTGTAAGTTTTGGTGTGATGCCAGCCTCCAACTGGCTGACATGAGCAGTTTTGTAAAGGAGAGACCCTCTTGATGGCTTCATGTGTATCATGGGGTGGGATGGGGACAGTCATTGTTGACAGCCAGCCTGTGCCAAGTGTTTCCCAGCAGCTCTCTGGGCGATTATTCCAGCCAAGGATGGCCATGCCCTAAGGTTAAGGAACCTGCTTGAGGTCCCAGAGCTGGAATTGAGATTGACAACCTCGGGCTGGGTGGCTGTACAGCCTGGGCACCCTCTCTGCCCCCTGCCCTCACTCAGCCACTCCCTCCATAGGTAACCAGGGGTAATTCCCTACTGCCCAGGCAGAGGGCTGGGGCTGGAAGGGGTCTAGATGGTCACTTAGTGGTTCCCCAAGCTGAGTCCTGATCGAAATCATCTGGGGAATTTTAAAAAGAAAAAGAAGACTTGAATCAGTGTGTGCTAGGGTGGTGTCTATGGATGGGTATTTTCAAACATTTCCCGGGTAACTCTGATCTTCAGCCCCTGCTCTGATCCTCCCTTTCATTTTCCAGTCAAGGACACTGGGGACCGGAGAGATGAGATGCCGTGACCAAGGTCACTGGGTTGTAGCCAGAGCCAGCATCAGGTCCAAAGTGCGATCTCAGTAGCCAGTTCTCCATGCTGTGTTTGTTCAGACTGCCAGCCCTGCTCAATGGGGCTCTGGAACTTAAGGAAGGCCTTTGACCATAGGCTGGGCTTGCAAAACCTTGGTAGGACCCTGCCCTTGGCTGGAAACCTCAGGGCTCCAGCCAGGGCTCATCCCCAAGAAGATACACTGCCATTCTCCAAAGTGTGGGGGCCTCTCCCCTGAAGGGCACTGCCTGGAGCCACCTCTTGTTCACAGGCCCATGTTAGGCCCCCTGGGACAAGTTGCCTTGGCTCCATATGTGGTTCTGCAGATCACACCCAGGCTTGAGAAATGCGGTGACACGTGAACTTTGCATTGATGTGAAAAGGTCCAAATTAAAGGTGATGGCAAGCATAGCTAAGTCCAAGAAAGTGTGGCTCCTATTTAGGGGTGGTGGGCTAAGAGACAAGACACAGTACCCTTTCACCCCGGTGCGTATTCTAAGTTGGGTTAGTTTGTTCATCAATTCATTCATTCAGCAAATATTTATTGGGTTCCCAATAAATCATCTTACTGGTCCTTGGAGATCTGCTGTGAACAAGACAAACACAACCCCACCTCTGTGGCCTGCACAACCCTGGAAGGTCACACACTAGAACCCTATCACTTGGCCTCTCCATGAATCACCATCATGTAGCCCCTCGACAGGGGACTCTTGTGTTATTACTGACAATATTGATGGTTTTAGACACATATTATCCCATTTAATTTTCCCAACCATTCTCTCAAGTGGGGAAACTTAAACTTAGAGAGTTTAATGACCTTGCCCAGGGTCACACCATGAGTGATGGAATCTGAATTCAGCCCCAGTTCTCTCTGATTCCAAAGCTGGGGTTCTTGACAGCCACATTGTACCACTTGGTACCCTTGCTTTTTGTCAGGGGCAAGTATAAGAAGAAGGCAGGTGACACGCGAAGCTTTATTTGCTCTAAAACTTGAGCGATTTCCTATGTCCTAAAGGAGGAGTTTTGCCTCTTCCTTCCCAGCATGAACACTTGGCATGGTGTGTACATCTTCATTCATTTGGTCTGGCCAACAGCCACTCGGGAGCTGAATGAGGTGTTGTGACCATGACCTGGGTATTCTCTTGGTTCACATACCTTCTTGGTTGGCACATTCACTTGCTCGTCCTTCTCTTGGTCTTTCTTGCTTATAATATATCCCTTTTTTAATTTTTAATTTTTTTTAAGACAGGGTTTTGTTCTGTGACCCAGGCTGGAGTGCAGTGGCACAAACATAGCTCACTGCAGCCTCAAACTCCTGGGCTCAAGGGATTCTCCCACCTCAGCCTCCCAAATAGCCAAGGCTACAGAGGTGTGCCGCCATGCGTGGCTAATTTCTTATTTTTTTGTTGAAATGAGGTCTCAGTATATTGCCCAGGTTGGTCTCAAACTCCTGGCCTCAAGCAATCCTCCTGTCTTGGCCTCCCAAAGCGCCAGGATTACAGGTGTGAGCCATCACACCTAGCCTAATGTATCATCTTATTAAATCAGATCAAATCCTTTTTGAAAAGACTTAAAATTGAAATCACTTTAAAAAACGAAAGGATGCAGGGCTACCCTCCCTAGGACCCTGGGGCCCAGGTGTCTTGGCAGCTGCCTTGGGCTGGGCCAGAAGATGTTTTCGCCAGTCTGTGGTAGGAAAAAGGGTGCAGAGTAGCGAGTTTTTAAATAAAGCGAAACTGGCCGGGTGCAGTGGCTCACGCCTGTAATCCCAGCACTTTGGGAAGCCGAGGCAAGTGGATCTCGAGGTCACGAGTTTGAGACCAGCCTGGCCAACATAGTGAAACCCAATCTCTACTAAAAATATAAAAAATTAGCTGGGCGTGGTGGAGGGCGCCTGTAATCCCAGCTACTCAGGAGGCTGAGGCAGGAGAATCGCTTGAACGTGGGAGGCGGAGGTTGCAGCGAGCCGAGATTGTGCCACTGCACTCCAGCCTGGGCAACAGTGTGAGACTCCGTGTCAAAGAAAAAAATAAAAATAAAGCTAAATCTAATTTAAAGTACCATTTTATAATCAGAGGTAGTCTTCCTTACTTTTTTTTAAGCATTAAAAATGCCCTTTCTTTTACGAAATCATGTTTGTGGTGGAGGGCAGTGGTGATTGTTGCTTATATTGTTATTGTTTTTGTGTCCTTTCTGGGCAAAATAAAGTTTGCCTTGGTGTGTCCATTTCCTTTGTGGTTTTAATAGCTGGTGAAATCTGAACTCTGAAAATGACCACTAATTCAGGTGATTGGTTTTCACCGTTCCTCCAAGCCCTGGGGTACCTGGGGCTCTCTGTCCCAGTGAGTAAGAGGGAGCCCCAGAGAATCCTTTGCCCATCTTCAATCAGAGAAGCCCTCCTTTTTTATATGTAGGATTAGATTTTTTTTTATGATTTTGTTTGGAGATAAAAGGATACCCCTGCCAAAAGTTGAAAAGCTTCTCCTCTAGGATGTGTGTTGGGGGGGGGGAGTGGGGGAGGGAGGGAGTCGGGGAGGGAGGAAGGGAAGGGTGGGAGGAAGGAAAGGAGGGAGGCAGGAAAGAAGGAAGGGAGGAAGGGAGAGAGGGAGGAAGAAGGAAGGAATGTAGTGACTTTGGTGGGACTGAGCCGTGGTGGATCTTCTACTTGGTGAGTATTTCTTGCCTACTGTACTAGTCAGAGTTCTCCAGAGAAACAGGTAATAGGATGTGTAAAGTCTACTTGGGTTTGTAAGACCAGCCTTTGGTTGAAGACCTTCCTTGGGTCCTAGCAGACAGAAACCAGGAGAGACAGAGACATCTATATCCGGCTACATAGAGAGGTTATCTGTCTAACTCTCTGCCTGTTCTCTATCTATATCTGTCTGTCTGTCTGTCTGTCTACCTACCTACCTACCTGTCTGTATCTGTCTGTCTGTCTGTCTACCTACCTACCTATCTAATCTACCCACCTACCTACCTATCTGTCTGATCTACCTACCTACCTACCTACCTACCTACCTACCTACTTAGAAATTGAGAGATTTACTTTGAGGATTGACCCACATGATTGTGGGGACTAGCAAGTCCAAAATCTGCAGGCTGGAGATTTAGGGAGAGCTGATGTTACAGTTTGAGTCTGAAGGTAGTCTGGAGGCAGAATTTCTTCCTTGAGAGAGACCCAGTTTTTTTCTCACGAGGCCTTCAGCTGATTAAATGAGGTGTATGTACCCACCGTATACAGGTTAATCTACTTTATTCAGAGTCTACTGATTTAAATGTTAATCTCATTTAGAAAATCCCTTCATACGTACATCTAAACTAGTGTTAGATCAAATATCTGGGTACTGTGGCTCATCCAGGCTGACCCATAAAATTAACCATCACACCTGTGCAAGCGCTTTTCCCTCCTGGATGGTGTCCTAGGGATGACAGAGGAGGGGAAAGCCAGGTCTCTGCTTCAAGGAGACAAAGTTATGCATACGAAGAAATTAAGAATGCTGCTGTGTCTGTGGAGTAGCCATTCTTTTATTCCTTTACTTTCTTAACAAACTTGCTTTTACTTAAAAAAAAAGAAATTAAGAACAAGACCATTTATATTTAAGTACCAACTTATGAAATGTAAAAAGGTATTTAGAGGTGACAAGGCAAGTGAGGGCTGGAGGATTTGGAGAGATTTCATGGTGTAGGGACTGAATAGGAGCTTCCAGAACATGGAGGTTTCAGATAAGTGAGGACACAGAAGTCTTCACAACCAGAGTGGGCACCACAGGACAATTCTACATCTCTCTAGGACTCTGAGTTTTTGAAGGGTTTCCATATGCATTGTTTGGTTTGCTGCTTGCAACAACCCTGTTGTTTTAACTGAAGGTCTTAGGGCCTAGGGATTCCCCAGAGGCCACACAACTTGCCAGTGGCAGGGGAAGGTCTTCCTCTTCCACAGCCTTCTCTGTCTTTCTCCCTTTATGGAGCATAATGAAATGTACATGCACACATTCATGTAGATTTCATTATGTCCATGTAGAATTCATTTTGATTTCAAATATGTTTCCTTCCCAGAGAAATGCTGTGAAACTACGACATTGTTTTTCTCTCTCTCCTTCTCCAGGTCTTATTTTCCTTCTTTACCATCCTGATTAACTCTATTTTTTGTTTGTTTTCTCTTCTTGCCCGCTCCCAGACACGAATGCAGAGTTTGAGTCCAGATCCCAAAGCCCGGTACACAAGTATCTACGGAGCCCTCAAGAAAATCATGCGGACCGAAGGCTTCTGGAGGCCCTTGCGAGGCGTCAACGTCATGATCATGGGTGCAGGGCCGGCCCATGCCATGTATTTTGCCTGCTATGAAAACATGAAAAGGACTTTAAATGACGTTTTCCACCACCAAGGAAACAGCCACCTAGCCAACGGTATTTTGAAAGCGTTTGTCTGGAGTTAGAAAGTTCTCTTCTTCAACACGTCCCTCCCCAGGGTGTTCCTCCCTGTGACCCAGCCGCCTCGACTTCGGCCCGCTTGCTCACGAATAAAGAACTCAGAGTTGTGTGTGCAATGCACACCCAGACACACGCACACACATGCGCGCGCACACACATGCTTTTTTCTGTTCCCCTCCGCTTTCTGAAGCCTGGGGAGAAATCAGTGACAGAGGTGTTTTGGTTTTATTGTTATGTGGGTTTTCTTTTCTATTTTTTTTTTGTTTTGTTTTTAAACATTCAAAAGCAATTAATGATCAGACATAGGAGAAACCCTGAATAGAAACAAAACTTTTGAATGCTGGATTCAAAAAAAAAAAAAGTTATCTGGACAGCTTCTTTGAGACTATTTAAAAACTGGTACAACAGGTCTCTACAACGCCAAGATCTAACTAAGCTTTAAAAGGTCAAGAAGTTTTATGGCTGACAAAGGACTCGCGCAACGCAGAAGGCCTTTCCCACCTTAAGCTTCCGGGGATCTGGGAATTTTACCCCCATTCTCTTCTGTTTGTCTGAGTCTCATCTCTCTGCAAGCAAGGGCTGAAATCATTTTGTTTGGTTGTTTTGAGGGAGAGAGGCGGGGTGGGGGGGTGCAAATCTGCCAGCAGCTCTTACATAAGGCATGTTTTATTGCGGAGGGCTGAGCTTTTATTTTCTCCTCTCCAGTGGGGTTGGCTTTTGTTGTTTCTTGTTTGGGTTTGGAATGGAAATATGGATAGCAGCATAAAGTACTTTTATTTTGACAAAATTCATTTTTTTCAACAATGGAGACATAGATTTGACCAACAATAACTTCTCCCCCTCTCTTTTTACTCTGCTCAAAAAGCATCTCTCCTCCCATTACCCAACCTTGGTCATAAGTGTGCCTGGCTGGTTTGCAGATATTTGTTCTGCTTTGTAAAAATTGGCCATTAGTGCATTTATTGAGATGATCTCTAAAGAGCTATGCCCTGACCTACCCCTGATTCTATGACATTGGGGCCCTTCTTTTGCTGAAACTGCCTTACATAATGGTTTTACTCCTTGAAAGAGATTTGACGGAATCCATTTTATGCCAAGTGCTGCCCTGCACTGTTTCTGCAATGTGTGGTGTATGCTGTGGTGATCTTGCTGGGAATGATTATAAGTGTGTGTGTGGTGGGGGAGTGGGTACTACATGCATTGCTGAAGAGTCATCCTGGTGTTCCTCATTCCTCCCACCTTCCCGTGGTCATTTTAATTACGGGGCAGTGTCACCGCAAAGGGAGGAAACTCAAAGCCGAAAGCAAAATTCCAGGCCTGATTCTGGCTTTTGAGGTTCCTGGTTCTTGAAGCCAGGCCTGACCCGACTCTCAGATGGGGTCAGTCCCGTCGCTTTGCAGACTGACCCTGGAAATCTACAAAATGCAGATTCTCCTGATTTCCTCTTTTCTTGCCCAGTTTTTTTTTTTTTTTTTTTTTTTAAAGCCTGGATTTTAACCAGATTTTCTTTTTTCCCCCTTCTCAGCTGTAGATATGATATTATCTCCTTTCAGGGCCCCAGCTTAAGGGCAAAGTGAGTTAATGTGTAGACAAAGGCGAGGGACAAGAGAGAGTTAACATCTAGACAGTGGAAAAAGCCATGGTGTGTGGTTTCTGGGAACCACCAACACTTGCAGGTTTAGCTTTTTCCCAGGGTTGACTACAAGAAAGAAAACCATGTTTTTGCAAGATTAAAATGTGGTTGAGTGTGCCTAAATTAACCATCCCCATTTTTATCGTATTTCCACCGTCACTTTAGGGTTTTAAGAGTCAGTGCTCACCTGGGCGGAGCTGGTAGTACATTTTGCTTCTTAGAAAGCTAAGTCCTGGGTTCCGTCCGATTTTAGGTTCCAGGAACTTCCTGAGAACACCCGATCGCAGAGGGTAATTTTCTGGAGTTTGTTTTGCAGGGATAGCTGGGAGTATGGCCACCCTGCTCCACGATGCGGTAATGAATCCAGCAGAAGGTAATGTTTCATGGTCCCAGGGAGGGGCAGTAGGGGATGTGCAAAGGGGCACAAAAAATGGTTGTGGGGGAGTGGAGAGGACTGAAGGTGGGCAGAGCGGCTCCTAGTCTCCAGTCAGAGCGGCTCCTAGTCTCCAGTCAGAGCAGACAGGAGAATTGAATTTTTTACTACGTTATCAAAGGCCTCAAGAAAGGACGTGAACATAAGAGTTTTTGGTATTCCTGTGCTCGGAGCTACTCAAAGTGTGTTCTACAGACCAGCAGCATCAGACATCTTGAGGGGTGTTGGAAATGCTAATTCTGAGTCTGGGTGCAGTGGCTCATGCCTGTAATCCCAGCATTTTTTGGGAGGCCGAGGTGGGCGGATCACTTGAGGTCAGGAGTTTGAGACCAGCCTGGCCAACATGGAGAGACCCCCATCTCTACTAAAAATACAAAAATTAGCCTAGTATGGTGTGTGCACCTGTAATCCCAGCTACTGGGGTGGCCGAGGTGGGAGAATCGCTTGAACCCAGCAGGCAGAGGTTGCAGTGCACCGAGAGTGTGCCACTGTACTCTAGCCTGGGCCACAGAGCCAGACTCCATCTCAAAAGGAAAAAAAAAAAAAAAAAGGGAAATGCTAATTCTGGCCAGCATGGTGGTTTAAAACTGTAATCCCAGCACTTTGGGAGGCCAAGGCAGGCAGATCTCTTGAACCCAGGAGTTCAAGACCAGCGTGGGCAGCATAATGAGACCCCGTCTCTATGAAAAATACAAAAATTAGCCAGGTGTGGTGGTGCGTGCCTGTAGTCCCAGCTGTTCGGGAGGCTGAGGTGGAAGAATTGCTTGAGTTTGGGAGGTTGAGGCTGCAGTGAGTCGTGATTGCACCACTGCACTCAGCCAGGGCGACAGAGCAAGACTGCCTCAAAACAGAAAAGAAAACAAAGGCTAATTCTCAGGCTCTACACCGAGCCTGCTGGATCAGAATCCCTGGAGCTAGGGACCAGAATCTGTTTATTGGTGATTCTGTTGCATGCTTTTGCACTATTCTAAAACCTATGTGTGCATACACACACACACACACACTCTCACACACTCACTCTCTTAGCCCTTATCAATCCTAGACAAATGTATGGGGAACCCATCAGAGGCTATTCTGTAGGGCTAGTGTTCAATTTGACTGTTTTTAATATGAAAGATTATGGATCACATTTCAAACATATGTGAACGTGGAGAGAATAATATGATGAACTGCAATGTGTCCATCACTGTGCTTCAGAAATTCACATTGGGTCATTTTGTTTTAGCCATCTCTTTCCACATTATCTTCTTTTTGTTCTTTTAAATTTCGGGGGTAATATGAAGCAAGCCTCAGCTGGGCAGACCAGAGTCTGTTCCCTTTTTATATATCCCGGCGTCTTAGCCAGCTCGTGTCTGAATAGTGAATACCTTTTGGGCCTGGCACTGGGCAGGCCTTCAGCTGGGTCATTCTCTACCTGGCGATGGCTTTAGGTGAGTTGTGGAGCTCTTTTCACCTTTTTGCCTCATCTGAAAATAGTTCCTGGCCAGAAGGGAGAATTGGTGAGAAAAGTTTCAACATTTTAAGTCTCATGCTATAAGTTTGCCTATCTTTTGTCTTTCAAGGTGAAGCTATTAAATTTGTTCTCAGCTACCCTCCATGTCCTAGCAGATAGAGGACTTGGTCTGACCTTCAGGGTTGTGATGGGGCAGGTTGGGAGGTGGGCGGGGAGTCTCTGTGGTCTGGGTGCTGAGGTTGACGCGATGGGCAGGTGAAGAAAATCACCTTCTCCATTCCCGTTGATTTCTTTATCGTGTGCCACACGAGGCATGCTGGAGGGACACACACCTTTCCCCCTTTTTATTTACAAAGTAGAGAGCTGAGAAAGACAGCTCGTGTTCTGTTTTGTTTTGTACACATTATCTTTCTCAAGAGATGTGATGTCCTTAAGTAAACTGACCTGCCTTCATGGCTTGTCCTGTAATGAATGCGTTCAAGACAGTGTTTTGGGGACAGGAAAGAGGCATTCTTAGGTAAGCGGCGGCGGGGGGTGGGGTGGGGTGGAGAGGAAACCCTTCTAGGAAGCAGTTCAACGAAAAACCTAAAAATGCCCAAATAAACATTCGCTTACATATTATATATCTTGGGCTTCTTTTTATGACAGTTCATTCAGGGACCCAGTCAGTAAACAGGTAGTTAACTTCGTGTAACCAAGCAAGGGTTTTGTTTATCTTTTTTAAAGGAGAAAAAAGTGAGGCTCAAACTCTTTCTCCTTGTCATAACTATTGGTTTACAGTCTTTATTTGTTTAAAAGTAAAGCACATTGTATGTATTTATTTGGCAATACATGAGGCCATTAAAACCCTGAGCCTAAGGTACCACAGTTAGTCTCATTTGCCTCTTGTCCTGTGAACTCCACTTAGAATGTCATTGAACTTGGGCAGACATAATTCTAGTGTCTGTTCCAAACGCACTGTGTCACAGAAGCTAGAATTACCATTAGAGGCACAAACCCCTGAGAATACACAAGCGGACACGCTTCCAGTAGATGTGTTGGGGAAGGAGGAGGGCAGAGGGGACAGGGGACAGGATTCAGCTTTGTGGTGGGTCCTGAGGGTTCCTACCAGGGGTAGCCAGGATCTGGGAAACAGATCAGCGACTCTAGTCTGAAGTGGCTGCGTGGTTCGGGGGCTGCCTTCAGCAAGATTCAGGCAGGAGAGACGGAAATAGCCACCTTCCAGGCGTGAGTCCTGGAGATAAAAATGGATTTTAACCTAGGACTGCCGGGAGCTGGCCCTCCGCGGCTGCTCAGACTAGGGCTGTGTGTGCTGGCCCTCTCCTGTTTCCGGTGTCTAACTGGCTTGTTTCTCTTTATGGCTTGGCTTCATTCCGACCTGGGGTGGGGCCACATCCAACCCGCTGTCCGTCTGGCCTGCCCCGCGGTTCCAACCACAGTGGTGAAGCAGCGCTTGCAGATGTACAACTCGCAGCACCGGTCAGCAATCAGCTGCATCCGGACGGTGTGGAGGACCGAGGGGTTGGGGGCCTTCTACCGGAGCTACACCACGCAGCTGACCATGAACATCCCCTTCCAGTCCATCCACTTCATCACCTACGAGTTCCTGCAGGAGCAGGTCAACCCCCACCGGACCTACAACCCGCAGTCCCACATCATCTCAGGCGGGCTGGCCGGGGCCCTCGCCGCGGCCGCCACGACCCCCCTGGACGTCTGTAAGACCCTTCTCAACACTCAGGAGAACGTGGCCCTCTCGCTGGCCAACATCAGCGGCCGGCTGTCGGGTATGGCCAATGCCTTCCGGACGGTGTACCAGCTCAACGGCCTGGCCGGCTACTTCAAAGGCATCCAGGCGCGTGTCATCTACCAGATGCCCTCCACCGCCATTTCTTGGTCTGTCTATGAGTTCTTCAAGTACTTCCTCACCAAGCGCCAGCTGGAAAATCGAGCTCCATACTAAAGGAAGGGATCATAGAATCTTAAAGTCATTCTCTGCCTGCATCCAGCCCCTTGCCCTCTCCTCACACCTAGATCATTTTTTTTTTTTTTTTTTTTTTGCAGGGTGCTGCCTATGGGCCCTCTGCTCCCCAATGCCTTAGAGAGAGGAGGGGACAGCACGGCCGCTCACCGGAAGGCTGTGTGCAGGGACATCCGAGGTGGTGGTGGACAGGAAAGACTTGGGAAGGGGAGTGAGAAATTGCTTTTTCTCTTCCTCCCTGGGCAGAATGTAGCTTTTCTGCTTCACTGTGGCAGCCTCCTCCCTGGATCCTTAGATCCCAGAGGAGGGAAGAAAATTTACAGTGACTGAAAACAGTAAAAAAAAAAAAAAAAAAAAATTATGTATATAAAAGTTCCATTACACAGTACAAAATAGATGGATAATGTTTATCCTTTATTTTTCTATGTAGAAGTTTTTGAATTTGTGTGTGTGCTTGTGCGTGTCTACACCTAGTATTACGGCTGGGACTCTCCAGCTGTTTTTGTTGTTGTTATGTTTTTAAATAAGAGGGTTGAATTCTTCCATCAGGTGAACGAAAAAGGCACCAAAGTAATAAATCAGTGAATGTGGCCTGCAGCTGTGTTTAGCCCCTCCAGATGGAAGTTTCACTTGAATGTAAAATAATAAAGTTTATATTTTGAATTTCTCTTTTCATGGGGGAAAAAAGGTACGTTAAAAAAAATCAAAATAATGATATGTCACTTGCAGCTACCTTTTTTTTCTTTTAAATTCAATCAGCCACCTTCATGTGCCTTTTTCCTTTGTCTTTCCCCAAAATTCCAGGACCAGAGATCTGGCCCTGGCCTATTTTCTCTTGCGGTGTACACACACGCACACATGCTCGGTGGCAGGATCTCGCCCGCTGGAGGGTGGTGGAGCCCAGTAGAATTGGGGTGACTGGGCATAAACCTGCTGAGACTGCTTCCTTCCCTGGTTGTGAGTGATGTGAATGCCTGCCTTCCCGGGTCAGCACTTAGAAGCCCTTGATAGGCAGCATTTGGCGACTTGTGGGGCAGGTGTTTGGGATAAATCCTACCTTCATCCTAGGACTTATTTCTGCATCAGCCTTTTAACTCAGGCACTTCAGGTAACGTGATCTATGTGTGTTTTGACTGAATCTCATCTCCTGTGTTTCCCTGTGCAGTCTAGGGAAGCATGTCTCTGGTCTTTGTCCCCGTCTTGTCCCAACCATTAATTCTCATGTCACAGCTTCTCACTGCATGTGACAAGAGCCAGGCCTATCTGCTAGGGCCCTGCGGCTGAGGTCTGACCTGGACCCTCATGCCCGAGTCGGAAGACCCCTCTCCAGAAGCCATTCTGCATCCTTGTCTGCTCTGCATCACCCGAGAACACAGGCTTCGCAGCCTCGCTTTCTGAAATGGTGTGTGCCGAGTCAGATTGCCGCTCAGAGAAAATACAAGCCCGTTTTCCCTAGCTGTGCCATTTGGTGCCCTGCCAGGCTGCCGTGCAAGGGAATACCGACGAGACGAGCTGCACTGTCTCTGATTTGGAGCCCTCACCGGAGCTTGTCTTTAAAAATGAGCAGGAAGCTCATGTGTGTTTGCATTTCAGTGAGCCGGGTCCTGACCTGCCGCCACCCACCACGGTCAGTGTGGTGCATCTCACCGAGGAGGCGCAGGCCTGGATTCTTTTGAGTGGTGCTACTGCCTAGGAAGTAATACATGGAGAATTTCCATCTTGGGACCATGCACACAGTGCCTTGGGGAGTAGATTTTGCCCTAATAGCGATGAAGAATTTTATCAGTCAGTTGACTTCCTTTTTCAGATCAGGGATGGGAAAGAGCCATACTGGGTACCTCCCACGTGTGCCCCGTGAACAGCCCCTTGCAGCTGGGCTGTGGGGCTTGGCTGCTGCCCTGTCCCATCTGGCAGTTAACGCCTTCTCCCTGCTCTGCCCCCCACTCCCCAAAACCAGTTGCAGCCTCAACCCACATGGGGATGTAGAAAGCCATAAAGTCCACGCTGCTGTTGAAAATGTTTACATCTCCGCTCTCAACCTGCCTTGGGTTCGTGTTAAATTGTGTTAAATGCAGGGGAAAAAAATCAAATTCTAAATTTCAAAGTAGAATTTAAAGCAAATTTGTAAAAAAATTATCCTACCACCCCTTTTGGTCCACTTAAGATATGCCGCGCTGAAGCAAGGTATTTCCTACTGGATTTTGCTTTCACTGGTGTTTAGAAAGTAAACTTGATTTCTCTAGGAGCACTCCTTTGGTTAGGGGGATGCAAGAAGGAGAGGTGAAGGTGGGGTGTGGTGGCTCATGCCTGTAATCCCAGCACTTTGGGGAGGCTGAGGCAGGCGGATCACTTGAGGCCAGCAGTTTGAGACCAGCCTGGCCAACATGATGAAACCCCATCTCTACTAAAAATACAAAAAATTAGCTGGGCGTGGTGGCAGGCACCTGTAATCCCAGTTACTTGGGAGGCTGAGGCAGGAGAATTGCTTGAACCCAGGAGGTGGAGGTTGCAGTGAGCTGAGATTGTGCCACTTCACTTCAGCCTGGGCGACAGAGTGACTCTGTCTCAAAAAAAAAAAAAAAATAAATAAATAAAAGGAAAGGCAAAAACCGGACCCTGGAGCTCTGTGGGCCCTGATTGCAGGCCCCTCCCTGTGTGATGAGGGATGAGTCAGCTTGGGGAGCCACTTGGCCAGCCTGCATGCCTGGTCATTAGGAGGTTGAGAAAAGCCTTGAAAGTTGTGAAGCACTGAGCAGATACAAGTGTTTGTTAATTTTGTAGAAATTAACTTTCCCCTCTGGCCTTTATCTCCAAAGTTGGTATTGTTGCCCCATGCAGACTGCAGTCCGGTTTCTTATTGTGACTTTGACATTGCAAAGTGCAAAATAGGAAGAGGCCTCCCCACCCCACTATCCCACCCTGGTGACCAACTCAGTGTAACCATTGCACATACTCAGTCATTGGTGTCTTTGGAGTGACATCTGCAGCCAGTCAGTGCCATCTGAGTACAGCACTCGTACTTTTACGTGGTGTGTGTGTGAGTAGCTCTTCTGTCCAAACCATGATTTAAGGTTCAACTACCTGTAGATCAAAGCTTTATTTTAGAACGATAAACTGATTTTTTCCAAATGGGTGAAATCTTCTCCCTATGACTATGTTTTCTTAACTTTGCATTGAATCTATTTACTGGGTTACATTCTATGTGTAGTTTGCTTTCTTCATTTTTTTTTTTCTTTTAAAATGCTCATGTCTTATTCCAAGCACCTTCCTCCAAAGTCCCCATAAAGCTGCATCTCCAACACATTGTTATGCCAATAAGGTTTTATTTAACTTTATTTAAGGATGATTGTGTCTTTGAATGACAAATGTACTGCTGCTTCCTACCTGCAAGACGCACAATGTATGTTTCAAGGGTGAGCAAGTGTTATTTCTTAAATTTCTCAAATGCCTGTAGTAACTATTGTTTCTGCCTCTCAATTGTTGCCAGCTCTTTGAAGAAGGGGAGAATTGTGTGTTTTTGTGTGGGGATGTTTCTGATATGCTGCTACAGTTGCAAAACACTGGAGCTAGAGAAAATAAAGTACTGATCTTCGAAGTGTTGTGGGCTCTGTGGTGGGAATCCTGAAATGAGAAGGGAGTGGATGGCAAGAGGGGACGTCCTTCACGGGGCCTATGCTTGTTCCTCTTGAGCACTAAGGACCAAGGTCTGCAGCTTTGATAGGAACAGCCCCTGCAACCCCATTTCCCCAGGGCAAGCGGATTGATGGTGGTGTTTGCATTGTCTTGCTGGGCAGGAGCGGGAGCCCTCCCACTGGCTTGGCTCACCATGCTGGGGAGGGTGGCACTTTTCTTTCTCATTGTGAGAGCCTGGCTGTGTGTGGCAGGCTACAAGTGGTTCTTTGGAACGTGCTGTGCTCGTGCCTGTTTTCTGTGTCTTACACCTCAGCTTAAGGCAGAGAACGTGACCTCTTTTGGAGGTGGGAGGAGGGAAGGTTTGGACCCCTTTGAGAAGCCAGGGATGACTCTGATGCTTCCCACAAGTTTGAAAGTCTGAGCACCCACCTTCAGTATGACCACTGAAGCCCTTGGCCTGCCATGGTCAGCGTCAGAATTGAGGTCAGGCCTGAGAACTGGCCAATGCAGGGGTGCCCGGAGGTGGAAAGGGGTGGTGGTTAGCGGATGGGGAGCGTTGGGATAAACTCCCTGTTTCGTAATTTACCTGTGGCCAATGCTGTGCTACTCCAACTTGTGGTTGCTTCCCCTCCTCTGGGGTGGGCGGCACAGCTGGTCTGCTTCCAGTAGATATGGATTCATTCAACAGATATCCCCCCTCTCCCTCCACCATGGAATCAGTCAGCCAACAAATTGGCTGTGCCTCCCATGAGCAGAGCCTCATGCAGGTGCTGGGGACAGAATGAAGTATATGATGTGGTCCCTGTCCTCGAAGGCCTTACAGCCTAGTAGAAGAGTACAAGGGGAGATGCAAACTCCTTAAGACGATCAGATCTTGACCCATCAAGATGGTAGCAAAGTCAGCCATGGAAGCAAAACAGTAGCTTTGTGCCCATTAGACCAAGCTTCATGAGACAATGGCCTTGTCTGTCCTATTTGCTGCTTTATTCCCAGCCAGTGGTGTGCTGGGGCTGGCCCTGCACCAGCTCTCTAGGTTGTACAGCGCACATTCCTTCCCAGCTTCACATTCCATATTACCATGTTGGTAGCTTGAAATCAGCAACAGTGGGAATATTTACACCACAGAAATAGTCAAGCGCTACTTATCAAGGCCTTTGCTTTTCCAATGGCTGGTTTATCAGCACACCACTGCTGGCACTTAGCATAGTGCTTGGTATGTGCTAGGTGTTCAGTGAAGATTTGCTGAGAGGAAAATATGAAAAGTAGAACCCAGTGTCAACCTGGGGGGCCCTTCTGTGGTGCCCCTCTTAGTTTGCCACCTGCCTCCTCATGGAGGCATCTTTCTATCACTCAAGAGCCCTCTCCAGCACGACCACATTCAAATTCCAGCCCTAAAAAGGCCATGAAAGGAAGGTATACCTTTCCTCTAGGGGCAAGGTCTCCTTACTGAGTTGCATGTTTTCTAGTTATCAGCTACCTCTTCCAGGAGAGACCTCTGCTCCTACCCAAGGAGGGGACTTAATGTGACAAACATTTCAGAGAAGAAGTAATGAGCCTAGTCTTGTACAAGAGAAAGACACAGCCAACTGGGCAGATGTGGAGGTGGGTTATGATTGCTTGCAAGGGAACAAAGCATTGCCTCTGGTCTAAGTCTGAATGCAGTGAGTGGCCTAAGAGAAATAAGAGCAATTTGGGAGAAAAGAGCTTGGTTTGCATCCATAAGGGCTTTGTAGGAGACACCCTTATGGTAAGTAAGCTGCACATAAGAGCTTTGACTGCCATTGTAAGAAGTTTGACCTTTAAGCAGTAGATAATGGGGAGTCTTATCAAGAGTATTTGAGCAGGGGACACCATGGAGCTTGGTTCTAGGGAAACTCATCTGGGTAAAGTGTACAGGACCAAGTGAAGAAGAAATACGGAGGAGGCCAGGAGATGGTCAGTTCCGTGTCACAATGAAATTGTCCAGAAGAGGGATGACTAAGAGAAAGGTGAAGGAGACTGAAACAGAATGAGTGGGACTGGATCGATGAGAGTGTAGAGGTGAAGTCAACAGAGGCCTGGGGGCGCAGGACTCTAGGGCATGCTGAGAACAGGCTGGGCTGTCTGAGAGGAGTAGGAAGACCTGGCGGAGAGGACTAATACATGGCGGCAGAGAAGATCCCTCATCTCTAAGTCCATGGGTCTCTCCTTAGTCCTCCTCTTCTTTGGGCATGGAAAACTCATCTCAAGTCCATGGGTTTCTCCTTAGTCCTGCTCCTTCTTGGCATAGATGCCTGATCTCCAAGTCCATGAGTCTGTCTTTAGTCCTACTCCTCCCTGGGCATAGACTCCACATCTCTAAGTCCATGAGTCTGTCTTTAGTCCTACTCCTCCCTGGGCATAGACTCCACATCTCTAAGTCCATGGGTCCCTCCCTAGTCTTTCTCCTTGAACATGCACAACACTTGAGGGCTCTCTCTTTAGCTCCCCTACTTGACTTCCATTTCCCTGCTTTCTGCTGGCCTCCCACCTCTATGACTACCTTCTCTGGCCCTTCACCAGCTTCAGCTCCTTTCCGGGCCACCTAAGCATGGCTGCTTGGAAAGGTTCTGCCACTGGGGATCCTGTCTCTCCACACCCCCTTGGTGCTGATCTGCCCTCCTCTGGAAGATGATTCTTAGATGTGGGGCTGTAGCACCCTGATTCTTCTCCTGAACTCCAGATTTCAATGTCCAGTGGCCTGCTGGAGATCTCTTGGATCTCAACTTGTCCTCCATTCTTAAGAGACTATCCCCCCCTTGCTGCCAGAGGCTTACCGTGTTACTCAGTTGCTTAAGACCTTCAAGGGCTCTTCATTGTTGATTGAATTTAATAGGCTTTCCTGCATATGGCAGTTCCCAGTTTAGCTTCGTGTGTAAGGTAATGACTAGAGAGAAACAGAATAGGTCAGCAGGATGGTTGTGTAAGACCCTGAGGTCTTAATCTTCTTAACAGGGTGGTGCTGTGCTCTTTGCAGAACTTTGTTCTCATTGGAATGTCTTCCTTTCCTGCCACCTCCTCTCTGCTCATTCAAGTCCCCTTTTCAGGCTGCTTGAAGATAGCATTTACTACCACATTGTGGAGCTCCTCCTAATTTGCCTGTCTATGTGATCTTTCTTTCCTCTTTGTCAGTATCTACAGCCTCTTTGACAGGCCTCCAACCTGCCATGGCTGACCTCACTTTGCATTTTTGCTGCCTTCTGCCCAGAATTATGTGCCCAGTGAGGGCAGAGACTGTGGTTTATTCACTCCTGTTTTCTCCATAGCCCTCCAGCCTACTGTTTCCCGCATTCTGCATAAGAGTGACAGTTATTGTTCGTTGTATGTAACAAACTTCTGATGTCCTGTTAAGCTTGAAACTCCTGTGGGACATCCAGGTGGAGACCCCCAGAAGGAAATGCAATATTGGTGGTCAGGAGAAAGGCTGGAACTGGAACAAAGGACCTGGCATATAGGCCAAGGGATGTGGTGGCCAAAGCCATGGGCAGAGGAGAGTCCCTAGGGAGAAAAACAATCTCGTGGAAGGCTTACATTTAATAGTGAAGAGAGAAATGGGAACCAGGAGAGGCTGGAGTGGTCAGAGAGTTATGAAGTAACCAAGAGGTGAGGCTTTTACAAAGGAGGGGTAGTAATCAGTTCTACAAACTTAGGAGTGAAATATAAGCAACCAAAGCTATTAAAAAAAAACAAAAACCTACATTGTCTCTCCCTGCTCTTGTCTTCTTTGCTCCCGGTTTGTTTTTCCCTACACTTACTCTCTTGCCTTTTTGGATTCCCTTTTAAATGTCACCTTCACCAAGTTCAGCTGCTTCCACACCTCCCCCTCCCCTGACCCCCTGCACCCAGCACCATTCCTACTGTATCTAGCATAATATTTCAGAGGCTACCTAAAGGCAATAATTAGACAAACACTCAAAACTGCACATCCCAGGCTTGTTCATGAAAGTGAAAAGCTGGAAAACAAATGATATCTATCAAGAAGTTAAATGGTTTATAGACAATCCTGGCTGTCCTGGTATTTTTGTAGGAAAGAAATTTCTTTAAGGGTCCCCAGCAACATACCATAAAATCTTTATTCCCAATACATTTATCAAATTTAGGATACTTCTGAGCTTCCCCATTTCTCTGGCCTTGCCTCCTAAAGGTAATGTTATTTTGGTAAACATGTGACCTCTCTTTTATGAAGCCATGGATATTACACAATTCCAGACTTCCAGGTTCCTGTTGCCATAGCTTCTTTAAGAAGCTCTTCTTTCCTTATGCTCATACTTACCTATGGTAGCTTTGATATTTCATTTTCCATAGTAAGTGAGACTCTGGGCAGATCCCCCAGCACTACTGCTAAGAGGACACAAGGGCCATTTTAGCAGAGACAGACAGCCCAACCCCTGTCCACTGTCATCAGAAACTCGTCTGTGACAAAAAGTATAAATCAAAATCATACCAGTGATGTTTTAGTCTTCAACCTGAAGCAGTTGAAGCTTGGGTATCGCCTTGGAGTCCTGGTGTATTTCTATTGTTGTGAAGTGCTCTCAGTGTTGAATGGGCACCCGACTGCAACCTCATGAAGCCCAGAGCTGCAGAAAGAGGGACTGTGGACATCTGGCTTCTTCATTATTGTCATGCTGCCCCTTGGGGTGGCTGCCTTTAAGGGAAGAGGGGGTTTAAAAAGAACAAAGGGAGATATGTACCAGGGGTGTTTGTCCTCATCAGTATGTGAGTTCGTGGAAGGAGTTCTTGCTGTCTGCTGAACAGTGAAAATATTCTCTTGATGGACACCTTTAGCTTGGATTGACAGGTGATAAATATATATCCCAAGATTTCTACGTTGAGCCTAATGCAAGCAGCTGGTGGAATATACCAGCACATCCTCAATCTTTCCCTGATTGTGTCTGCATAAAGTTTAGAAATAAATAATGTGTGTATTAGTTCATTCTTGCACTGATGCTATAAAGAAATACCTGAGACTGGTAACTTATAAAGAAAGGAGGTTTAATTGGCTCACGTTTCCACAGGCTGTACAGGGAGCATAGACAGGGAGGCCTCAGGAAAGCTACAATCATGGCGAAAGGTAAAGGGGAAGAAGGCTTGTCTTACATGGCCAGAGCAGGTGGAAGAAAGAACGAGGTGGGAGGCACTACACACTTTTAATCAACCAGATCTCGTGATAGCTCACTATCATGAGAACAACACCAAAGGGGAAATCTGCCCCTATGATCCAGTCACCTACCACCAGGCCCCACTTCCAACATTGAGGATTACAATTTTACATGATATTTGGGTGGGAACACAAATCCGAACCGTATAGATATATATATATATACTTTTTTTTTTTTTGAGATGGAGTCTAACTCTGTTGCCCAGGCGGGAGTGCAGTGGCATGATCTCAGCTCACTGCAACCTCCGTCTCCTGGGTTCAAGTGATTCTCCTGCCTCAGCCTCCCAAGTAGATGGGACTACAGGTGTGTGCCATCACACCTGGCTAACTTTTGTATTTTTAGTAGAGACGGGGTTTCACCATGTTGGTCAGGCTCGTCTCAAACTCCTGACCTTGGCCTCCCAAAGTGCTGGGATTATAGGTGTGAGCCACCCCACCCAGTCCCAAACCATATCAATGTGCAAATTTTAATGTAAATAGTTATGGATATTCATAATGTCTTCTGTCTGTAGCTCTGGGCTTCATGGGACTTTAATGGGTGCTGCTTTCTATTAGCACTTTCAACATTGAGAGTCCTTGACCGCAGCAGAAAAACCTGAGGACTCAAGACCAATGCCCAAACTTCAGCGGCTTTGGTCTAAGACTACAAAAACATCACCAGCCTGGAAACTGGTAATACCTAAGTGCTAGGAGCTTCCTTGGGTTTTTGCGTAGTCTCTTGCACATCCAGTGATCCATTCACGGTTTGGTGTATATCCATAATAATTGAACTCCATGGTCATTTCACAATCTTTAGGTAGGGTCCAATGTCTGAGGGCAAATTGTCCTGCATGACTCCCTCTCACATTTCCCCTCAAGCTCACAAATGAGTAAAATCTGGATAAATTACACATGAAGGAGGTTATGGTTAATGAGACTGAGAGGCAGTCATACTGGGAAGAGCAGCCAGGAGAAAAGAATGTTCTAGATGGGAAGAATGAACTAAACCCTGGGCCTATTATTCATCATGGTAGAAAAACTTCCTTTACACAGAATGGAACGTGAAGTTCTAAGCCTCCTGGTGTTCCAATGAGCTTGGGTTGTCAAGAGCACTCATTTAACAAACGTCCTTAGACTCTTACTGTCACACTTAATCTGATCCAGCTTCCTATCTTGAAGAGATTATTTTTGCTGATTTTGACTTCCATCAAAATCTTTGTTTCTTGATGCTCTCTTGAATGTCCACCTTGGCTTCTATAACTCTTTTGTTTTTAAGATCAGCAAGTTTCTCAAAGCCACATTTGAAAAGCATACAATTACCTTTGAGAGGATTCCAATGCAAGGATAATTTTCTTATTTGTTCATATAATGAAGTGATTTGTTTGCTCTGGTCCATTTTAACCACTGAGCATATAACAGATGGGTCAGAGGCCTAGATGCTAGACCTGCAGGTCACTAAACTGGTTGAGTGATCTTGGGTGATGTTGGGTATATCACTTAATCTCTCTGGTCTGCAGTTTCCTCAGCTGCGAAATGAAAGGATTGGGCCAGATGACGTGTAATAATAGCTCCTCTAGCTTCTCTAGCCTGTAATAATGTCCACAGAGTACAGGCTCTATCTAGCCTCTAAGTCTATGATTAAAATATGATTACATGCTTTTTAGATGAAATTAGAAGGAAAATCTCACAGGCCTTTTAACTTACCTACCATAAAGAATCATTCATTACCATTTTGCTTTACTACTTCTCACTTCCCTCTTCCTAAACTACTCTACAAATAAAGACTAAAATCCAGGAACCTGATATAGGAGAATGATGGATGTGACTATTTCACATCCTTTTCTTTAATATGTTTTTAATTACTTGCAAGTAAATAATTTATTTGCCTATATATCTTTCTGAACTCTGAGTGGGGACTGTTGGTCTCTGGTACAGTCCAAGCCCTCCGGCCTACTGCTTGAAACAAAATGGGTCTTGTGTGCCAGCAGCTCACGGAATGTGATGCCCTTATTTTCCCACAGTCTGTTACTATAGGAAGGCACATTGTATATTCTCCATGTTTTTTTTTTTTTTTTTTTTTTTTTGAGATGGAGTCTCATTCTCTTGCCAGGCTGGAGTGCAGTGGTGCAATCTCAGCTCACTGCAACCTCCGCCTCCCGGGTTCAAGCGATTCTCCTGCCTCAACCTCCCAAGTAGCTGGGACTGCAGGTGCGTGCCACTACGCCCAGCTAATTTTTGTATTTTTAGGAGAGAGGGGGTTTCACCATGTTGGCCAGGATGGTCTCGATCTCTTGACCTTGTGATCCACCTGCCTTGTACTCCGAAAGTGCTGGGATTACAGGCGTGAGCCAGTGTGCCTGGCCTCCATGATGTTTTTTATTGTAGGGTCTATATGTCTAAAACTTTTTTAAAAAATAGACTTTTTTTGTTAGAGCAGTTTTGAGTTCACAGCAAAACTGATAGGCAGATACTAGATTTTTTCCATAACGCATCCCCATGTATGCATTATCCCCCCACTGGCAACATCCCTCATCAGACGGATGCATTTGTTATAACTGATGAACCTATATTGACACATCGTTATCACTCTGAGTCCATGGTTTCCATTAGGGTTCATTCTTGGTGGTGTACATTTTATGTAGTTGGACAAAAATATAATGGCTTGTATCCATCACTGTACTATCATTCAGAATAGTTTCACTGTCCTAAAAATCCTCTGCAGTCTGTTTATTCTTTCCTCCTTCCCGGTAGCCCTTGGCAACTGCTGATCATTTTATTGTTTCTATTGTTTGGCCTTTTCCAGACTGTCAGGTAGTTGGAAACATACAAAGTATGTAGTCTTTTCAGATTAGCTTCTTTAACTTAGTAACATGCATTTAAAATTCTTCCATGTCCTTTCATGTCTTGATAGCTTATTTCTTTTTGGTGTTGAATAATGTTCCCTGGTCTGGATGTACTCCATGTATTCACTCACCTACTGAAGGACATCTTGGTTGCTTTCAAGTTTTGGCAATTACAAATGAAGCTGCTATAAACATCCATGTATAGCTCCTGTGTGAGCATAGAGTTTCAGCTCCTTTGGGAAATGCTAAGGAGGGCAATTGCTGGATCATAGGTAACAGTCTGCTTAGCTTTGTAAGAAACTGCCGGGCTGGGTGCGGTGGTTCACGCCTGTAATCCTAGCACTTTGGGAGGCCAAGGCAGGCAAATTGCCTGAGCCCATGAGTTTGAGACCAGCCTAGGCAACATGGCCAAACCCCGTCTCTATTAAGAATATAAAAAATTATCTGGGTGTGGTGGTGCACGCCTGTAATCTCGGCTACTTGGGAGGCTGAGGCATGAGAATCACTTGAACCCGGGAGGCAGAGGTTGCAGTGAGCCAAGATCACGCCACTGCACTCCAGCCTGGGTAACAGAGCGAGACTCTGTCTCAAAAAAAATAAAAAATAAAAAAAATAAAAAACCTGCCAAAACTGTCTTTCACAATGACTGTGTCATTTTGTTTTCCCATCAACAGCAAATGGGAGTTCCTGTTGTTCCACATCCTCATCAGCATTGGGTGTCATCAGTGTTCTGGATTGTGGCCATCTAATAGGTTTGTACTGGGATCTCATTATTCTATTTGTATTTCCCTGAGGACATATGATGTGCAGCGTCTGTTCATATGTGTATTTGCCATGTGTACATCTTCATGGTGAGGTGTCTGCTAAGGTCTTCAGCCCATTTTTTAATTGGGTTGTTTGTTTTCTTATTGTTGAGTTTTAAAGGTTCTTTGTATATTTTGGATAGTAGTCCTTTATCAAATATGTTTTTGCAAATATTTTCTCCCAGTCTATGGCTTGGGTTTTCATTCTCTTAACAGTGTCTTTTGCAGAACAGAAGTTTTTATTTTAATAAAGTCCAGCTTATCATTTCTTTCTTGGATCCTGCCTTTGGTTTTTATCTAAAAAGGCATTGCCAACCCCAAGGTCGTCTACATTTTCTTCTATGTCATCTTCTAGGAATGTTGTAGTTTCTCATATTACATTTAGGACTGTGATCCATTTTGAGTTAATTTTTGTACAGGGCATAAGGTCTGTGACTAGATTCATTTTTTTTTTTTTTGCTTGTGGATGTCCAGTTGTTCCAGCACCATTTGTTGAAAGCACTACTTGTTTCTATTGTATTGCCTTTGCTCCTTTGTCTGAGATCAGTTGGCTGTAGAGTCATACCTCAGAGATATGGGAGATTTGATTCCAGGCCACCATAATAAAGCAAATATTGCAATAAAGTGAGTCAAACAATTTTTTGCTTTCCCAGTACATATAAAAGTTATATTTATACTATACTGCAGTCTATTAAGTGTACAGTAGCCTTACGTCTAAAAAACAATGTACACCCCTTAATTTAAAATATTTTATTGCTAAAAGTGTTAGTGATCATCTGAGTCTTCAGGGAGTCACAATATTTTTGGAGGTGGAAAGTCTTGCTTTCATACCGACGGCTGCTGACTAATCAGGGTGGCGGTTGCTGAAGACTGGGACGGTCGTGTCAATTTCTAAAAAAAAATAAAAAAAGACAACAATAGAGTTTGCTGCATCAATTGACTCTTCCTTTCATGAAAGATTTCTCTGTAGTAGGCAGTGCTGTTTGATAGCATTTACCCACAAGTAGAACTTCTTTCACAATTGGGGCCAGTTCTCTCAAATCCTGCTGCTGCCTTATCAACTAAGTTTGTGTAAGATATCTAAATTCTTTGTTTTTATTTCAACAATGTTCATAGCATCTTTAACAGGAGTAGATTATTCCATCTCAAGAAACCACTTCCTTTGCTCATCCATAAGAAGCAACTTCTTGGCCGGGCATGGTGGCTCACGCCTGTAATCCCAGCACTTTGGGAGGCTGAGGTGGGTGGATCACGAGGTCAGGAGATGGAGACCCGTCCTGGCTAACATGGTGAAACCCCGTCTCTACTAAAAATACAAAAAATTAGCTGGGTGTGATGGCACGTGCCTGTAGTCCCAGCTACTCAGGAGGCTGAGGCAGGAGAATCGCTTGAACCTGTGAAGTGGACGTTGCAGTGAGCCAAGATCACACCATTGCACTCTAGCCTGGGTGACAGAGCGAGACTCCGTCTGAAAAAAAAAAAAAAAAAAAAAACCAAAACTGGAAGCAACTTCTCATCCAGTAAAGTTTTATCATGAAGTTGCAGCAATTCAGTTACATCTTTAGGCTTCACTTCTAATTCTAGTTCTCTTGCTGGTTCCACTATATCTTCAGTGATTTCCTCCACTGAAGTCTTGAACCCCTGAAGGTCATCCCTGGGAGTGGAATCAACTTCTTCCAAACTCCTGTTCATATTGACACTTCAAAATCTTTTCATGAATCCTAAATGTTCTCAGTGGTATCTAGAATGGCGAATCCTTTCCAGAAGGCTTTCAATTTACTTTGCCCAGATCCATCAGAGGAATTACTATCTATAGCAGTTACAGCCTTATGAAATGTATTTCTTAAATAATAAGACTTGAAAATTGAAATTACTCCTTAACCCATGGGCTACAGAATGGATGTTGTATTAGCAGGCGTAAAATATTAATATCCTTGTACACCTCCATCAGAGCTTTTGGGTGACTAGGCGCATTGTCAATGAGTAGTAATTGTTTGAAATAAATCTTTTTTTCCTGAGCAGTAGATCTCAACAGTGGGCTTAATACCTTCAGTAAACCGTGCTATAAACAGATGTGCTATCATCCAGGCTTTGTTGTCCCATTTATAGAGTACAGGCAGAGTAGATTTAGCTTAATTCTTATGGACCCTAGAATTTTTGAAATCATAAATGAGCATTGACTTCAACTTAAAGACACCAGCTGCGTTAGCTCCTAACAAGAAAGTCAGGCTGTCTTTTGAAGGCTTTGAAGGCAGGCATTGACTCTCCTCTATAGCTTTAAAAGTCCTAGATGGCATCTTCCAAAAGAAGGCTGTTTCATCTACATTGAAAATCTGCTGTTTAGTGTAGCAACCTTCATCAATTATCTTAGCTAGATCTTCTGGATAGCTTGCTGCAGCTTCTACAACAACACTGGTTGCTTCATCTTGCCCTTTTATGTTATGAAGATGGCTTCTTCTCTAAACCCAGGAACCAATGTCTGCTAGCTTTAAGCTTTTCTTCTGCAGCTTCCTCACAATTTTAAGACTTCATAGAATGGAAGATAGTTACAGCCTTGCTCTGAATTAAGGTTTGATTTATGGGAATGGTGCTGCTGGTTTGATCTATCCAGACCACTAAAACTTGCTTCATATCAGCAATAAGGCTGTTTGCTTTCTTATCATTTGTGTGTTCACTTGAACAGCATTTTAAATTTCCTTCAAGAACTTTTCCTTTGCATTCACATCTTGGCTAACTGTTGGACACAAGAGGCATATATTTGGGCTTACCTTGGCGTTTGACGTTCCTTTCTCACTAAGCTTAATCATTTCTATGTTTTGACTTCAAGTGAGAGATGCGCAACTCTTCTTTTCACTTCAACACTTATAGGCTTTTGTAGGGTTATTAACTGGTCTAATTTCAATATTGTTATGTCTCAGGGAATAGGGAGGCCTGAGGAGAGGGAGATGAGATTGGGGAATGGCCGGTCAGTGAAGCAGTCAGAACACATGTAATATTTCTCAATTAGGTTTGCCATCTTATATGGACATAGGTCAGTAATTACAATAGTAGTATCAAAGATCACTGATCACACCTTGCCATAACAGCTATGATAATAATGAAAAAGTTGGAAATATTGTGAGAATTCCCAAAATGTGACACGGAGACATAACGGGAGCACATACTGTTGGGAAAATGACACTGAGAGACTTGCTGTATGCAAGGTTGCCGCAAACCTTCAATTATAAAAAACACAACCTCTGCAAAGCACAGTAAAGTGAAGTGCAGTAAGAAAAGGTCTGCCTGTATTTATGTGGATCTGTTTCTGGGCTCTATTCTGTTCCATTGATCTATTTGTTTATTCTTTCACCAATACCACTTGGTGAAAGAGTGATTTTACTGTCTTGATGACTGTAGCTTATTAATAACACTAGAATTTGTGTCATGACAGTCCTCTGACTTTGTTCTTTTCCTTCAATATTTTGTTTTATTTTTAAATTAAATTTAATTTATTTTTTTTGAGACAAAGTGTCACTCTGTTGCCCAAGCTGGAGTGCAGTGGTGCAATCTTGGCTCACTGCAACCTCCACCTCCCAGGTTCAAGCGTTTCTCCTGCCTCAGCCTCCCGAGTAGCTGGAACTACTGGCACGCGCCACCATGCCCGGCTAATTTTTGTATTTTTAGTAGAGACAGGGTTTCACCATGTTGGCCAGGATGGTCTTGAACTCCTGACCTCGTGATCTGCCTGCCTTGGCCTCCCTAAGTGCTAGGATTACAGGCGTGAGCCACTGAGCTCAGCCCTTTTCCTTCAATATTTCAATATTGAGTTGGTTATTCTGGATCTTTATTCTCTCCACGTAAACTTTAGAATCAGTTTGTTGACATCCACAAAATAACTTGCTGAGATTTTAATTGGAATTGCACTGAATTTATAGATCAATCTGGGGAGAACTAACATCTTGACAGTATAAAACATTCCTATCCAAGAACTTGAAATATCTCTTCATTTATATAGTTCTTTTTAAATTTCTTTCATCAGAGTTTTGTAGTTCTCATTTAGATTTTGTATGTGTTTTGTTCGATTTATACCTAAGTATTTTATTTTGGCAGGTGCTAATGTAATGGTTTTGCGTTTTTAATTTCACATGTTATTTGTTTGTTGCTGCTATATAGGAATATGTTTGACTTTTGTATATAAACCTTATGTCCTGCAACCTTGCTTTAATAACTTATTTATTCCAGGGTGTTTTTTTGTTGATTTTTTAAGATTTTCTACATCAACAATTATGTCATCTGTGAACAGAGACAGTTTTATTTCTTCCTTCCCAATCAGTATAGCTTTAAGTTTTCTATTCTTTTCTTGTCTTATTGCATTCACTAGGACTTCCTGCCAACACAATGTTGAAAAGGCATGGTGGGAGGGGACAGCCTTGCCTTATTCCTGATTTTATTTGGAAAGCTTCTAGTTCCTCATCATTAAATATGATATTAGCTGTAGGTTTTTTGTTGATTTTCTTTATCAAGTTGAGGAAGCTTTCCTCTATTACTAGTTTATTTAGAATGTTGATCATGAATGCATATAATTTTGTTAAATGCTGTTTCTGTATCTATTGATATGATTATGTGATTTTTCTTCTTTAGCCTTTAATGTGCTGGATTACATTAACTGATTCGTAAATGTTGAGCCAGCCTTGCACATCTGGGATAAATCCCACTTGTTAATGGTGTATATTCTTTTCATGTTGTTGGATTTGATTTGTTAATATTTTGTTGAGGATATTTGCATCTATGTTCATGAGAGTATTGGTCTGTAGTTTTAAAAAAGTTTAGATATCTGCAATAAGGCATGATTATGTTTATTTTGATCTTTTCTATTCAGTAGCTCTTAGTTTGTGAGAAATCCTAAACTTCCCAGTACTGTCAAAATTGGTCATTTATGTATGCCTATAAAATATTGGTCAAAAATGATTTCATATAGCCAACTTTTTGTAAAATATTCATTCCCTTGTCTCTGAGAGTTTATTTGCTCTTGAAAGAAAATTGTGTTTCACCCAATTTCCCTGAAAATATCTGTGATGTCATCTTTACTCTTTCAGAGATCAATATTTCCCTGAGAGTTTGTTGGGATAAATCAACACTGCATTTTAGCTGAGGTGACAGCCAGTCCTATTGATTACAGCAGGGCTTTTGGAGGCTTTTGAGTGTAGTACGTGTTTGACTTAAGGATTATGGGTATAAGGAGGTCATAGATTACAGCAAAGAAGTCTTTTGAGGGTAAATGTGAGTATACAGTGTCTTCACTAGGATAATCTGTGTTCCTTGTGGAATGCAGTTTTCTATTTGATTCTCACAGCCCTCAATTCTTTTCCCCAGCAAAATTCCTGAATTTTGATTTCTGGCCACAAGGTGGCATCTGATTTTCATTAATACGGGAGCCACACCCCTTCATCTCTCACTTCTCAAGCTGGAAACTTCCATCTGTCTCAACTTCTGGACTCTTATTTTAACAGATTTTTGTCCCCATGGCAGCATTTGTAAAGGAAATTACATTAACTTGTGTTTGTCTAGGGGCCTAGAACTAAACCTTCCTGTATTTAGTTAAGTCATGTTTGTGTCAAGGCATGCTCCTGCGTTTTTAATGGTTTTAATTGATCATTGTGTAGAAAATTTATCATAGCTTTCCCCATGTATTTCTATGGCTGAGAGTGGGGTCATGCACTTTTTTAACATATGCCTATCCTATGCTGCATGTTGTTTTGCTTGTGAGTAGGAAGGTGCAAAGAAGCCCTCTTCAAAGACCTAGCTTTTAGGTGGGGTAGACGCAAAGTGCATGCATAAAATAGCCATAAAGGAAAAACTCACAGGCACGTTGTCTAAGTCTCAGACCAGTAGTATGAGTAAGGTCTCTAGATCTGTGAGAAAAGGCATTAAGAGAGATAGGTTCACCATTGCACAGCACTTGAACAGCACTGGCACAGCGCTGGCACATACTAGATACTAAATATATATATATTGGCCAGGCACAGTGGCTTATATCTGTAATCCCAGCACTTTGGAAGACTGAGGCAGGAGGGTGGCTTGAAGCCAGAAGTTTGAGACCAGCCTGGACAATATAGTGAGACCCTGTCTCTACAAAAATAAAAAATATAATCAGCCAGGCATGGTGACGCATGCCTATAGTCCTAGCTACTCAGGAGGCTGAGGTGAGAGGATTGCGTGAGCCCAGGAGGTTGAGGCTACAGTGAGCTATGATTGTGCCACTGCATTCCAGCCTGAGTGACAGAGCGAGACCCTGTCTCTAAAACAAAAATTAAAAACAAACAAACAAACAAACAAACCAAAACCTACGGAATGAGTGTATGAAGAGGCCTAAGAAGTGTTGCATGGAAGAATGGGGTGAAACTAACTTGAAAATGATGAGTGTGAGTTGGACGGAGGAAGTCAAGGAGGAGGCGTTGCCACGTGGAGAGACAGGGTGCAGGAGGTACAGGAGCAGTGTGAGGGGGCCAGGGTGTACGAGGAGGAGAGTGGTCTGGCCTGCACTGGGATAGCCAGGTCTCCACCTGGGCGGGGCCCTGAGGTCATGCTGAGGTGCCCGTAGTTTCCCCAGAGGAAGTTGAGAACAATTCTTATGGATTTTTTAAAAAGTGTGAGTCTAAAATTCAGCTGAAAAAAAAAAAAGTGAAGCACAAAGCCCTGTGGTCAGTGGGGGACACTGAAAAACACATAAGGCACCTACATAAATAATAACCTGGGCAGCATGGGACATGTGTCCTTGGGTGGTGTAAAACTTGAGCTGGATTTTTCAGAGAAGGAAGCAAGATCCTGTCCAGCTGGCACAGCAGGGATTGCTGCAGGGCAAGTATCTGGGACCCAAATCTGCTGTAATAATAGCTGACATTTGAATGTCTGTTTACAGTTTGCAAAGTCTTTTCAAACATTACCATATGTGATGCTCACATTATCCCTGTGGTGTCAGCACAGTTACTGTCCCTGCTTTACACATCGGGACGTTGAGGCTCAGACAGGTTAAATGACTTGACTTCCCCAGAGTCAGTCTGGTCATTTGGGTCTGACCTTGCTTCTTGAAGGACTGGCAAGATGGGGGCCAGCAAAGGATCTAATGGAAAAAGGTGAGATTTCTCCCACTTTTCTTCTGAATTAAAGATGGTGATAGACACAGTTGCTGCTACAATGAACGAAGGCACAGCTTTTCCTGTATTATTTCCTTATATGATTTTGCCATATGATGCTATGGTTTTGCCATATAATGCTATGGTTTTATTCCTCAGTGAGAACATAGGGGAAAGGGACTGATAAAATGTCATCAATTGAAAACAACCAAGAGCAAACTATCTCAAGGTTTTAGCCAAAATGATGTCAGTCTACAGTTGAAGCCATCTGCCTGGTTTTCTTTCTCCTTTTATGATCTTTGCATTCCAGGAGCTTATGATCTTGTTGCCAAGAGGAAGCATGTGTGTGCTCACTGCAGCAGATCTTGGGGTGACTTGTGGTGCATCAAACTGATTCCCATGGATTTGCAGCCTCAGGGCTTTCTCTGAAGCCCAAGGAGGTGTGTCACACCAAAGAGGTGACATACACCATTGTGTGAGTTGTGACCTGAAAGCACAAGAAAAGGGGCAAGATAAAGCCGCCAAAGGCAACCCTAACAATGAAGGCAAGACCA
The DNA here is from genome assembly GCF_028858775.2 of Pan troglodytes. NCBI lineage: Eukaryota > Metazoa > Chordata > Mammalia > Primates > Hominidae > Pan > Pan troglodytes. The sequence goes on from NC_072405.2 coordinate 31,951,447, forward strand.
TGGCCATATGGTCCAGCCACCTGTCTTCAGTTAGGACAATTCCCAGGCACATTCTATGTGGTTCCTCAGAGGATTCCAATATGGTTGAGGCCCAGTTGCTCAAGATGTAGACCATTAATAATGCATCCTTGGTTGGTTCCTTCTTCCCTGTCTCACATCGTATACTCTTCTGCTTTCTGGCATCGTCTTCCAAATAAACAGCCTGCACTGAAGTCCTTGACCCATGTCCTTGACTCAGACTCTGATATTTGGGGAACTCAAACTAGAAACACATGCATATTTGCTCACTTGTGTTTCTAGAAAAGCTTGCTCTACAAGAGATGCATGCTCCAAGTCTTCTATGATCTCAGTGGAGTGGGGCATTCCAAGGTACTGGGGTGGATGGAGTAGGCTTTGTGTAGGAGGAGAGACTTGCCCAGTTGTCAAGTGCAGCCATACTGGCTTTGAGTGGGATATACCAAGGGGGGGCCATTCTAGGAAAGATGGATGGACTGTTGTGAACAAAAGCTAGGGGTTTTGGAAAGAGCTGAGAGAATGAAGAGGCCTGCTGGCCATAGTAGGTATTAGACTAGGGGACAGGGAGCTAGGTTTTAGACTGGGAGTGGTGGGCTAGCCTTGGTGATGTTAGATCTTGACAGCCCAGGTGTCTTTCTTTGCTCGCAATTTATTACAGGTGGTGGCTTTGCTTCCATTTTGAGCTATACTGTGGAATAGCTTAGTATGTGGAAAAGGAATGTACTATTCCTTTTCCATAGCAAGCATTTCCCCAGTGAATTGTTAAGCCAAGATTTACTAGTTGAAGCATCTGATTTTTCCCTTCTTGCCCCTCATCCTGGGCTTGGAGCCTCCTTCCCTCTCAGTCTCTCCCCAGCCTCAGCTTCCTCCAGAACTATTCATTGTGCTTTAGCCCATTCAACTCTCACAGCTTCTTCACCTTGACAATTTGGGGCTTTAAGAAAAGATTTGGCAAAGTGCCTTTTCCACGTATCAGCATCTGTGCTTGCCCCTTTGATGTTTTGTTAAGGTAAGTGCTTGAGTGTTGGCAATAGCTCTCGGTATATTCTAGGTGTCTGGTGATCCAATGGTACCACTCAGGGATTGAGTTTTTGAAGGGACCAGGAGATCTGCTGGCTCACAAGAGTGTCACTGCCTGGTAATTTTTCCTTGCTCTCCTAGAAGGCTGACTGCCAAATCAACTGTCATATCAAATCCAATCCATTGGTTCATGTACCTGCTGTGATCTTGGGAAGCCTAGTGCAGTAGTGGTCCCTGTCATAGTTTATATACTCCTTTGTTTGGCAGGAGACCCTAGCGACCTACTCCTCCCAATATCACTCAACAATACTTTTGGCTAATAACCCTGTATAATTGCATAATATTTCTAGATTGCAAAGCACTTACCTAGACATTGACTTGCTGTCTCATCTCTGTAATTGCATAATATTTCTAGATTGCAAAGCACTTACCTAGACATTGACTTGCTGTCTCATCTCTGTAATAATCCTGTGAGGTAAGCAGGACAACTATTGTTTCCATTTCATGAATAAAGAGACTGAGATGTTTGGTGACTTGCCCAAGATCACATAACTGGCTAGCATCAGAGGGATCTGGAAACCAGGACCCATTTACTATGAGACCACACTGCTAAGGGAGACAGCAAGAAGCATAAGATTCAATCTTCGCTTGGAGGATCCCAGAGTGCTGTTTGAGAGAGATCAGATCAGCAGGAATGAAAAGGAGACACTGGGTTCCAAGTGCCAAGTGAATTCTACAGACGGCATGTGATCTAGGCATAAAGAGGAGAGATTGCTCATGATAGGCAAGGCTAAGAAGGAACACAGAAAGTAGTTAAAAAAAAAAAGCAAAATAAACAGCACTTACATGGGAATACCTTTTACAGCTTGAATAAGGGCCATTTTGGGCAAGAAGATACAGATGTAAAAAGAATAAGTATCTCCTAAATGATACAAACAAATCTAAGAATGGCAGAACATTAAATAATCATTGAAGTTGGCCAATATTTATCTAACTTTAAATGCCAGGAAAGACAGCCATGACTTTCTGCTGTGCCTGCAGGAGTCATGACTAAGCTGAAGATGGTGCAATTCAGAGCCATGAGACCTGGGTTCAAAAGCCCACTTTCTAGAGATGGGACATTGGGCAAGTTGCTGAGAACCTTTGTGGCTATTTTCCCTGTTTGGAACATGAGGATACTAATTTTCAAGCTCAAAAAGTGGTTGTGAATATGGAATGACTAATACAAGTGAAACTGACTGATGGTGTTAGAACTCTGGGTTCCTCTTCTCTTCAAATATTTTGGGCCATGGGTGGTAAAAGCATCTTGAGTTTGGTGTACCATGGATTTGGCCAAGAGGTGCCATTCCTGTGTCCCTCTGTGCAAGGCCATTGTATCCATTAAGCACAAGAGAATCAACTCCTTACGTGTACCAGCTTTTCAGGGGACAATGGGAATGTTTGAAAACCCAAAAGAAATGCATTGATCTCAAAACATGAAAGGAAAACAAAAGAAAACAGAAATTAATGAACACCCAGTTAGATGTTTACAAAACTGTATCAACTAGTTAATTGCTTCTAATGCTTATGTAGCCATGTATAAATTATATTTAATGTGACATGCTGGCAAATTTTATTTAATTTATTTTATTTTTTAGTGAGAGTACAGAGATTTTTTGCAAAGTAAAAAGTACACACTTAAGAAAGTGGAGTGCAGATGTACTTAAGACAGAGTCTTGCAATGGGGTTTGGGGTTTCTATCTTTATGGTTTTTTTTTAAACCAAAGGGTGGAATATTCATGAAAATTCCTGGAAGAAGATGAGCATTTGTTGGAACTGTGGTGCCACTCATTTTTACACCAAATATGGGTGTTTCTGGAACTGTCATGGCACTAATGTGTATAGGATTTTGTGTGTTAATGAACATATAAAAAGGTCCTAGGTGAAATCTGGGTCAAATTCAGCACCATGTTGGGTCTAGTTGCTCTTAGTCAACTTGGTCCACACCCTGGTTTTCAGGGTTTTATCAGCCTATAGCCTTTAATCATACAGGTGTGACCACCCTGTATTATTTCTGTCTCATTTCCCCGCCCCCCCCGCTCCCAGAGATTCCTTACCTCATTCTTAGGAATTGATGAGGGAGGAAGTCAGTCTTCTGAATCTACTTCCTGTTGATCAGGGGCATTGACTCTGCATAGTGAGGACATAGAAATTTCTGGCTACCTGTCTAAGGGTCCCAAGGGTGGATCATCAGTCGAATCCAAGGCAGGGACTGGCTGGAATCCTAGCATAACCATAGTTTTGACGTGGAACTGTTGCAACCTGGAAGACACAAACTTTGCAAGGAGGTTAAACAAAGACCAAAGAGTAGCCATAATGCCATAGCAATTAAAGGTCCCAGGAAAGGTGGGTACCATGTCACACTTGGTAGATATCCTTTGATGGAATCCAGATAGATTGAGCAGTGGGGTTATTGAAATTATGAGGCCAGGTAGCCTATTGGTAAGTCTTTTGAACTTGCAGTTCAACTAAAACCTGAATTGTTGATATAAGAACAACATGTGTGGTTTATTACTATGCAAACCCCTCTGAGAGGTTCATGCTCTGGCCCTGTCAGGGCCTCATATAGTGACTTAGAAATGAACCCAAATCCTAGGATTCAAATCCTGCAAAATCCTGTCATACCCAGGAAGGCTCTGAATTATTTCTTCGTTTGTGGAGGTGTCACCTTTTAAACAACCTCCTTTTGTTTGATGGACAAGGTCTGATTTTCTGGTCTTAGGATGAACTTCAGATATTTTGCCTCTGGTTTAGAAATCTGGGCCTTGGATGGAGAGCTCCAGTACTCTTTCTCCTAGGAAGTCTAAGACTTGAATGCCATTCTTATCTGAGTCCTCTTTAGTGGGACTGCATACCAGGATGTCATCTACATATTGGAATATTTGCTCCCCTGTCTAACTCTAGCTCCCTTAATTCTCATGCCAAGATGTTTCAGAACAAATTAGGGGTATCCCTAAAGCCCTGAGGCAGTACTGTTCAGGTGTACTGCTGGGAAATACTAGTTTCAGAATAGGGTCACTCAAAAGCAAATAATTGAGAGAATATTGAGAGTTGGGGAGCAAAGGGATACAAAAGAAAGCATCCTTAAGATCTAATATCGTGAACCAATTGGTGTCTCCCAGTATTTGGGTAATTATAAGTATTAGACACTATAGGATGTAAGGGAGTTATGGTCTCATTAATGGCTCATAAATCTTGAACTAGATGATATTCTTTGGTTTCTGGACAGAGAGGACAGGAATATTGCAAGGAGACTGACATGGAACCAGGAGGCCATGTTTTAAAAACTTCTCAGTTGGAGCCTGTCTTTGCCTGGCTTTTGGTTTGAGGGGATATTGATGCTTCTATGGGAAATTATTTTTGTCTTTTAAAGAGGGGCTCACTGGCTGATCCTGTATTGCTTTCCCAGGGGTTTTTTGATTCCATACTTGTGGGGCTATTTGGGACCTTATTTCGAGGAGGTGGATCTCCTGTTTTTCTCAGGCTGGCTTAGAAACAACAATCATTGCCAATAAGGCTCCCCAGGGCCTCATAAATGTAAAGTGGCTCCAAGGGTGGCTAGGAAGTCCCATCCCAATAAAGGAGCTGGACATTCTGGCATAACTAGAAACTCATGAGTGACCATATAGTTTTCTAGCCTGCAGCTCAAGGGTAATGCAAAGCATTTTTATTTTGGTGTACTGGCAAATTTTAAAATTTTTATTTAATATGGGATGAGAACTCCAAAAGTAGGAAAGCCCCAGGCCTATGACGTTCCTAAAATAGCTCTGCTCCTATGGCTGGTATGGTCATGGAATCCTTAAGAAATGAGCCACAGTATGGCATGCCACGTGAGGCAGGGTCTGAGGGGTATTCATTGGTCCCCCTGACCTGTTACTCTCCTTTGATAGGTAGAAAATCAGATAGCATAGGATGAGTGTCTTATTGGGCTGCTATACCAAAATACCATAAACCGAGCAACTTATAAAGAGTAGAAATTTATTTCTCACAGTTCTGGAGGCTGGGAAGTCCAAGAACAAGACACTGGCAGATTCAATGTCTGGTGGAGGCCAGCTCTCTGGTTCGTAGATGGCATCTTCTTGCTGTGTCCTCACATGGTGGAAGAGGCAATAGGTCTCTTTCAGGCCTTTGTTTTAAGGGTACTAAGCCCATTCATGAGGATACCACCCTCATGACCTAATCGGCCCGGAGGCTGCACCTCCTAATATCATCAGGGTTAGGATTTTAACACAGGCAATTTGGGGAGACACAAACATTCAGGCCAGAGAAGGGATCCTGGCAGAGACTGAGGGATGAACTGGACCAGGAGTCCATGAACTCTTTCTTGTTAGTGGATGCTCTTTGGTTTTTCAATAGTAAGACAATTAATGACTTAACTTTGATTTATGCTTAACTTTATTTTAAATTTTAGCAGTATTCACTGATCCCTTCCAGTTGCAGCAACAGCCCTAGAGAAAGAAAATGAACTCTTGTAGTATTTTGGCAATAGGAGAGGACATTTGTGTTACAACTTAACATCTCTCTCTTTTTTTTTTTTTGAGATGGAGTCTCACTTTGTCTCCCAGGCTGGAGTGCAGTGGTCCTAGCTCAGCTCACTGCAACTTCTGCCTCCTGGGTTCAAGCAATTCTCCTGCCTCAGCCTCCCTAGTAGCTGGGATTACAGGTGTGTGCCACCATGCCTGGGTAATTTTTGTATTTTTAGTAGAGACAGTGTTTCAACATGATGGCCAGGCTGGTCTTGAACTCCTGAACTCAGGTGATCCACCCGCCTCAGCCTCCCTAAGTGCTGGAATTACAGACGTGAGCCACAGGGCTTGGCCCAATCTCTTCTTATTTACTAAATGCATACTTTATCATCCCCTTGTGTTGAGGTATGTATAGTGCCATCTTCTTCTTCCGTGAAAAGACGCATCCTGTCAGTGGGGAGTGCTAGATAAACCAGTAGGGGGTACTGTGTGGAACTGGAAAAAAAAAAAAAAAAAAAAGAAACAGAAGCAGCCCCTGGTATGGAAAGAAGAGGAAATGCTTCTTTTGGGAGTTTGAGGCTCCCAGAAGTGGTCTGGATATCCAGCAATTCAGTTCAAGCTTATTCCTCTCAGAAATACTGGATGAAAGCATTTGTATTTTTAAGAGACTCAGGAGAATAACTGCCAGAATGCTCACCAGTCCAAAAAAAAAAAAAAACACATTATATCCAATGTGGATTTAGTAGCTAGAGAAGTTGGCAAGTGTGTGTGTGTATATATGTGTGTGGCTCAGGAGGGGGATGGGATTTGGTTCTTTTCAAAAGGAGACTTCAATTTGTAGAATAAGCCACACTAGGCTTGCTTTATAAGAAACTTCCTTAGGCATTTATTATGCCCCGTGATTGATAACAATGAGTTTTGCATCCATTGTTTTTTCAGGAAGTTATTGAGCAAAGGTGTTCCTCACCTTCCTAGGAGGGGCAAGGCAGAGTTGTCTGTGATTTTTTTGAAAGACTACTGAACCTGAAACACAGCTTAGGAAAGTGAGGCCTGTGGAAATGTGAGCAGGATGTGCAAACTTGCCGAATGGAGCACCTGAGCTAACTGCAGAGCTAGAAAGAAGCCAAGAACAAGGAGCGTAAAGTTTACCTGGCTTATTGAACAGGTGTCATCTCTGACATACATCACTAAACACGAAGCTGAGACAAAGGCAACTTCCTCCTTCTCATGGTGTTGCTGTTTGCTCTTGACATCAGGGTATTCTTAGGCTGGCAGTGTGAGAGAGGGATGTGGCTGTGATCTGGTTCATGGGGACACAGGCCCCAGTGACCTTCAGCTGTGAGCCCAATCTAAAAAAAGGCAAGTTACAGCACACCTGGGTGTGCAAGCCCCATCTCCTGGTATCCTTTTCACTAAATCAGGGGAGGATGTTATGTTTCTCTGGTGGCAGGTCCTGAGGGACTTGAACTGCCCTGCAGGGCTCCCACTCTTTTTCTTCCAGCTCTGCCATCTCACTTTAAAGAGATGATGAAATCCAAAACTCTACTTTACATAGCTAGTAGAAGGTATCAGGTGTGCTAACCAAGTTTTCTATGATTCTCTTAAAAGTTAAGCTCCCCTGGTGAATTTTCAAATATTTAGATTTTACAAGAATTCAATTTCCATTCAGCTTTTAGATACTGTACATATTGACTTAAGGGAGGGACACATGAAATTGAAAATTTAACAGATGACTACATTTTTAAAAATGTCTAAAATTATGTAAAGAACAATTATTGTGTTGGTATTCAGTTCTGAGTTTTGAGAAATGCATAGTCATGTAATCACCACAATAATCAGGTTCACAATAGTTCCATTACCACTTCCCCAAATTTCCTCATGCTGTTTTTTGTTTTTTTTTTTTCTTTTGGATGGGGTCTTGCTCTGTTGCTAAGCTGGAGTGCAGTGGTGTTATCTCAGCTCACTGAAACCTCCAACTCTCCGGTTCAAGCAATTCTCCTGCCTCAGTACTCTCAGCTACTCAGCTACTCTTCTCCTGAGTAGCTGGGATTACAGGCATGCACTGCCACGCTCAGCTAATTTTTTTTGGTATTTTTAGTAGAAACGGGGTTTCACCATGTTGGCCAGGATTGTCTTGATCTCCTGACCTAACGATTCACCTGCCTCAGCCTCCCAAAGTGCTGGGATTACAGGCGCGAACCACCATGCCTGGCCATGCTGCTCTTTTTTAGTCACCTCCTCCCGCCATTCCTAACCCTTGACAAACAGTTCTCCATCTCTATAGTTTAGCCTTTTTCAGAATGTCACAAATGTCACATAAATTGTAGACTATTGTCTATTGTATGAATGTACCACAGTTTGTTTATTCATTCAGCAACAAAGGGCATTTAGATTGTTTCTAGTTTTTGGTGATTATGAATCAAGCTACTCTTGTTATCTGCCCACACATGTTTGTATGAATGTAAGTTTTCATTTCTGTAGGATAATTACCAATAACCAGCAATAATTGTGCCTTGGATAAACCTCATTGGCTATGATACTGCCACTATGCAAAGCTAAACAATTCTTGTTTTCAATAATCATACATATTTGAAAAAACTTAAGAACAAAAAAGTCTATTATTTTTATCCATTTAAAATAATTTCTGTTGCTCTTCGTTTTTACAAAATTACTAAAGTTATAGGTTTCCCTTTGGTATCATTTTCCTTCAGTCTGAAGAACTTCCTTCCCCATTTAGTTTAGAGCAGATCATCTGGTGGCAAATTCCTAGTTCTCCTCCCTCTGAAAGTGTCTTTCTTTTTCATTCTGGAACAGCCTGGGTTGACAATTCTCTGTTAGCATGTTAGAGATCCTGTTCCATTGTCTTCTAGCCTCCATGGTTCCGGATGAGAAATCTGCAGTCATCTGAATTGATGTCTCCTACATGTAATGTGTCATTTTTCTGTGGCTGTTTTCAAGGTTTTTTTCCCCCTTCATATTTGGTTTTTATCAGTTTGATTATAATTTGTTGCTTTTTGTTGAGTTTGTCTTGCTTGAGATTCACTGAGATTTTAAAATTTGTAAACCATTGTCTTTCACAAAATCTGGAAATTTTTCATCCTATTTCTTTAAATATTGTTTCTGCACCAATCTCTTTCTTATTCTGGGACCAGTGACATGAATGTTGGAATTTTTGCTGAATGTTAGAATTTTTGATATCATCCCACAAGTTCCTAAGGCTCAGTTTGTTTGTTTTATAATCCGTTTTTTTCTCTCTTTTTCAGATTTGAAATTTACGAGTGATCTATATTCAGATTCACTCACTCTTTCATCATCTTCAATCTATTTTTGGGCCCTTGCAATGAATTCTTTACTTCAGATATTATATTCTCAATTATAAACTTTCCATTTTGAAAAGATAATTTTCCTCTGATGACTATGTTTATCTTTACATTTTTGTCAAAAGTGTTTATTTGTATTTCAAAGTGTTTGGTTATAATACTGCTTTGAAGCCTTTGTCAGATAATTTGGATTATCTCATATTTGGCATTTTTAATTGTCTGTTCTTGAGATTTGGTGACATTCTCCTGGTTGTTGGCATGTTAAGTAGCTTTGGATGGTATTCTAAACACTTTGAATATTATGTGATAAGAGTTAGAGTTAGAGTAAAATACTCTAGAGGATGTTTTTGTTTGTTTGTTTTAGCAGGCAATCAACCTGATTGTGTTTGAACCGTAAGTTCTGTTTCACCCTCTGGGGATGGGCCCAATGTCAGTTTAATTTTCAAAGTCTTTCCTATGCTATGTAAATCTGCCCCATGCATGGCGCCTCAGAGTTTAGTTTGGACTTTTCAGTGGTTTGTATGATAGTTTAGTTCTCAAGTCTTTACTGTGCTTCATTGGATCTGTTCTATGCATGTGAGGTTCAATGGTGAGCTTGAGATTTGTGTTAGTTCCTACACAGAATTACAGTATCTGCTTCTCCAGCTCTTTTCTCTGCATAATTTCCCACATACTCTATGATCCTATGGGTTTCTTTCCTGATTCCTCTGGCCAGAAGTATGGGTTTCTTTAAGAGTTTTAGCCCCTGTCCCCATCCTAGAGGAAAAGTGGTGAGAGAAAAGGGAGGGAAAAAATAGTAGAAAAAAAATAGTAGGAATTGTCTCCACTCTTAGGCTCACAGGAGCTTTTCTTTTCTTTTTTGAGATGGAGTCTTGCTCTGTTGTCCAGGCTGGAGTGCAGTGGCGTGATCTCAGCTCACTGTAACTTCCTCCTGCATTCAAGCAATTCTCCTGTCTCAGTCTCCCGAGTAGCTGGGATTATAGGTGCATGCCACCACACCTGGTTAATTTTTGTATTTTTAGTAGAGACAGGGTTTCACCATGTTGGCCAGGCTGGTCTTGAACTCCTGGCCTCAAGTGATTCACCTGCCTCAGCCTCCCAAAGTGCTGGGATTACAGGTGTGAGCCACCATGCCCAGCCAGGAGCTTTTCTCTTCAGTCTTATGTGCCCTTGCCACTGCAGTGACAGTGCAGCTCTGCAACTGGGCTGGCCTCAGGAGAGAGTGCAGAGAGAAAAGAAAGGGGGAAAAAGGGAAAAGAATGGGAATTACTCCAATGCTTTCTGGCTCACAGGACCCTTTATCCTGGTATGGCCAGAAAGAGGAAGTTTCTCCCAGTTTTTGCTAACTGCATTAACCATACACCTCCAGCAATGTGGTCCACCTTGAGGTTAAAGCTGGGAGGTAAAGGAGACAGCCAAAAAGCAAAACCAAAGCAAAGCAAAAAACAAAGAAACTCACCATCATACGGGTCACTCTTTTTTTTTTTTTTTTTTTTGAGACAGAGTCTTGCTTAGTCACCCAGGCTGGAGTGTAGTGGTGCAATCTTGGCTCACTACAACCTCTGCCTCCTGGGTTCAAGCAATTCTCCTGCCTCAGCCTCCTGAGTAGCTGGGATTGCAGGTGTGTGCCACCACACCTGGCTAATTTTTGTATTTTTGGTGGAGACAGGGTTTCACCACATTGGTCAGGCTGGTCTCAAACTCCTGACCTCGTGATCCATCCTCCCCGGCCTCCCAAAGAGCTGAGATTACAGGCATGAGCCACCGTGCCTGGCTCCTGGTCATTCTTTAAGTTTGATCTTTCCTCCCCAATCCACCTGCTATTATTTACTTTTTAGAGTCCTCAGTAGTTGGTTTTTATATTCCTCAGAATTGTTGTTGTAATTAATGGAAGTTACAGGCTGTAGTAAACCTACTCCATTTTAGCCAGCACTGGAAGTACTTGAACTGCTGAATTATAACATTTGCTGGTCTTATTGCTTGTCTGCCCTCCAGCATTGGAACCCTCTTAGAAGGGTAATCAATTCCCATCGTGGCAACTTCTCCCCAGTGCCACAGTTGTTTGTGCTCTAGAGGACTCTAACACTGCTCCTTTTAGAAGCTTTGCAGCAACCAGCAGGTCCATGCCTCACAGCTCTGTTATCCTTGGTCAGGTTCCAGTCGGACGCCTCCCTGGTCATCTATCTCTAAGACTCTCATGTCCATAAGCCTTGGAGCTGTCTCTCCATGACCCACACTTCTATTTCTTCATTTACTCTAAACTGTTCCCTTTTGCCCTCTGCGAACACACTCCCCTACATCCTAGCCTGTTCTCATAATGTTTTCTTTTTTACCTTCTTGTCTTAATTAAAACGTGGTTCTTATCCTGAGGACGCTTCTCTGCATTCCTCCCAAGAAGAGGGTGTGTCATTTCCCACTTCCTTGCACAGTTTTGTCCTTTCTCCTTCTTGCCTCAATGGAAAGATAAGTTTATCTCCCTTTCTAAAGTGAGGACCCTCTGTTTGTGCAGTTGATTCCATCCTTTGCCCATCTCCTCAGTTCTGGCCAATGCAATAAAATAAGAATTTAAAACAAGAGCAAAAAATATTTAAAAGGAGACAAAATTATTCTTATTATAAAACATAATACAAATATAATGATTTACCTAGAAATTCAAGAAAAATCAGCTGAAAAACCAATGGAACATATAATGAATTTATTGAAATATTAAATTGTCCCCAAAGCACTAATATTTACAAGCAAGATCAACTTAATAGAATTGCCCTTTACTTCTCTCCTGGTATGCACTCTGCCTTTACTATATACTAAATTTATATTCATACTTGGGGGGAAGAATTATTTAACAAAAGATACTATAATTGGGAACTTTCATTAACAATTTTTTTGTTTGTTTGTTTTTGAGACGGAGTCTCGCTCTGTTGGCAGGCTAGAGTGCAGTGGTGCGGTCTTGACTCACTGCAACCTCCGCCTCCTGGGTTCAAGTGATTCTCCTGCCTCAGCCTCCTGAGAAGCTGGGACTACAGGCGTGCGCCACCATGCCCAGCTAATTTTTCTATTTTTAGTAGAGATGGGGTTTCACCATGTTGGCCAGGATGGTCTTGATCTCTTGACCTCATGATCTGCCCACCTCGGCCTCCCAAAGTGCTGGGATTACAGGTGTGAGCCACCAGGCCTGGCCAACAATTTTTAAAATTAAGTTATATTCCCACCTCATACCTTATACCATATACTGAAACAAATTCAGATGAATTAAAAAATTGATGTAAAAGATAAAACCAAACCAAACTAAACAAAAATAATGGATTTTTTTTCTGCAAAGGTAGAAACTACAAAGCAAAACATAAGTAGAGTGACTACATAAAAATGGTAAATGTCTGTATATCAAAAAAATGCAATATCATAAGGTGTATATAGAAACTCTGGATTATGCTGGCAACTTTTCTGTAAATCTAAAATACCTCCAAAACAAAAAATCATAAGCACACTTTCACATACACTCACATACACAATATCTACAAATATTACAAAATTTATCCTTTCCACTTCTGGAGTTTATCTTCCAGATATACTTGCACATGTGCAAAATGGCGATTTTGGTAACTTCTCCAGGCTCCACCCTTGCCAGATTATTTGAAATGGCAAAAACTGTATAAAACCTAAATGACGATTACAAAGGACTGATTAAAAAATTATGGTACATTCATATAATGGAATACCGTCCATTTGTTTAAATTACAAAGAAACATCTAAAGAACTAAAAGCAGAACTACCATTTGATCCAGCAATCCAGCTACTGGGTATCTACCCAGAGGAAAATAAGTCATTATACAAAAAAGATACTTGCACACCCATGTTTATAGCAGCACAATTCACAATTGCAAAAATGTGGAACAAACCTAAATGCCCATCAATCAATGAGTGGATAAAGAAACTGTGATACACACACACACACACACACACACACACACACAATGGAATACTACTCAGCCATAAAAAGGAATGAATTAATGGCATTCATAGCAGCCTGGATGGATTGGAGACTATTAGTCTAAGGGAAGTAACACAGGAATGGAAAACTAAACGTCGTATGTTCTCACTCATCAATGGAAGCTAAACTATGAGGATGCAAAGGCATAAGAATGACACAATGGATTTTGGGGACTCAGGGGGAAATGGTAGGAAGAGGGTGAGAGATAAAAGACTACAAATTGGGTTCAGTATATACTGCTTGGGTGATGGGCACACCAAAATCTCACAAATCACCACTAAAGAACTTACCCATGTAACCAAATATCACCTGTTCCCCAATAACCTATGGAAATAAAAATAAATTAATGAATCACAAGGAAACATCTGAAACAGAAAGGTATCAAACACACCTGTTTTAGTAAAAAAATTGCTAAATTTTGTTTAAAAAACACACAAAAAAATAAAACAGAGTGTTATAATATGCTATCTTTGGGTAAGATGGGATAAGAATATATATTTATATTGCTCATCTGTGCAAAAAGAAACCCTCAAAGGATACACAGAACCCTCACAACAATGGCCAGGGGAGGTTATGACAGCAATGGTGGTGAAGGTGAGGTGTGGAAGGGAGACCGTGCATATATATAAGTCAATTCTAAAGTTAGGTCTGTGACTTTTGAGTCATGTGAATGCTGTATTTTTTGTTTTGTTTTGTTTTGTTTAAGAAATAGGGTCTTGCTATGTTACCCAGGCTGGCCTTGAACTCCTGGGCTCAAGTGATTCTTCTGCCTCAGCCTCCCAAAGCACTGGGATTATAGACGTAAGCTACCACAGCTGGCTGCAAAATCTATTTTAATACTTAAATTAAAAAACAAGCTCTTTCCCCATTAAAATCCTCCAAAGTGCCATGAACAGCACTGAAGGCAAACAGAGTGGGGCTGTCATGGCAGAACTTCAGGCATCTGTCAGAAGCAGGCATGGAAGACATTCTTGTTAAGTCCTGGGACTTTCCCTCAGCACTCAGAACCTCTGATTATATCAACAAGTATTTAGTCAGCCTTCCTGAAGATTCTGTTTTCACTTTTGCACCAGGCTGGTTATTCCACATGCCATCAAGACTGGAAACCCCAGGAAAGGAAAATCAACGAAATTCCTCTCCAAGTGTTGCAGAGGAGGGCTCCTACGGTGAGCCTGCTGGCTACTTCTCTCCACTGCTCAGGAAACCACCCACAATATAAGTAGTCAGGAGTGGGATTTCCAGCTGTCTAGAAGCGGCTATGTCCTCTTGGTGAACTCAGTAAATCCAGTCATCTGCACACACGCCCATGTTTCCCAGGAATAACCATCTGGTGTTGGGATGTACAACAGAGCCTGAATATTTGCAACAACCAGTCTTTCTTTGGCTTAATCTCCTTCTCAAAACTTCAGGTATTCCAACTCCTCATTCCTTCCTGTTGTCCTTCAGAGTTCCTGGGGTCTCCTATGGGCTCAGGAATGGCCATCTGGATTTGTCCATCTTGTCCTCCTCTGTGGTTTGATCTTATCAAGCAGCTTCCAGTGTCTCTACAGTAATCCCCTCCCCAGAACCCTGCAGTGTTGCTGGGGCCCGACAGGAGGAGTTGCCAACAGTCTTTGCATTTCTGTGGCCTTTTGACACCTCCATTCTGTACTCCAACAAGTAAATGCTAAAGTGTGGAAACTGCCTTCTACCTTTACAACCTTTCATTGTGACAGGACTGCCAAGCTTTGAGCCCCACCATAAGCACTGAGAGTCCTAGGAATCCTAGGCCCCCAGCAGCAGTCACTGGAGGCTGGCACAGAGAATAATCCTAATGCATGCCTTGCTGTATTTAAAATGACCTCACCCCCCAGTTCCAGCCATTTCCCCCAAATAGTGCTGTGATCCTCAGCCTCACCATGCCCCTGACCCTGATGGGTTCCTTTTTTATCCATTTACCTTTCCAGTGAGTAAAGGGGAGGCTTTCATTAGAGAAGGGTTAAGAGTCTTGGTCTTGGGAACTGGAAGTCAAGAAGGCATTAAAAAGCTTCCAGGGATGTCTGGACATCGCTGGATTTACAGTGAGAACACGACTTAGGCCTTCCTTCTGATGTTTCAATACACACATACACACACACGCACACAAACAACACACACAAAGCATGCAACAATTGTACAATTATGGAACTGGCAGAAATGCAAACAGCCTCAAACAGCTTTAGTTACAATCATGGGGTGAACTCATCCTTGACATCTTAAATATCTTTCTCATTTTTTTCCCTTCTTACTGCATATCTCTAGATTTAAGACTTAATTGAGGCATGTGGGCAGCCAAAGCAGGCTAATCAATTTGATGTCTTTTAAAACTAATATTCTTCAAATTTTTTTTCAGTGTCTATTTAGGGGAATGGCTGATGGCTGCATGAAGTGGGGGACTCAGAGAATCAAAGAAGAAGAATGGTAGTGGCAAGAGTATCCCCCTGACTAACATCCTCAGCCATCCAGCTCTCACCTAAACCTGCTTTTACCCAGCCCTGCCCTTTTAAAGGAAGTCAAGTGGCCATGTGTTGTTATTTGAGCATGTGTCTTTGGGGTTTTCTCCTCACTCCAACAGAATCATCAGAGTTTTATTTCCAGTTACATCCTTGAAAGAAATACGGGCACACGCAATCACACAATTATCCATTTGGTTATGTTTCTGGTAACATTTTAGTGGCTCTTATAGATGGGCAGTCTAGACAGTTATCAGTAGTTCCGTCTTCTCAATCTAGTCTTGGTTTTTTGTGGTCTCATTCTTGCATAGCTGATTGGGTTTCTCTCTCCCTACTGTGTAGAAGACCCTTACTTAATTGCTACTTCCTTAATGATGCCTTTCCCAGGAACAAAACTCCATGGTGACTTTGTGTTGCTCTGAGCTCTGATAGCCCTTCTCATGGGTGGTAACTCTGTCATTTGTTTTCCATCTGTCCATCCATTCCACAGACAGTGATTACAACCAGGATTGCTGCTGGGCTGTGAAAATACTAAAAACAATGAGGCAATATGTCTACCTTCAAGAGGTTTACAGTCTATAATCTGTGCTATACTGTAACGATTTCTGTGACTGCGTTTGATATTTCTAGCTAAATTGAGTCTTGAAATCAGGGACCTTACCTTTTCTTTCTTCGGGCGGTGTTGCACAGCTGGGTTCCCTGGAAGCAGAGGCTGCAATGGTTCATGTGCAGGAGGTTTGGGGATCAACCCTTAAAGAAGTGAGGACACACGATTGGGTGAGGGAAAACTTGAGCTGTGATGCAGTTCCAAAAGAAGCCATCACCAACCCTGGGAGGATTCCTGAAAGTAGGATGACCCTTCAGAGCCATCCTAAGTTGGGAATAACTGGTTTATCCTAAGTTGGGGGTAACTGGGGCCATTTCATATGTAGCTTTTCAAAAATTCACACTGAATAGAAATCCATTCCAATGGAGTTCACTTCTTGATAGCTGTAGTATGGGGTAAGAATGGTCTGAAAGTGCTGCTTCTTAGTCTCTCATTCACTCTGAGTCCACTCAGCTATAACAGGTGCACCTTTAGGTGAATCTGTGTGCACACCACTCAGCTTTCTATCTGGGGCCTCTCAGCTCCAGAGAACAGCTGCAGCCACATTCCTGAATTCACATTTGGAAACCTCCTGTATGCTCTGTGTGCGGCAGGTCAGAAAATCCACTTGTCAAGTCCGGGATGTTGGAATTATGTAATATTTTCTGCAATGGAATTTCTTGGTATTGTCCCTAATAGTACTATAATAATCTCCATTATCGTCTCTATTCTCTGCCTACTTAGACCATCTCATTTGTTAAGGCCCAACTAAACTGCACTTTAATCAAATAACACTGAGCAACTACTGGGTGAATAGAACAAGAAGGTGGAGGAAGTTTGAATTTGCTCTTTCTCATTAAAGTGGGTCATCCATCATGTTGCTACTCTCTGATATCAGTGCTTCTGGTTCCCAGGCCTTTGGACTCAGACCAAGACTTACACTATTTACAACGCCCAGAACCCCGCCAGGTTCTCAGGCCTTCAGACTTGGACTTGGACTTAAACCATTGGTTCCCTGGGTTCTTGGGCCTTTGTCCTTGGATTGTAAATGCACCAACTGCTTTCCTGGGCCCCCAGCTTGCAGATGACAGATCACGGAACTTCTCAATCTCCACAACTGTGTAAGCCAATCCTTCATAATAAATCTATTCTACATATCTCTCTATATCCTGTTGGTTCTGTTTTTCTAGAGCACTCTAATACAGATATCTTTTGTCTTAGCTCAGACTGCCATAACAAAATACCATAGACCAGGTAGCTTAAACAACAGACATTTATTTCTTTTTTCTTTTTTTTTTTTTGAGACGGAGTCTCGCTCTGTCGCGAGTAGCTGGGACTACAGGCGCCCACCACCACGCCCGGCTAATTTTTTGTATTTTTTCAGTAGAGATGGGGTTTCACCGTGTTAGGCAGGATGGTCTCGATCTCCTGACCTCATGATCCACTTGCCTTGGCCTCCCAAAGTGCTGGAATTACAGGCGTGAGCCACTGCGCCTGGCCCAGACATTTATTTCTTACAGTTCTGGAGGTTGGGAAGTCCAAGACGAAGGTGCTGACAGATTTTGTTCCTAATGAGGGTTCCCTTTCTCTGGCCTGTAGACAGCTGCTTCTTACTGTGTTCTCACATGGCCGAGAAGTGAGGGGAGAGAGTGAGCGAGCGAGCTCTGGTCTTTGTTTCTCTTCTTATGTTAGAACACTTAGGTTTCTTCTTCCTCTTCTTAGGTTAGAACAGTAATCCCTTCGAGGGGCCTGCTACATTTTTTATGTGTCTCCTCCAAAATTCAGACAAGGCCAATGTAATAGTATTAAGAGGTGGGGTCTTTGAAAGATGATTAGGCCATGAGAACTTATCCCTCATGAATTAGGTACCCTTATAAAAAGACTTGATGGAGGAGTTCTCCCCTTTTACCTTCCTGTCTTCGGGCATGTGAGGACACAGTGTTCCCCCTCTTCAGAGGATAGAGTGTTCAAGGCACCATTTTGGAAGCAGAGACCAAGCCTTTGTCAGACAACAAACCTACTGATGCCTTAATCTTGGACTTCCCAGCCTCTAGAACTGTAAGAAAACAAATTTCTATTCTTTATAAATTACCCAGTCTCAGGTATTTTGTTGGAGAAGCATAAGCACACTAAGACAGGGCCCCACCCTCATGACCTTTGGACTCAGGTCTAAATCTAATCATCTCCCCAAGGCCCCGCCTCCTAAGACCATCACATTGGGGCATAAGGCTTCAACATACGGATTTCGAGAGGACGCAAAGATTCATTCCGTAATACCTTGAAGCTCTTTTCAGCCTTATATCATCACTTGCTGGAAGGAGCCAGGCAGCAGGGATGATGGTTCTGGGGAGCGTTATGGTTTCCTCTAAGCACTCTCTCCTTTACAAAGAACCCTAAGCAGAATCATTAAAATTAATCCCCATCTTAAGTGTACCTCTTAATTGTACCAGAACACACTTTAAAATGGGCGAGTCTTCTCCCTGGAATGTACGTTTTGGATTAGGATCAGTTTTAGACATGTCATTTCTTTAGCTAAAGTGAAGGGAAAACAAATTTTTATTTAATCTTCCATAAGATCTTTTCTCAGTGTCTTTTACTTCTTCTCCTGCCATCAGATTCTTACCTTGATTGAAAAGCCATATTAAGTGCAAGGCAAATTCTTTACTTCTTTATACAGAGATTAACAATCTCTGGGTGATGGGAGCGTTAAGTGATTTAGCTTTGTCACTAGTAGATGTGTGAGGTTAGAAAAGTTGCTGTCCTTTTTGGGTCTCAGTCCCTCAGCTCTGCAATTACAGGCAGTCTTCATTATTGGGTACAAATTCTATGTAAAATTGAGAACACATATCCAGATTAAAAAGGATGGTTAGTGGCTAAAAAAAAAAAGAGAGAATGAATAAGACCTAGTACTTGATAGCACAACAGGGTGAATATAGTCCATAATAATTTGATTGTACATTTGATAATAACTAAAAGCATAATTGGGTTGTTCGTAACACAAAATATAAATGCTTGAGGGGATGGATACCCCATCTTCCATGACGTGATTATTACTGACTGCATGCCTATGTCAAAATATCTCACGTGTGCCATAAACACAAACTAGGTACCCGCAAGAATAAAAAACAAAAAGATAAAAAAAAAATAGTAATAAAGCAAAGGAGACTGTATTTTGAAGAGTTGTAAAATAAGTTCCTATTTTGAATATAAAAATATATTTAAATTAAAACTTTTTTTTTCTTAGAATGAACAAAGAATAGCATACATATTCATTATTTTTTGGGAGGGTGTGATTTTTCTGGCAAAAGTATATGCTGGCATTATACAGTAGCCTCCAGTTCTTGTTTGAGTTTCATACTCCAGTGATGATCGTTTTTTGAAAAATATTTGAGAACTTCAGGTTCATGGCCTGAGAAGCTTTGTCTCCCACCTGGTCAGTGAGTATTGCTAGAATCAGGAACATTTCCTCAATGCTTATCATTCAACCAGCAGGTCATTGGAATAGAGGGTTTTGTTTTCTGGACACTGTCTCATACTTTGGATATAGGACCTGTAGGCAAACATTCTACAGGCTCTGTTTTCTTCTTTGTAAGTCCTCCATTTGGCACTGGATTACACGTGGTCTCAGTTTGTTTCCTAACAACTTCAAACGTGTGGTCTTGTCTACCCCCACCAGGATTTAAAAAGCCTCCAGAGTAGTGGCTGTGTTTTCTACCCAAGTACTGTACCCAATTAACACGTCTAAATTATATACAAGTGGTCTCATTGGGACAGTGAAAATGTCAGTAGTGTTTTCTTATTTTTTTAATTTTCCAAGATTAAAGATGTATTTTATTATTGTATTTATACCAAGACAAACTAAGTATCTGCAATGCCTTTGTTGTTCTGTTGAATTCTATCATTTTGCCCCCACTCCCAGCTCACATAGCCCCATGTTAGCTGTAATAAGAGGTATGCAACAGTCTTGGCCTTTTCCAGAATTTTATGGAAGAGTTAATCACAAATTAATACTCTTTTTTTTTCCATATTAAAACGTTTTGTTGTTGGAAAGCACCCAATGAAAACATTCTTTTGGAAGTGTTTGAATCCTTGAATCCCCGATTTACATTTCTTAAGATATTTTTAAGCACCTAATTGCCTGTGGGAAACTGCAAAAGATAATTGCAAAGACACCTTCTACCGAGACACTAAAAATATGTAATCTAAGGCAACCATGGGGATGTGAACATAGAAGGAGAAAAGGGAAAATAAATGTAAATGTTAAACCAATTCTGTAAACTGTTGATGTCAAATATGAGTCAGAATTCAGAAAAATTTTGAGAGAGGGGAGCAACAGCATTTGGAGAAGAGAATAGGGATGAGGGTTGTGGGAGTTTGTAATCTACCCTTCATGAGATCAAAGAGAAGCCATCAGAACTTTTCAGGATAATCAGGAACATCTTTGGGAATTTGTGGGATTTTAGAGATTATTTTAATTATGTAGAGAGAAGATTAGTAAATTTTTCAGAGAAAAAGGATGGCACCCATGTATATAATACAACTTTGAAGAAGACACAGGGATCCCTACATCAGTAATAATTCAGGTACTCCTTGAGCTGCACGACGCTTTGAGATCATGTATTTGACTGATACTAGTTAAGCATCAGCTGTGTGCTGGGCACATTAGTTGAGCACTATGCATGGGATCTAGGAACTTTGGTCTTTAACCTAGACTATGCTCATGTGAGGGTGGTGTCTTAGTCTCATGATACAGATGACGATGATTGTATGAAAGTTACAGAGAAGTACACGACCTGGTCTCAAGGAGCTTCTGTATAATCAATAACAGAACATTTACACATATGAAATAGCTGCTAGATAAAAGATACTATAGCAAGCATCATCAGCTTTTCAGAACTGTCAAAGGTTGAGTCATTCTGGAGAGTTGAGTTTTCTGGACATCTGAGAGATTGTCTCTTAAAACATAAGATCGTAGCATTAATAAAATTTGCAGTTGTACTTAGCTCCAATAACAGCAGTTCACTGAGGACCTACTGAAGTATGTACATAAGATAATTTATTTTCTACATTAGAATTATTTGTATTTTATTATACTTGTATTTTATGATTTTTCTATCTCCTCCTTGTAATTGGTTTGTGAATGTACCTTTTAATTTGCTGATAATTATCTATCATGGGCTTAAGAACAAACTAACTAATCTTGTTAGGTTTGGATATAAAATTCCCAACAAATTAACTCTAAGTAAAGTCCAAGGGTTTCTCCTTTTAGGCAAATGCTCATCCTTGTAGGTAGGCTATTCAGAATCCTTTCTTCCTTCTTGTTTTAAAGCTGATTTTTGGATCCTAGATTGTACTCTAGAGAATTAAGAAATCAAGAGAACTGATTGCTAGATGGATGCAGTATTATTGTACTAAACTGAATATTACTCATCCCTAAAATATTACAGGCACAGTTTTTGAAGTTATGTATGAAAAGCAGATGGACAATTTTGAGCAGCAATATGAGAGAAGGGCAGCAGGTGTGGAGGAGTGTTTCCTCTGGAAAGTAAGGAATCAGATTTTATTGCAAGCACTTTAGGGATTGTTGACCTTCATCTATGAAGGATGACATTGAAGCCAAGAGAGGTTAAGCTGGTGGTTCACTTCTTCAGTCTCACTCAGAACCAATTCTGGAGACCTGGTCTTTTTACTCCTAAGTCCTGTACTTGATGTATTTATCATCACTGATAAATGAATAGATGTTTCTGAATTGAACCAAGGCAAGTGTGTCACGAGAGCCAGACTTAAACATTTATTTACATGAGAAAAGAAGGAAAGGAAGGAGAGAAATGCCACCATCACAACCAAAACCTCCTATGTTCCCCCTATCTACTGAGGAAGGCGAAGGCCCTCATGCTCTGATCTTCTCTTGTAGACACCCCCATTGAGAAAATCAATTACTCACTCCCATTTCTGGCAGTGGCAGGCTAGAGCATTTGACCAGCCATCCAGAGCTGATATTGCACTAAGGTATGACCAGGTTAACAAAGGAAGGGAAAAGGGGATCTATAGAAAGAAGATGGTTGTTGGAAACTACTTTTGCCATGAGGGTGTTTGGGCCAAAAATTTAAAAAAATCAACATAAAGGTATAATTTACATCCAGTGGAAATCACCCATTTTAAGTGTTCAGTTTTGATAAATTTTGACAAATGTCACAAAACTACTTTTACTCTCAAGAACTGTAATATTTCCATTAACCCCCTTTCTTGTCCTCCTTTGTCCTCCTTTGTAGCCAGTCCTCCTTTTCTTGTCCTCCTTTCTTGTCCTCCTTTGCAGCCAGTCTTCTTCCTCCATCCCAGGCCCAGACAGTCATTGATCTGTTTCTTGCCACTGAAGTGTTGCCTTTTCTAGAATTTCACATAAATGGAACCATACAATATGGAATCTTTGGTTTCTTTTATTAATGTGTTAATAAGGTGAATGATATAAATTGATTTTCAAAGGCAAAAATAACATTGCCTTCCTAGGATAAACCACACTTGGTCATAATGGATTGTTATCCTTAAACTGATGGATTTGATTTGCGAATTTTTTAAAGAATTTTTATCTATGTTGAGGAAGGATATTGGTCTGCAGTGTCCTTTTCTTGTAATATGTCTTTGGTTTTGATAGCAGAGTAATGCTGGACCCATAGCATTTGAATTAGGAAGTATTTCCTCCTCTTCTGTTTTCTGGAAGAGTTTATGTAGACTTGGGTTTATTTCCTCCTTAAGTATTTTTGTGGAATTCACTAAAATATCTTGAGTCTTTTTTTTTTCTTTTTGGAATGGTTTCTGATAATGAATTACATTTATTTAATAGATGTAAGGCTATTCATGTTATGAAGAATACGGTAGCGTTAAAAGCTAGATTTTGTTGTATTACTTTCACAAGTGTTGGGCCTGAGCCTGTAATCTCAGCACTTTGGGAGGCCCAGGTGGGCGGATCACTTGAGGTCAGGAGTTCAAGACCAGCCTGGCCAACATGGCGAAACCCTGTGTCTACTAAAAATACAAAAATTAGCCAAGTGTGGTGGTGCACGCTTGGATCTCAGCTACTCAGGAGGCTCAGACATGAGAATTGCTTGAACCCAGGAGGAGGAGGTTGCAGTGAGCCAAGATCACACCACTGACTCCAGCATGGGTGACAGAGCAAGACTTTGTCTTAAAAAAAAAAGTGTTGGGCCTTCATTGAAGTTATGTTTCTTATAGATGAGTTTGACCCTTTTGAGGCTTGCTCTTGGGCTTTTGTAGGGTGTGGGTTCAGCGTAGCTTTTGTTCTAGGATTAGTTTATCCTTACTACTAAAGCATGATTCTTCTAAAGACTACCCAACGCCTAGTGGTGTGCTGGTAAATGTTTAACAACTGGTTCTCAGAAAAAATAAAAACCTATTTGTAACATTTGCTGACTTCCTATCATGGCGAGTCTCCATCTACCAACGTGACATCAAATAGCTCTCAAAATTCCTGAAAACTTAGCAATTAGCTGTCTCAAACATGGACAAACCTGCCCCAGTACATCATTGCCAATGCCTACATAGCATGAGGTCTCTCCACCCTGTCTGGTCAAAACATGAAATGTTCCTAGCATTTCATAAACTCTGGAAATTGTTTCATCTGTTGTTGCTTTCTGGTGGTTCCTTCTGCAGCCTCATGGAGTTTTACTCCACACGTGTGCAACTAAGGGAGCAGCCATAGGCTCAAGTAGAAACCTCTGAATACCCCCAGGACACTATTCTAACATCTGACATCTTCACCATTCTGACACCTGGAAACGGTTGTCCAATATCTAAAAACGGTTGTTCAATACCTGAAAGCAGTTGTCCAATATCTAAAAACAGTTGTCCAATATCGGAAAACGGTTGTCCAGCATCTGAAAACGGTTGTCCATTATCTGAAACAATTGTTTCATGTGTTTGGTCCAGTGTTCTGATTATTTTTGGTAGAAAGCCAATTCCTATAGCAGTTAATCTTCAATTTGGACAGATTTTAACTTTGGTATTAGCTAGGTGTGGTGGCTCACGACTGTAATCCCAGCACTTTGGGAGGCTGAGGCGGGTGGATTGCCTGAGGTCACGAGTTCGAGACCAGCCTAGCCAACATAGTGAAACGCCGTCTCTACTAAAAATACAAAAACATTAGCTGGGCGTGGTGGCAGGCACCTGTAATCCCAGCTACTAGGGAGTCTGAGGCAGGAGAATTGCTTGAACCCTGGAGGTGGAGGGTGCAGTGAGCTGAGATCGCACCACTGCACTCCAGCCTGGGCAATAAGGTCAAGGTCTCAAAACAAGGTCACTCCATCTCAAAAATAAATAAATGAATAAATAAATAAAAATAAATAAACTTTGGTATTGACGACCTCACTTCATTAGGTTACCAAACACAGGTTAACAAGGAAAGCAAGACTGTCCAGTGTCTTCTACCTTCTCTCCTTCTATCTTTGTCAGGGACAATGATCTTCCTACATAAACTTTAAGAGGAATTAAAATTAAAGAAGAGGAGGAAATATAAGATAACTTCTCTCAATGACTGCAAGTCTCCTAGCCTAAAAGATGACATCGTGTGCCACACAGAAAAACTTGTGGTTAAGAGTGTCCAGCTCTTGTTGCTGATGATATTTGAAGGACCATAAACAATGACAGTGGTATCAGAAGTTTAGAGATAGACAGCTGTGGTTCTAAATTTTGAAACAATGAAGAAAATATGTTGATCCCATTATAGACCAATGAACTTGACATTGATTTTAGAAAGGTTCGAAAGTATTAGGGTCTGAATAAATTATTAGAGGAATCATTCCTGAGAACCTAAAAAACGAATTATCCATACTAGGCATCAGCTCATGACCAAAGGCATAAGTCATATTGGGCAGAATACATGTGTAATGTCTGTCACATGGTAGAAACTCAGAAGATACTGATAAAATGAGTGAATAAATGAATAACCAAATTCCTTTCTTTTGATGGACTACAAAATTCATAGTTCAGGAAAGTGCAGCAGAGAGTGTACCTGGCTTTTGGCAAAACACTGGATAATTCAGTAAACAATTGACCTCTCTGAAGAAGCTGTTATGGTCTATTGGACCATAACAGAATGGTCCAATGGATCACCTGCAGTGGACCAACCATTCTGCCAGTTTCAGGAGATGCAAACAGGACTAGCACATGGCCCATACAATTTAGATTTAGACTTAGATCTAGAAACTGATAATATCAATATGATGTGTGGGTGATATGGTAGAAGAATGTAGATGCTGCACTGAGAACTCAGACAACAGGCAAAGAGACACCTGGGTCAGCTTGAGGGGTTACAGGAACGCTTTTTAGAGGAGGTGACCCCTAAACTGAGACTTGAATGGTGATGACCATGTCTGTAGTATTCATTCTGCTATTTACTTCTTCCTGTGTGGGTTTCAATTTTGGTGCTTTACATTTTTAAGTTCTATATCATGCTGGGTAGGTTTTTCCTTCACGTCTGCTCCAACCGCTTTATCTTGTGGAAATTCCTCCCTGATTTGTTTATTAAAGTACCAATCAGCATGCAGTTTTCATTTTCATACTTTTCTGAATCTCCTTGGATATGTTAACAGGAAATTGAGAGAGACAGAATCAGAGGCTGCATCTAATTGCTAAGTGATTGTTACTATTATATTAAGACTATAGGCCAGGTATAGCATCTCACACCTGTAATCTCAGAACGTTGGGAGGCTGAGATGGGGGAGTCACTTGACCTCAGAAGTTCAAGACCAACCTGGGTAGCATAGTAAGAATTGTCTCTACAAAAAAAAAGAAAATCATCAGGTGTGGTGGCACACACCTGTAGTCCTAGCTACTTGAAAGGCTGAGGAAGGAGTATCACTTGAGCCCAGGAGTTTGAGGTTGCAGTGAGCTATGATGGTGCCACTGCACCCCAGCCTGGGCAACAGAGCAAGAGCCTGTCTCTGAAAAACAAAAAAGAAAGACTACAATGTTTTACAGGACTGGATTCTCTGGATATTCTTTCATGGTTTGGATACTGTGTCAACATGAGAATCATTAAAAACAAGCAAGAGAATCTTAAAAAAAAAAAGAAGGAAAAATGATCGCCAGCATCGTCACCACCAATGACCCCGTCTATTTTTTCCATTGCAAAAATCAGGCTTTAAGATATATCTTATAAATAAATAATGTTTAATGATTAATAAGAATTAATTTGAGACATATGCCATTGCAAAGCAGAGTTTCTGGTTAGCATAAAATGTCTGGTTGGAATTAATAAAATTTAGCTAAAAGCAAAAGTCTTAATAAGCATTTCTTGAGAAATGACTATCTGTCAGGCACTACCCTAAGTGACTTCCCTGCATCAAATCAGGTGAGCCTCAGAAGCAACCTATGCTGTAGGTACTGTTATCACCCCTATTTTACCGATGAGGAAACTGAGGTTCAGGGAAGCTGAGTAAACTGGACAAGGTTTCACAGCTGGTGAATTGTGATGCTGAATGAAATTCAGACAGTCTGGCTTCAGACTCTAAACTCTTAACTTTGTAATGCACAATTGACCCTTGAATTAGACATTGTGGTGGTTTGAATGCAAATGAATAATTTCTGATACTTTCTGAAACAATTAAAATAGCACACAGACATCAATTACTACCTGTGGGGGCACCCACGTAGAAGCCTCTGCTCTAAAACTAGAATACTGATTTGTGTCCTGAGCCCTGCATTGAACAAATGTTACATACTCCCCATCATTATTAGAGGGCCCAAAGGTTGCTAAGACATTATCAGATACAACCATGATATATTAATTGGCAATACATAGAGATGGGGCAGTGCTATCTAGCGGGCTTGTAACCCAACCAGAGTTTCATTTTTAAAAGCTGGGCCTATTAAAAGAGAAACACCTCATCCAATAGACTATTATCCTGCAAATATGTATTTAGGGACATTTGAAATTGTTCTATTTACCTAATCATCTTTAATGGCTACTTTGGATCTATGACAGCTATATGTGTAAATACGGCTCTTAGATCTTTCTCAAGGTATGATACTGGTCCAATAGACCATAACAACTTCTTCAGGGAACAGGATTTCCTTGAAGCAGAATCTACGGAGTATCAAACAGGGCTCACAGTGCTTTAGGAGTTGCTTCTGAGGTCATTTCAGAATGCTCTCCTCAGAACTCCTTGTCAAAAATTATTAGGACATGGGTACGGACCACTAAGATCTGAATATCAATAAACGTGAAAGCCAAACATTGATTTAAAAAAAAATAAGAACAGGGTCAGCATGATTCTTCATGGGCAATAAACCGATAATAGGCAAGGAGAAGTAATTAAAAAAGAGTTTGTGCAGCCAAACCAAATATATTAAGCAATAAAGCTATGATAATACCGGTTACTATATAGTAAAGTAGAAATTGCTGATTTTAGACAGAGGGAACACAGATATTATTCCAATATATTCTAGCATATTGAGAAATGATTCACTTGACTGGTGAAGTTCATCCCTCACTGTGATATAACAGGACATGCATAATTGCCTCTCCCCAGCTGTGCCTATGGGACTATGGCATAGCTTACAAGACCCTGCTCAACTTTTATATTAGTTTCCTGTGGTTGCTATAACAAAGTATTACAAACTGGGTGGCTAAAAACGACAGAAATGTATTCTATTGCCATTCTGGAGGCCAGGAGTCTGAAATCAAGGTGTCCACAGGGCCATCCACACTCCCTCTAAAACCTGTGTGAGAGTCTGGGCCTGGTGGCTCACGCCTACAATCCCAGCACTTTGGGAGGCTGAGGTGGGCGGATCACTTGAGGTCAGGAGTTTGAGACCAGCCTGGCCAACATGGTAAAACCTCTACTAAAAATACAAAAATTAGCTGTGCGTGGTGGCATGTGCCTGTAGTCCCAGCTAATCAGGAGGCTAAGGCAGGAGAATCGCTTGAACCTGGGAGGTGGAGGTTGCAGTGAGCCGAGATCATGCCACTGCCCTCCAGTCTGGGCAACAGAGTGAGACTCCATTTCAAAGCAAAAAACAAAAAACCAACAAACAAACCCTGTATTGGAGGATCCCTGCAGGCTTTTCCTAGCTTCTGGTGATTTGCTGGCCACCCGTTACCTTTCTTGATTTGCAGGTGCACAGTTTAAGTCTCTCTTCCCTTTATCCTATGTCATTCTCTGCACGTATGTCTTCGCTTGGCATTCTCTTCCTTGTCTCTCTCTTTCCCCTTCTGGTAAGGACAGCAGTCACATTGGATTAAACACCTACCCAAATCCAGTAGGGTTTTATCTTAACTACATGTGCAGGACCCTATTTTCCAAATAAGCTTGCCTTCTGAGGTACTGGGGGTTGAGTCTCTAACATACCTTTTTGGGAGTCATATGCAACCTGAAACAGCTCCCGTCCCTTTAATATCACTCTTCACTCTGCATTTGTGTAGTTGGCAGGTCTCTAGCCACCAACTTGCACCTGCACCACCATCCTGACCCTTACCATAGGCCACCTGATACTATCATCTGTTCTGCACTGTGCCATCTGCTCTGTGTCTTGCCTCCCTAATTGTATTGTAACTCTTTGGTAAAGAATTCTTACTCAAACTTATTTCTCACAAAGCACTTAAAACAGTGATTTGATATCAATAGCACCTTCTACTCTTAGAGCAACTTTATACTTTTAAAAATAATTTCACATACATTATCTGGCATGTTTCTTTCAACCTTCCCACGTGGTAGATTGGATTGATGGTATTATCCTAAATGTCAAAGGGAATTAAGATCCAGAGAGGCGAAGTGACATGCCAAAATGCTGAGACAGTGGGCTTGGGCTAGTCTCAGCACCTTGTATTGAAAAACTTCTCCTTCTTATTCTCATTCTCTGTAACTTGATTTGTAATGAACCAAGAGTCCTTCTGGGAAAACAAAACAAAACAAAGCAAAATAAAACTCCTTACTCTCAAGGCAAGGCGCCTGCAATGAGTGAGAGGAGGGAGGGGATAATGGATGAATCTAAAGTCTGTCTTTTCTGTGAGTGGAACTGGAAGAAAGTTGCAAAACCACACAGCCTTCCTGTTTCCTCAATCAGGCCTTGCTTTTTTCCTCCAGCATCGCAATGAAAAACTTTGACTTTTCTTAAATTTCTGACCCCATGACCTATTCCCGCAGTCTGAGATGGCTGTTTCTCCTCCTTTATTTATTTATTTATTTATTTTTTATAAAAAGTATCCAGTGGAAACTCCTTCAATATCCTTCCACCTACCTGAAAAAAGGCTAGAATTGGGGAGGAGAGGAGAAAGGGTGAGTGTGAGCGGGGACAGAAGTTAGTGGCATCTGACTAAGGGTCAGCTGACTAGAGCTGCGTTAGCTGGAAAGACTGCGCAGCCTCTTTGTGCACAAGCATGGAGGGTCCCTAGCCCCAGGGAGCCGCGCGGGGATAGGAGGCAGACTGCTTTGAGCAGGAAGGTGGCAGAGGAAGGAGCCCCTGTTTGAGAAGAAGCTCTCACGCTGTGAACACCTCTTTCCACTTCTTTCTGTCTTTACTGGGACTCATGAAGGAGAACTTGGAAAATCATAATTAGCTTGGAGAAGATAAAAGAGGTCCTCCTTGGTGGGAGGGTGAGGAGAGCGATGGAAAGGGAAAATGAGATAGGGAGGGAGAGGAGGAGGAGGAAGAGGAGGAGGAAGAGCAAACAGAGAGAGAGAGAGAGAGAGAAAGCTGGCACACAGAATAAAAGACATAGATAGTCCTAAGGAGAAAAAACTTAGCAGCTTTTCTCTGACCATGATAAGCTGCTAGTTACAATGTGAGGTGATGCTTGCTACTCCAAATGGATGTATTGTAACCAGGCTTTTATACTGTGAATTCTCTCCTCGATACTTTTGCTTCCAGACTTTCTCTCTATTCCTATAGGCTGAGTACCATCTAGCAGGGACTAGGAAGGTGGTTTCACAATTAAATTGAGAGAGGAGAAGAGGGGAGAGTAAGAGAGATCATATCAACAATCAGGGAACAACTTAGGTTGAAAGGCACTCCAAGTTTAGACATTCAATCTGTTTGCATAAATGAGGAATGCAAAGAAAATGTGGGGACAGATTCTTCGAGTGTATGACAAGCTAAGCTGGTGGTTTAGGCTCTTAGAAGAATGCAAAAACCCCACACGAAAAGCCACGCAGAAGAAGAGCAAGGTTTGCATGCAAGATATTTCTATCTGCTCTACATACCCACCCTCTCCTCATGCCTGTGTGCTCTCTGTGACGCACACACACACACTTGCCCACACGCACACACATACACACACCAGTCTTCTCCAACACTCCTAGACCTGAAGTTTAGCCAGAATCTAAGGACTGGAGCTCTGAGCAGGGGCAGGGGAACCTCCACTGCCCTAGTTCAGCTGTAATCCAACGATCATCATTCACAAGTGAACTAGGGGGTCTTGAAAATATATGTCACGAGTCTTGAGGATTCCAGGAGCCTCAGGACTCTAAAAGCAATGAGGGATTCAGGCCATGTGTCCATGTGCTACCATGATAAAATAGACCAAGGGTAATGAAAGGTTATTAGCGTGGAATAAAAGTTGAAGCTTGGAACTTGGGAGGCCTGTACCTCTTCTCTAAGCAACCTGTACCTCTTCTCTAAGCAAAGTGCTGTCTTCTGGATCTGTTTCCCCTTCTGCAAAGAAATGTATTTTCCTGTGTTTTAGGCCAGTGTTTCTCAAATTGTAATGGGCATACAAGGTACCAGGGATATTGCTAATGGGAAGATCCTGATTCAGCAGTTCTGGGGTAGGCCTTGGGGGTCTACATTTATAAGATCACGAGCTGCCAGTAACCTACATAACACCTTTGCCTGAATTAGAAAAAGTGTCTCCCTCTGGGTAGATGCAGCCCTGTGGTTGCCTTTGTAAAAGGAATTCTTTTCCTGTGCAGTTTTACTAGTGATGTGCAGGATGTATTTCAGCCCCTGCATTTCTTAGGACAGTGCCTTTGAGCAGTGCACAAGTTGCCCGTCTGCACATGGCAGTCCTCACCACGTAGACAGATGTCTCCTGGACTACTTCGAAGACAGCCTTGCTTCTGATCCTTCTGAGATGTTCTGCTACTCTCCTTCCTTCACAGCACAACTCAGCCAAGCCCATCAAGGCATTTATTCTAACTCTCATTCTTTTAGAAATACCTGTTTTGTTTTGCTTTGTTTTTCAGAGACTGCCAGAATGACATGTAGGAATGAACTTATTCCTTCTCTACTTAAAAAAGAGAGCTTGGCCCTTGGTTCCTCACTCTCCAACGTACCCTACTCAGCCTAGAGCTCTCTCTAGGGGCTGCACGGCCGATCCCCTCCACTGCTTCTGCTGGTGTTCTTGGCCTCTGGGGTTTAATATCTCACATCATTTATTAATTCAGGATCTAAACAACTAAGCTCCTGTACCTAGTCTCAGTACGTGATTATTATGTGGTTTTCTCAGATATTTTGTTTTTCATCAAATATTACCCCTCCTTTACAGGGGATCAGACATAAAGGCAAATAGCCAATTGCCTGAGATTTCACTAAGCTTGGTGTTTACCTTGGATGGCAGCATTCGGAGAGGTGTCCAGCTCTGAAAGGTTTTCTTAGCCACACCCCTGCGTGGGCTGCCTTGTTCTGTCCTGTCTATCACTGGGGAGAAATTTAAAAATATGTGTTTGTCTCCCCAGCGTTGCCGAATTCTTTCCTTTATAAGAGCTTAAGGTCAAGGTTGGGAGAACAATGGACCCAGTTAGGAGAAGCACCCACAGCAAAACTTCGAGGTCAGCTGTCCTGAGCTTTCTTCGAAGGGTTTGCTGCTGCTTATTCACGTATCTCTTGAAAAGAAACTTTCTGCCAAGGACAGAAAATTCTGATTTGTCTAAGTAGCAGACTGAGAGGAGCAACAAAGTGGCATAGGAAGATCACTGTGCTGAATCTGGAGAGTTAGGTTCTATTAACTCTGGCTGCTTGCTTGAATTTTCTGTTATATCTATACAATGGTGCAAGAGAATTAATAACTTTAAAGGTCCCTTCCAGTTTTAAAGTTGTAATACTCTATGAAATTTCTTGGCTTTAACAATGTATTTTCTGTTAAGCTAAATTTATGGGGTTAAAAAAACCCCTGCATTTTGAAACAATGGACTAATTTGTAATCTAATTTATTTAACTGAGGATACCTTTGTAAAAGTTAGTTATGATGTATTTTAGTTCAGAAATAATGGATTTGGGGCCTTAAGAAGTTTTAATTTCATTGCTATTTGGCCCCCGAGTTTAGAAGTTGAGTTCCTACCAATAACAAAAGACCATGGCGTTGGAGTATGGTATATGAACAGTTGTGTTTGACACAAAGTGATCAAGTTATTTTTAATTTAGTTTTCATACTGGAAACAAGTCAGTCATTTGAATGATATTCAAATGTGTATAAATCAAACTGATGTAAGTGAAAAAATGATCTCTCTCAAAATAAAGACCAAAACCAAATAGAAAAAAGATATTAACAGACTGGACTGCACACAGAAAGGAAAATACAAATGGTTCTTGAACACATGAGTAGATGTTCAATTTCACTCGTCATAAGATAGATGCAAAATAAAACTATCCCAGGCTACCACTTATCACCTATAAGGTTATCAAGGATCAGAAAGTTTGATAACACAGCCTAAATTATCTACCAATAAGAGTGTGTTTAAATAAATTCTGATGTATCAACACAATGAAATAATATTCAGATGTAAACAAAAAAGTGAAAAATAAAAAACACTCCAAAAATGAGAAAGCTTTTCTATGTACTGATAACAGGGAAGTTTCCAAAATGAAGTTGAAATATAGGATAAGAAAGCAATGGTGTGTACAGCATGTCATCGTTTGTTTGGTTTGTATAAATAGTTCGGATGGATTTCTTCTTTAGTTACGTACATCTGTTTTCTCTCTGGCTTCTTGCTGAGGGTGGTACATGTTATCAACCATGATGTACTTCACCATGTAAATGAGATGCAGGCACAACGAGGAAGGCTATTCTCTGGTGTGTTGGACATTTGTGTATTTCCTTCCTTGAAGGAGATCCTCCTTTCTTTATTCCTCCATGTCTGCTGCAGCAGGTGGTATAGACTAGAGTCCCTTTCAGTGCTACTCTGATGCTCCGTTAGTCTCTCCCACCCACTGCTTTTAGAGTGCAGTTACGTCTTGGGCATACAGCATGCCCAGAGGGATGGAAGTGGGGCTGGGGGTGGGAGGAGCTTAACTGGCACATTTACTCCAGGAAGAGCTCCAGAGCTAGACTTTCCAATCAAAGGGGCATAGAGTTATTGCAAGAAAAATATATATCACTGATGGAAACACAGGGAAATATATTACAAGGAACTTGTGAGCCAAATTTCAGAACTTTCTGGATCAATTGAAATTAAGAAAATAGTTAATTCTCTTTCATTACGTGCCCCCATAATCGCCCCCAAAGGCTCACAATTTTTCTTCCTATTTGCCCCAAGCTTGGAGCTTCTCCGATACTCTCTAGGAAGGGGTTGCATTTGCTTCTGGTATTTTGTTTTGTGACTTTCCTGCTTTGCTTTCTCTGACCGTGCAATCTCATTTTAAAAATTTTCCAGCACCGTCATTGTTCTGATCTTTCAAAAATATATTTTCTGACCTTTCAGTAGGGACTTGGGAGGGAGGAGGGTTATGACTGACAGAACTCTTTCTGGCATAATGGTGCATCTTGAGGGTTTGAAGTGTGGGGGCCAGAGGAACACAAGGTTGAGATATTACTTTCCCTGGCACCTTCTCTGCCAGGTTGCCCACGCCTTTGTAAATAGCTCCTTGACTAAACTCTCACACTGCCCATTTTGAGAGTGCTTCTTGCAGGGCCCCTGACTGATACAGACCCCATTTATAAGACAAAGAATAATTGACAGCTGTCAACATTTGTAAGATTTTTGGTTCACGTGGTTTTCTTAAAGCTCAGCTTATATACAGTATTATCCAGACTATAGAGAGTATGGAGAAAATATTTTACTTTTGTCTGGCTACTATGAGCTAGAGTTTAGGCAGTGTATTAGTCAGGGCTCTCCAGAGAAACAGAACCAATAGGATCTTTATAGACATACAGATATTGGCCTGGTGTGGTGGCTTATGCCTCTAATCCCAGCACTTTGGAAGGCCGAGGCAGGTGGATCACTTGAGGTCAGGAGTTGGAGACCAGCCTGGTCAACATGGCAAAACCCCATCTCTACTGAAAATACAAAAATTAACTGGGCATGGAGGCATGCGCCTCTAATCTCAGCTACTCAGGAGGCTGAGGCAGGAGAATTGCTTGAACCCAGGAGGCAGAGGTTGCAGTGAGCCAAGATTGTGCCACTGCACTCCAGTCTGGGTGACAGAGTGAGACTCTGTCTCAAAAAATTATCTATCTATCTATCTATCTATCTATCTATCTATCTATCTATCATCTATCTATCTATCTATATTTATTATGAAGGACTGGCTCAAGCAATTGTGGAGGCTGAGAAGTCTCTTGATATGCCAACTTTCTACAAGCTTGCATCCCAGGAAAACCAGTGGCATCGTTCCAATTCAAGCTCAAAGGCCTCAGAGCCAGGGGAGTCAATAGGGTCAATTCCATTCTGAGTCTGAAGGTCCAAGTAACCAGCAGGGTTGATGTTGGCGGGCAGGAGAAGATGGATGTCCCAGCTCAAAAAGATACAGCAAATTCCTTCTGCCTCTGCCTTTTTGTTTAATCCTTGACACATTGGTAAGGGTGGATCTTCTTAACTCAGTCTATTGATTCAAATACTAATCTCTTCTATAAACACCTTCAGGGACACAGCCAGAAATAATGTTTTACCAGCTATCTGGACATGCCATGGCCCAGTTGAGTTAATACATGAAATTCACCATCACAGGGAGATACAAAGTCATTCATTCACACATTCACTCTGCAAAGCCCTTACTTGGCTCCTGTCACACTGTAAACTCTGGTTAGACCACAAGGAATATAGAAAAGAAGGAGTGTATGGGATCTCTGCCCACAATGTGTTTCGAACTGTTGATGAAAGCAAGACATTCACAAAAGAAAGAAACAAAAGGTAATATAGGAGATGTGATTATAAAACTGGCTTATTAAAATAAATTCTAGCACATAAAAGCTCGAAGAGTCGGCCGGGCACGGTGGCTCACTCCTGTAGTCCCAGCACTTTGGGAGGCCGAGGCGAGCCGATCACTAGGTCAGGAGATCGAGATCATCCTGGCTATCACGGTGAAACCCCATCTCTACTAAAAATACAAAAAACAAGCCGGGCGTGGTGGCGGGCGCCTGTAGTCCCAGCTGCTGGGTGGGGGGCTGAGGCAGGAGAATGGCGTGAACCCGGGAGGTGGAGGTTGCAGTGAGCCGAGATTGCGCCACTGCACTCCAGCCTGGGTGACACAGTGAGACTCCGTCTCAAAAAAAAAAAAAAAAAAAAACTCGAAGAGTCATCAAGTATGGTTTTCACATTGGCGGATGAGGTCCCAGAGGTTAAGTGACTAGTCTGGGGTTGGAATCAGAGCTTGAGCCCAAGTCTTCCATCGTGTTCTTTCAGGGTGCCGCCACCTCCCTACCCTACACTGACTACCTCCCCTTTAACAAATATTCCGTTGGTGTCATATTCCAGGAAGTTAATCTAAGGCAGGCTTATGGCTAACTGAAACTTTTAACAAGTACACAACAACTTGTACATATGTGAATTATGGTAGCTTATATGTAATTTTAAGATATTGCAGCCACAGTTACTTTATAATCACAGGTGTGATGTCCAGTGTAATTAGGGTGGATCAAGAACCAAAGAGAGGGAGAAGTTTGGTCTTCTGACACCCAGGGGAATCCCTCACCACAACTCCTTGCATGGGGCAGCCCTTTTTCTGGCTCCTAAAGGGCCATGTTCAGCATTACTAGTGGTTATGTATCTTGGTGTGACCTCTCAGAAGTGCAACCACTCTTGTGTGGATGTATCATCAGGGAGATCCTGTTCCCCATGGGAGCTTCAGAAATATACATGTCTTTAGAGCAAGAGAGCAGAAGCAAGAAGGACCAACGCCCTCCTGAAGGTCCCAGTCACTACTGACTTCCCAGTCTCCCTTGTGGTAGTATTTCTCATTAGAATCCGCAGCCCTTCTCTGATCTTCAGAGAACTCCTGTTATTTCTTGATAGAATTTCCAATGACTCTTGGCCTTTCAGACATTAACAACCCCAAACACTGATATCCAGGAAGAAAGTGGTGTTTGGAGATCCTATATGGCTCCATCTGTGACTGGTACCAGGTGAGCTGATGATGCAGCTCTTAGAGGACACCCTCTGGGCCTGTGTCCCTGCATACACGTGGGGACAGCTTCTGCCATCCACTAACACCTCGACAGGACACCTCAGGGCTTCACTCATGGGATCTGATAGCAGATATTTATGTAGATAAAAATACAGTTGTATTTCTGCTCCCTAACTGAGGAGAGAGAGACACAAATATAAAAATATTTATTTGTGACTATTTCTATTTTCCTTGATACGCAACACAATATTTTAAAATGTGATCATAACTTTTTAATCAAGGATATAATAAATAAGATAAAAGGAGTGAAAAACACAACTAAATATGGTTTATCACAGGAGTGTTGGAATTGTTTAACATTAAAAGATTCTCCAATGAAATTGACCATAGTAGCATATGGAACAAGACAAAAGAACATATAATTATTTTTATAGATTCTGATCAAATTTGGTATAAAAGTTGACATCATACATGATGAAAGCAAACACAAAATCAAAATAGTGTTTTCCCAATTATGAATAAAAAGTAATTTGATAAAATATTTTAAACAAAATGTCAAAGCAAACATCATAACGAATGGCCAAACAGTAAAAATATTTCTGTACAATTGGAAACAAGTAAAGGATATCCCCAGTTACTACTTTTATTAATCATTTTACTGAAGTTCCTACCAACTTAATGAGATAAGGAGTATAAATAAAGGGAATATAGACTGGAAAGGGAAAAATAAAATTGTCAACGCAGACAGTACGACTATACACAAAGCATTCCAGCGACTCCTACAAACTGTTAGAATAGTAATTATTGGATGTTTTGTCAATTGCCCCCAAATACACAGCATTCTGTACACCAGCAACACAGAAGTAGCAAAATGCAATTTGAAAAAAGATACGATTTCAAAACATAACAAAAAACAATAAGGTACCTGGGAATAAATTTAACAAAAGGTGTTTAAAAACCTTATGAAGAAAAGGATAAAATGTTCTGGAAGGAAATAAGTAAAATGCAAGTAAATTAAGTAGAAATGACAATCCTCTCCTAAACAAATCCCCAAATGCAATGTACTTTCTTTTTTATTTCATTTTATGTTTTTATTTCCATAGGTTTTTAAGACTAGGTGGTATTTTGCTACCTAAGTTCTTTAGTGGTGATTTATGAGATTTTGGTCCACGCATCACCCGAGCAGTATACACTGAACCCAATTTGTAGTCTTTTATCCCTCACCTGCTTCCCACCCTTTCTCCACCGAGTCCCCAAAGTCCATTGTATCATTCTTATGCCTTTGCATCCTTGTAGCTTAGCTCCCACTTATGAGTGAGAATATACAATGTTTGGTTTTCCGTTCCTGAGTTACTTCACTTGGAGTAATAGTCTCCAATCTCATCCAGGTGTCTGTGAATACCATTAATTCATTCCTTTTTATGGCTGAGTAGTATTCCATCATATATATATATACATATATATACACATATATATACATATATATATACATATATATACATATATATACATATATACATATATATACATATATATACATATATACATATATACATATATATACATATATATACATATATATACACATATATATATACATATATATATATATACATACCACATTTCTTTATCCACTGATTGATGGGCATTTGGGTTTGCTCCACATTTTTGCAATTGTGAATTGTGCTGCTATAAACATGGGTGTGCAATGAAATGTTTTCATATAATGACTTCTCATCCTCTGGGTAGGTACCCAGGAGTGGGATTGCTGGATCAAATGGCAGTTCTACTTTTAGTTCTTTAAGGAATCTTCACACTGTTTTCCATAGTTTACATTCCCACTAGCAGTGTAGAAGTGTTCCCTCTTCACCATATCCACACCAACATCTATTTTTTTTTATTATGGCCATTCTTGCAGGAGTAAGGTGGCATCCCACTGTGGTTTTGATTGGCATCCAAATGCAATGTAATTGCAAGCAAAGGTTTTGTTGAGGGTTGTATGGTATATTCCTAACAGATAAGGTAAAGTCCTAGCTCCCAGGATCTGTGAATGTGACCTTATTTGGACATAGTCTTCACAGATGTGATCAAGTTAAGATGAGGTCATATTAGATCTCACCCTAATCTTTATAGGAAGGCCACATGAAGACACAGAGACACATACAGGGAAGGAGGCTGGGTGATGTTGGATGTGTGAGGACGGACACAGAGATTGGAGTGATACAGCTACAAGCCAAAGAATGCCAACCATTGCTAGAAACCACCAGAAGCTCAGGGAGAAGCATGGAACAGATTCCCTGCTCCTGGTCCCCAGAAGGAACCAACCGTCATGATGTACCCTTTTGGACTTCTGGCCTCCAGAAGTGTGAAAGAACAAATTTCTGTATTTTAAAAAAAATTTCTAATAAGACTGGACTTACTCAATTCCCTAGTAAAAGTTTTGATTATAAGTAGCCAACAGTATAAAAAGTACAAAATAGGTCTGTAGATTTCTAATATATTAATACAAAGTGCATGACTACATATAGTACATCCTACAGGCGAAGAGAGGTGGAAGAGGAAGAAGAAGACTGTGGTTGAGGTCTAGCAATAAACAAATAAATACAGGAGTAGAGATGATCCATAGTATAGTATATTCTATGCTGCAGCCAACATACACAAAAACAATTTTCAAAATAACTCAGGAGGATGACAATGGCTGGACTTTTGTAATTCGCCTCAAAGACTGAGGGAGAGCTGACCCAGCTCACTGTATAGTCTGTGCATATGGTGGCTTGCAGCATGTAGGTTTTCTCCAAAAGAAGGAAATATAAAATGTTTAGATTAAGAACTATAAATCTACAGGGTGCCCATAAAAGGTGGCTCACTCCTTATTGTTATACTATCCGATTTTTAAAATGCAGTTTAAAAAATAAGCACTGAGTCTTGTTATTACAAGGCAGGCAAGTACTTCTCCCTCATTATGAAAAGACTGAACTGGTGATACTTTTTCCTGAACATTTAGAAAAGAGGCAGTAAGAGTGCTTTGGTTTGGGTTCGAGTGAGAGGCTTTTCATGAGGATTTTAGGATTGAAGGGCTCTAAGTTCAGGTTAGTTATCTCAATGTTCAGAAAGCCTGAATAAAAGAAGCCAAACAAAAACCTACCTGCTTAACATGAACAGAAACCTCTTTTCTTTTAGTAGAATTTGCTTTTAATACAGAGCAAAAGAAAATAAAAACCTAATAGGCTGAAACAAGTCAAATACTTGCTCTACACAGATAAAAGCCTTCACAAAGGTCAACTGAAGTAATCCAGAGCTGAAACTAAATTGTGCATATTTTCAATGAAGTCATCAAAGTCATGTAACACAAGCAAAAGCTGATTATTTACAAACTCAGCAAGCCCTCTAAGAAATGTGCCTCAGGTAGCATTAACCTTTGTTTTGTGCCATCCTGAAGACTTGCACATTGTATTTCTCAGATAGTTTAACATTTTTAATAGGGCGTGTTCTCTATTACATGGTAATGCCTTGGCACTATTCCTGCAGGGTCTCACCTGTCTTGCCATTTCCCCAAGAGAAGCTTTGATTCTGCTTTAGAAGTTTCACGTACGTTAAAGTCTTTGTCAAATATTAATATGAAGGGAGGTAGCACAGGATGCAACGTATACAGTCAAGTTACCTCTCTATATATTGAGAAATTACTTTCTCCTCCAAGGTATTCGCAACAGAAAGCTCAGTCTGTCCTGCTTAATAATCAGTAGTACAGGTTGAATCATCAGAACCTAGGCAAGACCTTAATATTTCAAAATTATTAACAGCTACCTCTAGGGGAAAGTCCATGTTACTGAGTTATGACAAATTTATTATCATAAAGGAAAACAAGTGTAGCTAGCCATCTTAAAAAATACCCCAACAACTGCTTCTCAATACGGAAAGACTAAAAACTACAGTTTATCATAAACAAATCCCGCCTTTGTCCCCTGAAACTCCCCTAGTTTCATTCATTAGGAGGGGATTTAAAAAAAAGACTTAAAGAGTACTTTACAGCAGCATTCAGCTTTCCTATGAAATAGCATCTTAAATATTATGTGCAACTCTTCTTTTAGTGAGCTAGACACTGGCTTCAAAGTTTGTGGGACTGGGGGAAAATCAACCCATTCAAAACTATTCTAGAAATTGTCTTTTGGCAGAATAGCAGGTATCCAAGTGAAAAATAGGAGGGTCAGATTGTTGCTTTGTGGTCTTTTCAAAATTTAGATTTTTTTTTTGTTCCCCTTTTACCTGAAAACTTCAGTCTCTACTCCTGAGTGGGGATGGACAGAGGCTCTGGCCCCTGCTCCTCTGGCTTCTCAGCAGCTCCCTCCTTCCTTCCTTCCTTCTTTCCTTCCTTCCTTCCTTCCTTCCTTCCTTCCTTCCTTCCTTCCTTCCTTCCCTTCCTTCCTTTCCTTCCTTCCTTCCTTCCTTCCTTCCTTCCTTCCTTCCTTCCTTCCTTCCTTCCTTCCTTCCCTCCTTCCCTCCTTCCTTTGTTCCCTTCCTTCCTTTCTTTCCTTCCTTCCTTCCCTCCTTCCCTCCTTCCTTTGTTCCCTTCCTTCCTTTCTTTCCTTCCTTCCTTCCCTCCTTCCCTCTTTCCTTTGTTCCCTTCCTTCCTTTCTTTCCTTCCTTTCTTTCTTAGACAGGGTCTCACTCTGTCACCCAGGCTGGAGTGGGTGAGGTGGCGTGATCTCAGCTCACTGCAACCTCCGCCTCCTGAGTTCAACTGATTCTCCTGCCTCAGCCTCCTGAGTAGCTGGGATTACAGGTGCACCACTATGCCCAGCTAATTTTTCTACTTTTAGAAGAGACGGGGTTTCACCATGTTGGTCAGGCTGGTCTCGAACTCCTACCTTAGATAATCTGCCCACCTTGGCCTCGCAAAGTGCTGGGATTACAGGCGTGAGACACGGTGCCTGGCCCAGCTGCTTTCTTATGACTGCAGCAAGACTTGAAGAGACGTGTGTTGATGAGGACTTCCCCAAAACAGCCTTTATAGATGACCCCACAATGTCTCTTCTGTCTTTTCCAGTATGTGAGCTCTAAAAAGGAAAAAAACTGGCGTTCTGTTAGAACCAGAAACCATTTCTGTATCTGAGCTATCATCTAACTGGTTACTGTTACAAGGAGATTGAGCTGGGGGCGCATTTGAGGTGGTATTGTGAGCATCAGAATTATGACGTTCAAATTCCTTCTGCAGTTTACTG
This sequence comes from Pan troglodytes, assembly GCF_028858775.2. Taxonomy (NCBI): domain Eukaryota; kingdom Metazoa; phylum Chordata; class Mammalia; order Primates; family Hominidae; genus Pan; species Pan troglodytes. The sequence continues at coordinate 31,992,863 of NC_072405.2, forward strand.
ATCCGGATGCTTTTTATCCTGTTCTCGGATAGAGTTTTCACTTTCTATGGTTTCAATGTACTCTTTATACTGGGTCCAGACCTTGTAACTACCACATGATTCCAGTTTTTTTCTTTTTTTTTTAAATCCTGCTCTCACCTTCTTCCGTCTTTTTACAAGCAGGACACAGGCATTGCAGATGTCTCCTGAGCAAGTCTCATGTAATCCAAAATGGCTCTGGAAGTCCTTTTCATAGCATTTACTGTCAGTGCATCGAGAACTGGAGGACTTAGCTCTGCAAATACACCAGCCTTCTATACTTTGGTACATCTTTTGCTTATGAAAATCAAACATCTTTTCTTCTGGGCAGTAGTCTTCCAAAAGCAGCTGTTCCACGCGAAATAATGTCCCCAAGGTGCGGAGTGCATGCCGGGTCAGCCTCGCCTCAAGCGCCCCCTCCTCCTCAACTGCCTTGTCTAGCCAAATTTCTGTAGTTTTTAAGCCACCCAGTTTGTGATGCTTTGTTGCAGCCATTCTAGGAAACTAGTACAGGTTCCAAACTTGACAAGCTGATTATAAAATCCTACTGAAGAATAAAAGACTAAAAATAAACAAGAGGGAAGAAATGGAGGAGAACTTGCTCTATCAAATATCCAGACTTGCTGTAAAGCTATGGTTATTGGAACTGTTTTGATATTGACACACGGTTTCTAGGACAAATGACCTAGGCACAGGCTTATGAGTAGGTGGATACTTGAAATATGACAGACGAGGCATCAAAATTAAGGGAAAAGGATGAATTAGTCAATAATAGTATTGAAACATTCGTTGTAAGTGGATCTATAAAATCAGATCCTTATATCCTACACAAAAAGAAACTCTAAATAGATTAAATACTTAAATGTGGAAAGCAAACTCTGAACCATGTAGGAGAAAATAGAGAAAATCTTTAATTTCAGATAGGCCAAAACAAAAAAGATTCGACTATAAGCAAAAAACAAAATGCCTTTAGTAAATTTTGTGCATGCAAAAAAGAAAAAAGATTTGACTATAATGACAAAAATAATAAATTAGGCTATATTAAAATTTAAATGTCTTCAACAAAGGATAGCATAAATAAAGTGCAAAGAAAGAAAATCCACTGATCAGGAGAAGAAATTTGTAATCCATGTGACTAGGATCCATGGAGAATGACTAAAAATAGATGAGGCAAAGCAAAAAAATCTAATAGAAAAATAGACAAATGACATGAAGAGGCAAGATATAAAGGAGAATCCCTAATGCTAACGGCTAATACATTTATAAAATTATTCTCAACCTCACAACAATCTGGAATAAGAAAATTAGAATAACAATGAGATCAATTTTATTCCTGTAAGATTAAGAAAATGAAAGTCTAATTACACAAAGTGTTAGGGAAGATGTATGGAAAAAGGAACTTTCATCCTTTGCTGGTGGGTGGGTGAACTGAAAGAACCACTTTGGACAAGAATTTGGCAACACCTAATACAGATGAATAATGAGCACCCCCTCGGACTCAGCACTTTCATTTCTTGGCATCTGTCTTAAGAAACTCACAAACTGGAACATATGCAAGGATTGTCATCACTTTTGTAGGAGAATGAATACACAACATATTGGATTCTACCGGGTAGTTAAAAATTACTGAAGTGGATCTCTTTATTTACAGATACATCCTAAAAACAATACTGAATGAGGAAAAAAGAAGTTGCAAAGGTAGATGAACAGTATGATTTCACTGGAAACTCACCTGGGGCTGGGTGGTCTAGGATGGCTCATTCCCACATCTAGTGGTTGCTGCTGGCTGTTGGCTGGCTGATCTGGAGCGTCTCACTGTGACAACTCATCTCTGCTCCATTTGGTCTCTCATCCTCTAGATCAGGATGGAGTATCAGGGAAGTTTTCCAAGGTAGTGGGAGTACAGGCTATTGAGGCTTAGGCTTGAAAGTCACCTAGTGTCACCTCTGCCACATTCTCTTGGTCAAAGCAAGTCACGAGACTCTTCCAGATTCACGAGATGGAGAAATAGCTGTCACTTCTTCATGGCATGAGCAGTAAAACCACATTGCAAAGAGGCCTGCATAGAGGGATGAGAAAAAAAATTGTGGTCATTTTTTGCAATCTCCCTCAATGTACAAAACGGAACTCCTAAACTTCCCCCTAAAAATGTGTTGTCCCTGTTCATCCCTATCTAAATTGATGGGATTTTGAGCTTTCTGGTTGCTCAAGTGAAAAACTTTGGATTTATTCTTAACTTTTCTCTTTCTCTCAAATCCCACACCCTACCATTATGAGATAATGTTCACACTATATCAGAAATATATCCAGTGTCCTACCACCTCTAACTACCCCCACTGCTATGGGTTTGATGGGAACCACCATAAACTATCACTTCGATGATTGAAATAGCTCCCTAATTGCTTTTCTTACTTCCACCCTTGCAAAATCCCTTTGAGAAAAATATTCAGCTGGGCATGGTGACTCATGCCTGTAATCCCAGCTACTTGGGAGGTGAAGGTGGGAAGACTGCTTGAGCCAAGGAGTTCAAGACCAACCTGGGCAACACAGCAAGACCCCATCTTAAAAAAAAAAGAAAAAAAAGAAAAGAAAAAACTCAATTATGTTCCTTGCAGTAGGTTGAAACATGTCCCTCTCTCCCAGACATCCACATCCTAATCCCTGGAACCTGTGAATATGTTGCTTATATGGCAAAAGAGACTTTGCAGATGGGGAGTGTATATAAGTAAACCCACAAGGGCCCATATAAGAGGCAAGCAGTAGACAGATGCTGAGAGAGGACAGCTTCATGACGAAAGCAGAGAGAGGCTTGAAGATACCACATAGCTGGCTTTAAAGATGGAGGAAGGGGACCTGGTGTGGTGGCTCATGCCTGTAATCCCAGCACTTTGGGAGGCCGAAGTGGGCGGATCACCTGAGGTCGGGAGTTTGAGACCAGCCTGGCCAACATGGTGAAACCCCATCTCTACTAAAAATACCAAAAATTAGCCAGGCATAGTGGTGAGCACCTGTAATCACAGCTACTCAGGAGTCTGAGGCAGAAGAATCGCTTGAACCCAGGAGGCAGAGGTTGCAGTGAGCCAAGATCGCACCATTGCACTCCAGCCTGGGCAACAAGAGCGAAACTCCATCTCAAAAAAAAAAAAAAAAAAGATGGAGGAAGGAACCCTGAGCCAAGGCATGAGGACTGACTTGAGAAGGTGGAAAAGGCAAGAAAGCAGATTCTCCGCTGCAGCCTCCAGAGAGACTGATTTTGAACATCTGACCTCTAGAACTATAAGATAATAAATCCAAATTTCTTAGAACCACTGTTTGTGGTAATTTGTTGCAGCAGCAATGGGAAATTTATATATCATTCTTTGGCTCAAAATCCATACATAATCTGTAGTCCAACTTCTCCTCCTCCCTCTTCTTCTCCCCCTCCATCCAGTACCTTCCTGAGCACATGTTCTAGTACTTCCCCTCTTTGCTCACTTGATCTCAACCACACAAGCCTCCTAGCAGTTCTTTATACTTCAAGACGTCTTCCTGCCCTAGAGCCTTTGCTTGGCTCTAACTTTTTACCTAGGTTACTCGTCTCCCAGATATTTTCTTGGTAAAACTGCCCATCGCACCCTACCATTCTCATTTACCTGGCTCAACATTTTCTTTTTTTTTCTTTATAGCACTTATCATATTCTAACATGCTATATGGTTTGCTTACTATTAAGTTTATTGTTTATCATTTGTAATGATATGCCACTGCCCTCCAGCTGGCAGGTAAGCAGGGAAGGACTTCATTGGTTTCATTCACTGTTGTATCCTAAGCCCCTAGAACAGTGCCAGAGCCATAGTAGTGACTCAATATTTATTTGTTGAATGAATGCTTTTTTTTAATTGCTGTAACTGAACATGAAATAGATGAACAATAATATCTAGATATAAATATCAATACAATAAATACTGTATCCACTAACTACTTTACTAAAAAATAACATAACTGTCACCTTTGAAGACCTCTGTGTACCTCCCTCAGTTATATCCTGTTTTCTTACCACTCAGAGAGGAACCTTGCATTTTTATTTCATCATTTCTTTGCTTTTCTTCAGTTTTACCAAATATGTTAGCATTCCTAAACAATATAATATTCAGATTTATGCTTATTTGTTGTATATGTAGTATATATGTATATTTGTGTATATTTACATCATTACATGATAGTATAGGCATTCTTTTTAGATTCGCTTTTCTTTTTAACATTAATTTCTTTTATTATTATTTTTATTCTATTGTGGTAAGAACACTTAATGTGAGATGTGCCCTCTTAACAGATTTTTAAAGTATACAATACAGTTTGGTTAGCTGTTGGTCCAATAGCATACAGTGGAGCTCAGAACGTATTTATCTTGCATAACTGAAACTTCATACCTATTGATTAGCAACTCCTTATTTCTTCATCCTTCCTATCCCCAGCAACTATAATTCTATTCTTGACTTCCTTTTCTTGCTTAATATTATGTTCCCAAAAATTCAACCTTGTTGTGGCATGTAACTGTAATTCAATTGCTTCTCTGCAATGAAGTACTTTATTATAAGAAAATCACATATAATAATATTTTAGTTAACATTGTTGAGGGAGACGTTTATTTCTGCTTTGTTGCTCTGACAGATGTCTCCTATGTCATTCTTTCCTATGCATCCCTGGGTTATGTGAGCATGAATTTCTCTAGGGTACAGCCCTAGGAGTGAAATTGCTGAGTCATATAATTTGAACATCTTTAGCTTTACCAATAATGCCAAGTTGTTTTCCAAAGTAGCTGTACCAGTTTACCTACCTTTCAGTGTTATGGTTGTTCATATCTTTGTAGAAACTTGATGTTGAAAGACTTACATTTTTGCTTGTCTTGTGGGTGAGAAATCTCTCTCGTTGAAGTTTAAATGTTCATTTCTCTGATTACTAATGAAATTAAGATTATCTTTTCTCTTATGTTTATTGACTCCTTGGCTTTTCCCTTCCATGAACTACCTGCTTGTGTCTTTTGCCCATTTTTATTTTGTATCATTTATGCTTTTTCTTTAATTTGTAGGAATTTTTAAAGTATTCTTGATATATATTTGAAAGTATCTTGTCTTGGTTTGTGGTTTGCCTTTTAATGATTTTTGTAATTAATTAGAGTTTTAAATTTTAATGTAGTCTTTCATAGTTTGTAGTTTTTCTTTCTTGTGTAAGAAATCCTTTCCCACCCCAAGATAATAAATATATTAGCCTATATGCACCTCTGAAAGTGTTGTCGTTTTGCCCTTCACATTTAAGTCTTTAATCTACCTAGAATTGATTTTTGTGAATTGTGTGCAATAGGGGTACAATTTCAGTTTTTCTATATGGATATCCAATTTTCTATCCAGTCCCCATTGATCTGCAGGGCCAGTTCTGTTATAAATCAAGTTTTCATTATTCTGTTCTCTTTGTCAATTTGTCTATCCACTGCCTTAAATATTATAGCTCTATATTAATTCTTGATATCTAAGAATTAGGAGTAGATGCAACTTCTACTTTGTTCTTCTTCAAGAGTTTGCTGGCTATTATTGGTTCTTTGCTCATCCATTGATGTTTTAGAATCATTTTATTAAATTTGAAGATAGCTAACACTTTTGTGAGATTAACTTTCTCTCCACAAATATAGTGTATCTCTCTACTAATGTAGGCCTTCTTTAGTGTCTATCAATAATATTTCTATATTTTTCTTTACAAAAGAATGTACATCTTTTGTAGATTTATTCATAGGTACATCTTTATATTTTTAGGCTATGGTAAATGTTATCTCTTTTAAAAAATTATATTTCCTCTCTGTTTGCTGCTGATATATAGAGCTATCGTTATTTTGTTTCCTAGTCACAATTCAACTCAAAGACGTGGGGTGTATAACTGATTTATTAAATGGACTTTATTTTTTAGAGCAGTTTTAGGTTCACAGCAAAATTGAGCAGACGATACAGAGAGTTCCTATCTACCCCTGTCCCCACACAGGCACCGCCTCTGCCACTGTCAACATCCCCCACCAGAGTGGTCCATTTGTCACAGTCAATGAACCTACATCAACACATCATTACCACCCAAAATCCATAGTTTACATTAGAGTTTACTCTTGGTGTTGTACATTCTATAGGTTTGGACAGATGTATATTGATATGTGTTCATTATTACAGCATCATACAGAGTAGTTTCACTGCCCTAAAAATCCCCTGGGCTTCCCCTATTTATCTCTCCCTCCCCACAACCCCTCGCAACCACAGATTTTTTTTTTTTTTTTTTTTACTGTCTGTCTCCACTTGTGCCTTTTTCAGAATGTCATATAATTGGAATTCTACAATATGTAGCCATTTCAGATTGGCTTCTTTCACTCAGTAATATGCACCTAAGGTTTCTCCATGTCTTTTCATGGCTTATTAGCTCATTTCTTTCCAGCACTGAATAATATTCCATTGTCTGGATGCACCACAGTGTATTTATCCATTCACTTACTGAAGAGCATCTTGGTTGCTTCTACATTTAGACAATTATAAATAAAGTTGCCATAAACATTCTCATGCAGGTTTTTGTGTGGATGGTGTAATTGATTTTTGAACATTGACTTAGTATCCAGCAACATTACTAAATTCTCCATAATTCTAATGATTTGTCTGTACATTAGGGTTTTCTACATAGATAAGCACATTATCTATGGATAACATGTTTTTTATAATACAGTTTGAAAAGTTTAAAATTTTAACTGAAGGATTTATTCCTTTTATATTTATTGAAATTGCTAGTACATTTGAATTTCAATCTACTATATTATTTTGCGCTTTCTATATCTTATATTTTTTGTTTCTTTTATATTTTAAATGTATCTCCTCTATATTAATTCTCTTTCTCTCTCTTGCTCTCTCTCTGTCTCCGCAATCCCTCGTTATCTGGAAGTTGTACAATATTTCCATCCTTTTAGATAATACCCTATAAAATTAAGATGTATAATATAACTTGCAAAGTCTAAAGTTAATCGATATTTGCCATCCTCCACATCAATATAAGAACCTTAGAACACTCATTCATTTAACTTCAATCCTGACTAGTAAGTCATTATTGTCTTTATTTTACTATTTTGTTTAAAGCCCACTGACATTATTATTACTGTCTTAATCAGTGGTATGATTTACCCATATGATTGCATTCTTTACTCATCATTCTTTTTGCATCTCAGAATTTCTATTCAGGGTTTCTTTCTGCCTGAATTACACCCTTTAGAATTACTTTTATGAAGAAAGCGTTGTATTCCCCTTAGCATATTAAAGGTAGTCATTCATTGGCTTTTGCACTCCAATTTTTCTTGAGAAATCAGCCGTTGTCAAATAAAGTTGACAAACTTTATTTGAAGGCAATCTGCTTTCCACTTTATTCTTTTTCTGGCTACTTTTATAATCTTCTCTTTGTCTTTGGTTTCTGCAGTTCGCTCATGTTGTACTTGGGTTAGATTTCTATTTTTTTCTGATTCTTTTTTATCCGAAATTATTTGGACTATGGCCTTTGTATAAGTTCTGGAAAATTCTTAGACTTTATTCCTTCAGATACTGTCTCTCTCCCGTTATCTCTGTCCTCTTCTCTTTGAACTCTGATGACACATCTGTTAAATCTTCACACTTCTTCCTCCATGTCTTTTGATCTCTCTTTTGTATTTTCCATCCCTTTGACTCCTTGTGCTGTATTTGGATAATTTTTATGATCTAAGTTAAACAAATCTGTCTTCAGTTGCATTCAATATGCTGTAATCTGATTTATTAAATTTTAAGTCATGAAATTTTTATTTCTTAGAGTTGTAGTTGGTTCTTTTTCAACTCTGACAATCGGTTCAGATCTGATTTAGCTGTGTGTTGTGTGTGCTTGATGTCACTCACGATTCCTTATTTTCTTGTGTGTTTTGTAATTTTAACTGTCATATTGATTGTCATGAGCCCAGTTCATTCTTTGGAATTTTATCTTGGGGAATTTCTACACTACAAATTAAAGTTGCCCAATTTTTCTTCTTTAAGGATTCCCCTTTGACTTGGATTTTAGATGTTTATCGTTAGAGCGTTATTCCTTTGGCATAAATCAAATGACTTTGTGTTCAGTTAAATACCTGGTAGAGCTCATGTATAGAATCACTATCAGTCATTTATATGTTAAAGTAAATGAATGTATTGTGTCTTTTTTATGGGAGAGTTTTGTCAAAGGGGTTATAAAGGAAGAAGTGGGTATAAAGAATCTGAACTCTTCCTCCCCTCAAATAAATTGGATCAAAAGCCTGAACATGAGTGAGTTCAGGAGAAAAGACAAAAAGGTCAGATGAAAAAAGGCAAATTTTCCCCATCTCACAATTTTGTTAGGCTTGGCTTGGATCTTGCCCAAGACACTTTTCTTATTGACTCTTAGGTCATACTATGCTGCCTTAGTTTACTCACAGAAGACGAACAAGGTTTCAAGCAGAAATCACAAGCCCAGTTCAATAGTAAAGCCAATCTGGGAGACTGGCAAAGAGCATCTAGGGATTTGGGAGGGAGGTGATCGGTTCAAAAGTACATGAGGCTATATTGGGTAAGTAAGCAAGTTTGCTCAGGAAGTGCCTAAGAGAGAAGATAAACAGAGGGGATCAAGATGACCTCGATATGATAAGTTCAACCCTCTGGCTTGGGCATGTGTTCTTAGCAAAAGAAGTTTTGCTGGTGCTCAGCTAGGAGGGAGGCACTTGCCAGGTGTTGGAGGGCTTGGCTCTCTTCCCACCCTCCCCATCTTCTCTGGCCTTGGCAATCTCCCACAGCCTTGATAGTCACCAGTGAGCCAGCTCATCTCGTCTTCTGCCATGCAGGAGAATGTTGTATTGAAGACTATGAGTTTGGAATCAGAGAAATTGGCCTCTGAACCCACCTCCATCATTTGCTTATCTACCGAGTGACTTTGGGAAAACTATATTAATAAAAACTCTCTCGGGCACAATAATTGGGCATGCTATTTGGGTGACAGGTACATGAAAAGCCCAGCTTTCACCAGACTGTTCATATATGTAGCCAAAACCACTTATACACCTAAAGCTATTGAAATAAAAAAGTTAAAAATAATAAATACAATAAAATGGGTTTTTTTTTGCTCTATTTGTTTTTATTTCCCTGACAAGAAAAATAATGGACTAAATCTTTATCTGCTTTACATTTTTAATAGAAACAATAAGTCAGAAACCAGATATAAGAATAATTAACAAATTGGTCATTCTTACCTATATTTACTCTTATCACAATCAGATGAGCTTATAGTTTTTGTTTAGCTAACTTTGTACTTTAATTAGAGGTTATTAAATCATTAATAATATTTTTGAATTATAGAAGTCTGTCAAACCAGGAAGCTAAGTTTAATCCACACATTCAGTGGAACATCTCTGGCTAAGATAATAAAGCATAATTAATTATTTTTATTTTAGAACTTTTGAGTTCAGGGGTACATGTGCAGATTGTTACAGAGGTAAACTCATGTCATGGGGGTTTGTTGTGCAGATTATTTCATCACCCAGATATGAAGCCTCATACCCATAAGTTATTTTTCCTGATCTTCTCCCTCCTCCCACCCTCCACTCTCTGATAGGCCCCAATGTGTGTTGTTCCCTTCTATGTGTCCATGTGATAAAATGGTTTAAAAAGTATAAAAATAAAAACTCTCTAAGACTCAGTGTTGGTATCTGTAAAAACACGAGTCATAATGGTTCTAGGGTACTCTGTCTACCTAGTGGGGCTGTGAGGATAACTCAGGTGACTCTTTTAAAGTGTTAAACACAATTCTTAGAACATAGACTGTGCTTTGTAAACATGAATTAGATTATTGTACTTGGTTTCTCTGTGGCCTTGTCTATTCCCATGCATCTAGGCACAGGACGCCAAGATCTTTAACTGTGGCTCCAGCCTTCCTCCAGAGAACTAGAATCCTCTATCTCTGCACTGGACATCTAGTACATTTTTTTTTATTATACTTTAAGTTTTAGGGTACATGTGCACATTGTGCAGGTTAGTTACATATGTATACATGTGCCATGCTGGTGTGCTGCACCCACTAACTCATCATCTAGCACTAGGTATATCTCCCAATGCCATCCCTCCCCCCTCCCCCCACCCTACAACAGTCCCCAGAGTGTGATATTCCCCTTCCTGTGTCCATGTGATCTCATTGTTCAATTCCCACCTATGAGTGAGAATATGCGGTGTTTGGTTTTTTGTTCTTGCGATAGTTTACTGAGAATGATGATTTCCAATTTCATCCATGTCCCTACAAAGGACATGAACTCATCATTTTTTATGGCTGCATAGTATTCCATGGTGTATATGTGCCACATTTTCTTAATCCAGTCTATCATTGTTGGACATTTGGGTTGGTTCCAAGTCTTTGCTATTGTGAATAATGCCGCAATAAACATACATGTGCATGTATCTTTATAGCAGCATGATTTATAGTCCTTTGGGTATATACCCAGTAATGGGATGGCTGGGTCAAATGGTATTTCTAGTTCTAGATCCCTGAGGAATCGCCACACTGACTTCCACAATGGTTGAACTAGTTTACAGTCCCACCAACAGTGTAAAAGTGTTCCTATTTCTCCACATCCTCTCCAGCACCTGTTGTTTGCTGACTTTTGAATGATTGCCATTCTAACTGGTGTGAGATGGTATCTCATTGTGGTTTTGATTTGCATTTCTCTGATGGCCAGTGATGATGAGCATTTTTTCGTGTGTGTTTTGGCTGCATAAATGTCTTCTTTTGAGTAGTGTCTGTTCATGTCCTTCACCCACTTTTTGATGGGGTTGTTTGTTTTTTTCTTGTAGATTTGTTTGAGTTCATTGTAGATTCTGGATATTAGCCCTTTGTCAGATGAGTAGGTTGCAGAAATTTTCTCCCATTTTGTAGGTTGCCTGTTCACTCTGATGGTAGTTTCTTTTGCTGTGCAGAAGCTCTTTAGTTTAATTAGATCCCATTTGTCAATTTTGTCTTTTGTTGCCATTGCTTTTGGTGTTTTAGACATGAAGTCCTTGCCCATGCCTATGTCCTGAATGGTAATGCCTAGGTTTTCTTCTAGGGTTTTTATGGTTTTAGGTCTAACGTTTAAGTCTTTAATCCATCTTGAATTGATTTTTGTATAAGGTATAAGGAAGGGATCCAGTTTCAGCTTTCTACATATGGCTAGCCAGTTTTCCCTGCACCATTTATTAAATAGGGAATCCTTTCCCCATTGCTTGTTTTTCTCAGGTTTGTCAAAGATCAGATAGTTGTAGATATGTGGCGTTATTTCTGAGGGCTCTGTTCTGTTCCATTGATCTATATCTCTGTTTTGGTACCAGTACCATGCTGTTTTGGTACCAGTACCATGCTGTTTTGGTTACTGTAGCCTTGTAGTATAGTTTGAAGTCAGGTAGTGTGATGCCTCCAGCTTTGTTCTTTTGGCTTAGGATTGCCTTGGCAATGCGGGCTCTTTTTTGGTTCCATATGAACTTTAAAGTAGTTTTTTCCAATTCTGTGAAGAAAGTCATTGGTAGCTTGATGGGGATGGCATTGAATCTGTAAATTACCTTGGGCAGTATGGCCATTTTCACGATATTGATTCTTCCTACCCATGAGCATGGAATGTTCTTCCATTTGTTTGTATCCTCTTTTATTTCCTTGAGCAGTGGTTTGTAGTTCTCCTTGAAGAGGTCCTTCACATCCCTTGTAAGTTGGATTCCTAGGTATTTTATTCTCTTTGAAGCAATTGTGAATGGGAGTTCACTCATGATTTGGCTCTCTGTTTGTCTGTTATTGGTGTATAAGAATGCTTGTGATTTTTGTACATTGATTTTGTATCCTGAGACTTTGCTGAAGTTGCTTATCAGCTTAAGGAGATTTTGGGCTGAGACAATGGGGTTTTCTAGATATACAATCATGTAGTCTGCAAACAGGGACAATTTGACTTCCTCTTTTCCTAATTGAATACCCTTTATTTCCTTCTCCTGCCTAATTGCTCTGGCCAGAACTTCCAACATTATGTTGAATAGGAGTGGTGAGAGAGGGCATCCCTGTCTTGTGCCAGTTTTCAAAGGGAATGCTTCCAGTTTTTGCCCATTCAGTATGATATTGGCTGTGGGTTTGTCATAGATAGCTCTTATTATTTTGAAATACGTCCCATCAATACCTAATGTATTGAGAGTTTTTAGCATGAAGGGTTGTTGAATTTTGTCAAAGGCTTTTTCTGCATCTATTGAGATAATCACGTGGTTTTTGTCTTTGGCTCTGTTTATATGCTGGATTACATTTATTGATTTGCATATATTGAACCAGCCTTGCATCCCAGGGATGAAGCCTACTTGATCATGGTGGATAAGCTTTTTGATGTGCTGCTGGATTCGTTTTGCCAGTATTTTATTGAGGATTTTTGCATCAATGTTTATCAAGGATATTGGTCTAAAATTCTCTTTTCTGGTTGTGTCTCTGCCTGGCTTTGGTATCAGAATGATGCTGGCCTCATAAAATGAGTTAGGGAGGATTCCCTCTTTTTCTATTGATTGGAATAGTTTCAGAAGGAATGGTACCAGTTCCTCCTTGTACCTCTGATAGAATTCGGCTGTGAATCCATCTGGTCCTGGACTCTTTTTGGTTGGTAAACTATTGATTATTGCCACAATTTCAGCTCCTGTTATTGGTCTATTCAGAGATTCAACTTCTTCCTGGTTTAGTCTTGGGAGAGTGTAGGTGTCGAGGAATTTATCCATTTCTTCTAGATTTTCTAGTTTATTTGTGTAGAGGTGTTTGTAGTATTCTCTGATGGTAGTTTGTATTTCTTTGGGATCAGCGGTGATATCCCCTTTATCATTTTTTATTGTGTCTATTTGATTCTTCTCTCTCTTTTTCTTTATTAGTCTTGCTAGTGGTCTATCAATTTTGTTGATCCTTTCAAAAAACCAGCTCCTGGATTCATTAATTTTTTGAAGGGTTTTTTGTATCTCTATTTCCTTCAGTTCTGCTCTGATTTTAGTTATTTCTTGCCTTCTGCTAGCTTTTGAATATGTTTGCTCTTGCTTTTCTAGTTCTTTTAATTGTGATGTTAGGGTGTCAATTTTGGATCTTTCCTGCTTTCTCTTGTGGGCATTTAGTGCTATAAATTTCCCTCTACACACTGCTTTGAATGCGTCCCAGAGATTCTGGTATGTTGTGTCTTTGTTCTCGTTGGTTTCAAAGAACATCTTTATTTCTGCCTTCATTTCGTTATGTATCCAGTAGTCATTCAGGAGCAGGTTGTTCAGTTTCCATGTAGTTGAGCGGTTTTGAGTGAGATTCTTAATCCTGAGTTCTAGTTTGATTGCACTGTGGTCTGAGAGATAGTTTGTTATAATCTCTGTTCTTTTACATTTGGTGAGGAGAGCTTTACTTCCAAGTATGTGGTCAATTTTGGAATAGGTGTGGTGTGGTGCTGAAAAAAATGTATATTCTGTTGATTTGGGGTGGAGAGTTCTGTAGATGTCTATTAGGTCCGCTTGGTGCAGAGCTGAGTTCAATTCCTGGGTATCCTTGTTGACTTTCTGTCTCGTTGATCTGTCTAATGTTGACAGTGGGGTGTTAAAGTCTCCCATTATTAATGTGTGGGAGTCTAAGTCTCTTTGTAGGTCACTCAGGACTTGCTTTATGAATCTGGGTGCTCCTGTATTGGGTGCATATATATTTAGGATAGTTAGCTCTTCTTGTTGAATTGATCCCTTTACCATTATGTAATGGCCTTCTTTGTCTCTTTTGATCTTTGTTGGTTTAAAGTCTGTTTTATCAGAGACTAGGATTGTAACCCCTGCCTTTTTTTGTTTTCCATTTGCTTGGTAGATCTTCCTCCATCCTTTTATTTTGAGCCTATGTGTGTCTCCGCACGTGAGATGGGTTTCCTGAATACAGCACACAGATGGGTCTTGACTCTTTATCCAATTTGCCAGTCTGTGTCTTTTAATTGGAGCATTTAGCCCATTTACATTTAAGGTTAATATTGTTATGTGTAAATTTGATCCTGTCATTATGATGTTAGCTGGTTATTTTGCTCATTAGTTGATGCAGTTTTTTCCTAGCATCAATGGTCTTTACAATTTGGCATGTTTTTGCAGTGGCTGATACTGGTTGTTCCTTTCCATGTTTAGTGCTTCCTTCAGGAGCTCTTTTAAGGCAGGCCTGGTGGTGACAAAATCTCTCAGCATTTGCTTTCTGTAAAGGATTTTATTTCTCCTTCACTTATGAAGCTTAGTTTGGCTGGATATGAAATTCTGGGTTGAAAATTCTTTTCTTTAAGAATGTTGAATATTGGCCCCCACTCTCTTCTGGCTTGTAGGGTTTCTGCTGAGAGATCCGCTGTTAGTCTGATGGGCTTCCCTTTGAGGGTAACCCGACCTTTCTCTCTGGCTGCTCTTAACATTTTTTCCTTCATTTCAACTTTGGTGAATCTGACAATTATGTGTCTTGGAGTTGCTCTTCTCAAGGAGTATCTTTGTGGCGTTCTCTGTATTTCCTGAATCTGAACGTTGGCCTGCCTTGCTAGATTGGGGAAGTTCTCCTGGATAATATCCTGCAGAGTGTTTTCCAACTTGGTTCCATTCTCCCCATCACTTCAGGTACACCAATCAGACGTAGATTTGGTCTTTTCACATAGTCCCATATTTCTTGGAGGCTTTGCTCATTTCTTTTTATTCTTTTTTCTCTAAACTTCCCTTCTCACTTCATTTCATTCATTTCATCTTCCATTGCTGATACTCTTTCTTCCAGTTGATCACATCGGCTCCTGAGGCTTCTGCATTCTTCATGTAGTTCTCGAGCCTTGGTTTTCAGCTCCATCAGCTCCTTTAAGCACTTCTCTGTATTGGTTATTCTAGTTATACATACTTCTAAATTTTTTTCAAAGTTTTCAACTTCTTTGCCTTTGGTTTGAATGTCCTCCCGTAGCTCAGAGTAATTTGATCGTCTGAAGCCTTCTTCTCTCAGCTCGTCAAAGTTATTCTCCATCCAGCTTTGTTCCGTTGCTGGTGAGGAACTGAGTTCCTTTGGAGGAGGAGAGGCGCTCTGCGTTTTAGAGTTTCCTGTTTTTCTGTTCTGTTTTTTCCCCATCTTTGTGGTTTTATCTACTTTTGGTCTTTGATGATGGTGATGTACAGATGGGTTTTTGGTGTGGATGTCCTTTCTGTTTGTTAGTTTTCCTTCTAACAGACAGGACCCTCAGCTGCAGGTCTGTTGGAATACCCTGCCGTGTGAGGTGTCAGTGTGCCCCTGCAGGGGGGTGCCTCCCAGTTAGGCTGCTCGGGGGTCAGGGGTCAGGGACCCACTTGAGGAGGCAGTCTGCCCATTCTCAGATCTCCAGCTGCGTGCTGGGAGAACCACTGCTCTCTTCAAAGCTGTCAGACAGGGACATTTAAGTCTGCAGAGGTTCCTGCTGTTTTTTTGTTTGTCTGTGCCCTGCCCCCAGAGGTGGAGCCTACAGAGGCAGGCAGGCCTCCTTGAGCTGTGGTGGGCTCCACCCAGTTCGAGCTTCCTGGCTGCTTTGTTTACCTAAGCAAGCCTGGGCAATGGCGCGCGCCTGTCCCCCAGCCTCGCTGCCGCCTTGCAGTTTGATCTCAGACTGCTGTGCTAGCAATCAGCGAGACTCCGTGGGTGTAGGACCCTCCGAGCCAGGTGCGGGATATAATCTCGTGCTGCACCGTTTTTTAAGCCGGTCCGAAAAGCGCAGTATTCGGGTGGGAGTGACCTGATTTTCCAGGTGCGTCCGTCAGCCCTTTCTTTGACTCGGAAAGGGAACTCCCTGACCCCTTGCGCTTCCCAAGTGAGGCAATGCCTCGCCCTGCTTCGGCTCGCGCACGGTGCGCGCACCCACTGACCTGCGCCCACTGTCTGGCACTCCCTAGTGAGATGAACCCGGTACCTCAGATGGAAATGCAGAAATCACCCCTCTTCTGCGTCGCTCACGCTGGGAGCTGTAGACCGGAGCTGTTCCTATTCGGCCATCTTGGCTCCTCCCCCATCTAGTACGTTTGAATGCCACTTCCAACTCAGTTGATCCCCAATCGAACTTCCAAATCTTCTCAACTTCTTATTTCTGGAGAAACCCTGGTACTACTTTTGAGTCTAGAGGCTTTTGCCTTGTTGCCCACATCCAGTGAGTTACTAAATTCTCTTAGTTTTTCGTTTTTTATTGTCCCATGCCAGATCATTGCAATAGCTCCCCATCCACAGACTTCCTTTCAGTGAGTCCTTCTCCTCCTGCCTTTTTCTTTTTTTTTTTTTTTTAAGACGGAGCCTTGCTCTGTCACCCAGGCTGGAGTGCAGTGGCACAATCTTGGCTCACTGCAACCTCAGCCTCCCAGGTACAAGCGATTCTCCTGCCTCAGCCTCCCTAGTAGCTGGGATTACAGGCGTGCGCCACCACACCCAGCTAATTTTTTGTATTTTTAGTAGAGACGGGCTTTTGCCATGTTGGCCAGGCTGGTCTGACCTCAGGCAATCCACCCACCTAGGCCTCTCAAAGTGCTGGGATTACAGGTGTGAGCCACCACACCCCACCCCTTTTCCCTTTTAACCCCCTCTAATCCAGCCCCAAATAGCTATTTGAAGACTTTCCTAATTGCTCCAACTTCAAGAGATTTGTGTTTCTTTTAAACCCCTGTAGTGCTGATTTTCTGCCCCTGCCCCCCAATTTAGTATTCCACTTTATCTCTTAGTTATCCTTTTAAAATGGATGGTTTCGTTTCCCAATAAGCTGTGAACAGGAACTGAGTCTTAGGCTTATTATATCTCCCCCAGTACCTTGATCTCTGGTGAACATATACTAGTTGCTCAGTAAATATGTATTGGTTGATTGAATGTGAATCCATCCCATCAGGGTTTGCTGCCTGTCTTGAGACTGTGTGAGGGGGCTGTGTTCTGAGTTTAGGGCCCATGCATAAAGCTCTGCTTGACCTGCAGGTGTTGGAAATGAGTTAATTTCTTTTTAATTAGGGCATTACTCTCAACTCAGAATTTTCTATATTAAAGCCCCAGTTTTCTGTATTAAAGATCTCATCTTACCACTTAGCGTTTGACAATGGCCATAATAAGCAATGCCTCAGCACAGATTTGTTTACTATCCCTGGACCTTTAGGGCTCTGGACAGTGGAGCTGACCATCATGGAAACAGCACACTGGAAACATCAATCAGATACTGGTCTTTTGACTTCATGACCAATCATGCTCCTCTTTTTCTTTTCTTTCTCTTTCTTTCTTTCTTTCTTTCCTTCTTTCTTTCTTTCTTTCTTTCTTTCTCTCTCTCTCTCTCTCTCTGTTTCTTTCTGTGGTTGACTTTGGGTAATTTACTTGACCTCTATGTCCATAAAATTTAAATTAAACTGTCTATTTTAAATTAACCAAGTAGGATGTTGGAAAATACTTATTACAGTGCCTAGCATGCAGTAGCCATTCAAGAATGGTGGTTGAACATGAGTTCAACAGCAGCAGTTATGGGGGCTATGAACTCAGCTCCTAGGAAGGGCTGGGGGTAACTTAAAGGCACCAGGAAAGTTCCTCCCTACTGTCTTTGAATAGAACCTCCACTAATGCCTGAAATTCCACTTTCAGAAGACTGAAGATTCTGAAGGTTTGTTCCTCTAATCTATCATTGCCGTCTTCAAGCTGCGTTTTAAAAAATGCTCCTTAATAATACCTTTAAAATGTGAGGAGTTACATATTGAGTCCTAACACCATAATACATATTCATTTACAGGGAAACAGCAGTCAGCATGATCTTATTTATGTGCTGGGAAGCTGTGGGTATTGGATATGGGGGAAAAAAGGAAGGAGAAAGGAGTTTGGGGGATGTGGGAAGCAGACTCCCAAGTGAGCAAATTTGTAAGTCAGTATGAGCATGGCCTACTGGCACCTCTGTACTTTAGTGTATTAGAAGAAAGTCAAGAAGATGGCAATGAATTACAAACATCTGACCTTCCACTGGCGTTTTTCATGAACGTAGATAGTGTGACTTTTTTTTTTTTGAGACGGAGTCTTACTCTTGTTGTCCAGGCTGGCGTGCAGTGGCACGATCTTGGCTCATGGCAATCTTTGCCTCCCAGGTTCAAGCAATTCTCCTGCCTCAGCCTCCTGAGTAGCTGGGATTACAGGCGTGTGCCACCACGCCCGGCTAATTTTTCTATTTTAGTAGAGACGGGATTTCACCATGGTGGCCAAGCTGGACTCGAACTCCTGACCTCAGGTGATCTGCCCACCTCTGCCTCCCAAAGTGCTGGGATTACAGGCGTGAACCACCATGCCAGGCCGATAATGTGACTTTGAGTTTCCAGATGGAAGTGGGACTCCTTCAGATGATGAGTCTGCTCTGGTAGGTCTTCCAGGAACCACAGATAGGTCCCATTCTCATTCTCTCCTATAGAAAATGAAGTACTCAGAGGAAGACATGTCCCTAAAGAAATAACAAGAGCAGTTTTTATTGCAGTTTATGGGTTCCAAGTCGCAGTTCCAGCCAATAGCATATGATTCAGTATCATCTCTCATTGTGAGCTTGTTTTCATTCTATTTGAAGTCCTCCTCTCCTGTGTTTCTTTGAAAAGGGGTTTATGTGAACAGGGCTATGCTTTCAATGCCCTAGGTCTGCCATGCAAATAAGACACTTCCATCTCAGTGTGTTCACCTGGAGAAAGATTTTATTAGGTAAACAAAGCAGTAAGTCATCTTTACATCAGAATAAATACAAAGACATCCAGCCTTTTGTCCTTTCTCCTCCTTTGCCAAAGAAGACGACCCACTCACCTCACCGAATTGTTCCTCATGTGGGTTCATGGGAGACAAAATGTTTTTAGCAGGAGATGAGGCATTTGCTTGACAAGAACATTTCTGAGCTGAGGCTTTTGGTTTTAACTTTGTCAACCAGCAGGCAGCATTTCTCTGACTGTAAATCTGAGTTAATTTACAGACATGCTCCTAAGGAAGGAAAAACTGAATCAGTACCCTTGCTCCTGACACAGAGAGAAAGTCACCACCAGGAGAAAAAGAAAAAAAAGATCTCAGGTTTCAATGAGATAATGAACTTGTAACCACCTGAATATATCAACGAGGTAAAGTTAATGGTCTCTTTTCTTATTTTCACAGACACCTCTTGAGCTGTGTGTTTTTATTACTTTTCCCCCTTTAAATTTACCTGGAAGCTCATTGAACCTTCCCTTAAATAAAAACGTTGTGGAGGTGAAGGATCAGAGAGCAACGGGGCATGATGTGCTTTTGACCCTTGGAATCTCTTGGAACAGGCTTGGGCCCTGGGGACACACAGGGCGGGCTGGGATGGGGAAGAGAGACAAGAAAGCAAATCTCTCCTCTGGCTCCCTGCTCCTTCCGTGAAGACGAGAGCTGATGGTGGAAAACGGAGTCTCTTCTGAAGGTAGGCAGCTGACACAGAAGACCGAGTGAAGATGTGTTGTGTCTGATTGTTTCTGAAGTGAGTCTCTGAATCACAAGTCACAAGTGGTCTAAGAGAAAAAGAAAGTGTCGGAAAACAGCGGGCCTGGAGAGGAGCTGTGTAATAGTCTGTTGTCCTTCCCCTCAAAGGCCAGCAGTTGGCTGTCCCATAAAGCTAAGGAGAAGAGGGGATGTTGTGTCTGTGGAATGCCACTCAAAACCTGATCAATTTCTCACAAAGGTGACAGAACTCCAAAGAACACTCATAATTTCCAATAGCCAAGCCACTGGCAAGAAAAAAAAATTGTTGCTAGTTTACCCTGGTTGCTTTTCTCACTAAATGTTGCCTCTTTTTTGTTTCAAAAGTACAAACAGGAGCACTCCTTCCTTCCTTATAGCCTGCAAAGGGATGGTGTCATTGAGAAGAGATTACTGTTTGGAGGAGGGGTCAGGAGACCTTTTCTGGAAAGGGCCAGACAGTAAGTATTTTAGGCTGTGCAGGCCATATAGTCTCCTGCCACTACAGTCTGAAAGCCATGCCTGTGGCTGTGCTCCAATAAAACTTTACTATTATTGGAATGACACATATATTTTATGTGTCATGAAATAATGTCTTTCTTTTGCCTTTTTTTTTTCCTGCCGTTAAAAAATGTCAGAACCATTCTTAGCTCACAGTCATCCAGGTGGCAGGCTGGATTTACCCTGTGGTCCAGAGTTTCTCGACCTGTCTGGTCTAGGGTAAAGAAAGTCAAAATGAGTAAGAAAAACACTTTTGAAGTCAACTGTATTGAGGTATACTTTACATACAATAAAATGTACTCATTTTAAATATACAGGTTAGTAAATATTGACAAGTAATACAGTCATGTAACCACCTCCACAATCAAAATGGAGAGCATTTCCATCGCCCCAGAAAGCTCCTTTGTGCCTCTTCTCAATCAATCTCACCTCCACCACAGCCAAGGTCAAGAATGGCCTGATTTCTGCCACTTAACAGGCCATACCCTCTTTTCTAGAGCCTGATAGAATTACATAGCACGTCCTCTGTTGTGTCTGGCTTCTTTTGCCTAGCATGATATTTTCGAGATTCGTCTATGTTGCTACATGAATCAACAGTTTGTTTCTTTTTACTGCTGAATACTCTTCCATTGTATGGATATACCACAATTTATTTATCCATTTACCTCCTGATAGACTTCTGTTTTTTTTCTATTACAAACAAAGCTTCTAATGAACTTTCATACACAAATCTTTGTGTGAACATAGTTTTCCTATATCTTGAGTAAATGGCTAAGAATGGAATTACTGCATCATATATAAGTGCATATTTAACTTCTTAAGAAACTGTGAGATTTTCCAAAGTGGTTGTACCACTGCTGGTGAGTGGTTGTACATTCTTACCAGCAGTGTCTGAGAGTTCTCCTTACTCCTCGTCCTCACTAACACTAGTGGATACGTGGTGGCATCTTACCACACTTTTAATTTGTATTTCTCAGAGGAGTAGCTATATTGGATGTCTTTCCATGAACTTATTAGCCATTTGTACATCTTCTGTCTATTGACATCTTTTGCCAATTTTTAATTGGATTCTTTTTCTCCTATTGATTTATGAGTTCTCTGTGTATTTTGTATATAAGTTTTTTGGTTAGGTAGATGTATTGCAAATATCATCTCCCAGTCTGTAGTTAGGCTTTTCAATTTCTTAACAGGGTATTTTGATGAGCAGGTGTTTTAAATGTGATAAAGAACAGTTCACCAATTTTTTCTTTCATGGCTCATGGAAAAAGACTCTTTTAACATTTAAAACTTCATGGATTCTCATGTGATAGTGGGTATTAATTCTGTATCTAAGTTTGAGAAAATTACATAACACAAAAGCCACTATAAATTTTTCTCAACAGCTTTTTTGAGATATGATTCACATGCCATACAATTCACCCATTTAAAGTGTACAGTCCAATGGTTTCCAGTATAATCAGAGCTGTGTAACCATCACTGTGGTCAACTTTAAAACATTTTATTTACCTCAAAAAGAAACCCTGTACCATTTAGCTAACACTCCTCTCTTTCCATTCTCCCCACCGCCCCGGATCTATGCAAACAGTGATTTACTTTCTGTCTCTATGGATTACCCTATTCTGACATTTCATATAGATGAAATTGTGGTCTTCTGTGACTGGTCTCCTTCAATTCACATAATCATTTTAGGGTTTATCCATGTTGTAGCTTTTAGGAATACTTCATTTCTTATTTATGGCTGAATCATAGTCTGTTGATGGATATATCAGATTTTGTTTATCCATTCATCAGTTGACAAACATTTGAATTCTTTCCACTTTTTGTTATTATGAAGAATCCTGCTACAAACATCTGGGTACAAGCTTCTGTACAGATATATGTTTTCACTTCTCTTGGGTATTTGCCTAGGAGTGGAATTGCCGGTTCATATGGTGACTGTATGTATATTTGTTGGAGAAACTGTCAGACTGCTTTCCACAGAGTGTGCATCATTTTACATTTAATATAAAATCAGAGGGTTTTCTGATTTCTCTATATCCACATCGAGACATATTCTCTGACTTTTTGATTCTGGTCATCCTGATGGAGATAAAGTAGCATCTTATTGTGAATTTGATTTGCCTTTCCCTGATAACTATACAATCTTTCTTGGAGAAATGTCTATGTAGGTTATTTGGTCATTTTAAAAATTATGTTGTCTTTTTATTATTGATTTAGAAGAGTACTTTATATATTCTGGAAAAAAGTCCCTTATCAGATATATGATTTGCAAATATTTTCTCCCATTTTGTGTGTTGTCTGTTCACTTTCTTGATGAACTCCTTTGACACACAAAAGCTTTACATTTTGATTGTGTCCAGTGTATTTGTTATAGTTACATAGTAGTTGTACATTTGCTGCTTATACTTTTGGCATCATATCTAAGTATCCTTTATTGAGTGTGAGGTCATGAAGACTTAGCCTTATATTTTCTCTTAAGAGTTCTAAGAGTTTTAGAGTTTTAGTTTTTATGTTTAAGTCTTTGTCCTTTTTTAAGTTGCTCTTTTTATGGTGTGAGGTAGAGGACCAACTCCACTCTTTTGCACATGACTATCCAGTTGTCCTGGCATCATTTGTTGAAAAGGCTATTCTTTCCCCCATTGAATATTCTTGATGCGCTTGTAAAAAAAATCAATGGACTGGAGAGTTATGTAGTTAATTCTGTACTCTCAAAGATATGCCATTGCTTTATAAGTTTGTTTTTGGGCCAGCATCATACTATCTTGATGTCAATTGCTTTGCAGTGAGTTTTAGAATCTGGAAGTGTGAGTCCTCCTACTTTGTTTCTTCTCTTTCAAGATTGTTTCAGTTATTTAGGGTCCCTTATAATTCCATATGAATTTTAGAGTCAGCTTGTGAATTTCTCCGAAGACATCAGCTGGGATTTTGATAGAGATTGTGTTGAATCTGTAGATCAATTTAGAAAGTATCGACATCTTAACATGTTAAGTCTTCCATTCCATGAACATGGGATGTTTTCCTATTTACTTCTGCCTTCTTTAATTTCTTTCAACAATGTTATGTAGGTTTTAGAGTATAAATTTTGCACTTCTTTTGTTAATTATTTCTAAGTATTTTATTTTTTCGATGCTATTATAAATGGAATTGTTTTCTTAACTCCATTTTCAAATTATTCCATTGCATGTATACAGAAATACAACTGATTTTTGTATATTAATCTTGTATCCCACAAACTTGCTAAACTTGTCTAGTAGTTCTAATAGTTTTTAGTGGATTCTTTTGGGTTTTCTGTATATAAGATCAATGTCATCTGCAAATAGAGGTAATTATATTTCTTTTCCAATGTAGCTGCCTTTTACTGCTTTTTCTTGTCTAATTACTCTAAAACCTCCCAGAGTAATACTGAATGGAAGTAGTGAGAGTAGACATCCTTGTCTCTTCCATATAATAGGGGGAAAGCATCCAGTCTTTCACCATTAAGTATAATGTTACCTGTGGGTTTTTCATATATGCCCTTTAATGGATTGAGGAAGTTTCCTTCTAGTCCTATTTATTTTGTGTGTGTGTGTTTTTAAAAAATCATGAAAGGGTATAGAATTTTGTCTGATGCTTTTTCTGCATCAATTGAGATGATCATGTAATTTTTGGGTTTTGCTAAATTTTTAGTAACTTTGTGTTATTAATTACAATGGCACTTATGTACTCAAGAAACTATTCATCATTAATTCAGACTGCTTGATTCACAGTGGAGTTCTTGGTTATTTGAAAAAGATACTGTAAACCTCAAGTGCCTATAATCTGAAGTTCAGAGTCATTGGTCTGGCAACTTGCTATCTACATAATAAGTGGAGTGCTCACTGCTTTCTCTGTGAAATGGATTCTAGTGTGATAGAATCCTAGCATTAGGAGAGGCTTGATTGTGTAAGTAGTCTGGTCTTCTGCCCAATGCGAGAGTCTCCTCCACAGTATGTCCAACAGGTGGTCATCAGCTTGGAATCCACTCAGAAATTAAAGCAGGCCTTTTGGAAAAGGAGCAGGGGCACTGTGTTATAAAGTTTCAGTATCATTTTTTACAAAAACACAGATTGGATTTTCTGTATTTAGTTATTTACTAGACTAAGGGTCAGGAACCCAGGGTTTTAGTGCTGGTTTCAATCCTGACTTGTTACGTAAGCCCGCCAAGTTTTTGCTCCACTGAGCCTTAATTTCCTTCTCTGTTAAATGGCAACAATAATAATAACAATGCCTTATACATTTTATTTGTCCTAGCTTCTTCACAGATGCTGGAAGGCTCAAAAAATAAATTATATGAAGACAACTAAAAAAAATAATTTCATAAATTTAAATTATTAATATCAGACAACCTTGGTATTATTTGTAACTCAAGTAATAAGAATTAATGCCTTAAAAAAAGTAGGCAGGCCAGGTGTGGGGTTCACACCTATAATCATAGTGTTTTGGAAGGCTGATGCAGGAGGATCGCTTGAGCCCAGGAGTTCAAGACCAGCCAAAGCAACATAGTGAGACTCTGTCCCTACCAGAAAATTTAAAAAATACACCCAGCATGGTGATGCACACCTGTAGTTCCAGGTACTCAAGAAGCTGAGGTGGGAGGATCACTTGAGCCTGGGAATTTGAGGCTACAGTGAGCTGTGATCACACTGCTGCTCTCCAGCCTGGGTGACAGAGTGAGACCCTGTCTCAAAAAAAAAAAAAAAAAAAAAAAAGTAAATAAATAAATAAACAAACAAAGAATAGATATTCAATATTTACATTTGTTCCTTAAAATTTCAGAAAAGCAGAGCTCAGGGATTTTGTTTGTTGGTGTAAATGAAAAGTTCAGTAGATAACTTGGGTTGGAGTTGAAACCCAACTAAGCTGGTTGCACAGGTGTTAACTGAAGAGCTTAAAGGTAAGAGAGTCATATAGAACAGACACGAGACCCCAAACTCCATTCCAGGGTAGAGCTAATCTGTAAAACTGAGATTCTGCATTCTTCACTCCAATGTGAGGCAATACACTAGGAAGAAATCCTGTCCACAAAACACTCACGTTCTCAACATTACATAGTCTTGAAGGAAGATTATAAATAACAGCCTGACACTAATAGAGAGTGGTTTTGGAGACCAGCTGTGTGGCTAGTTACTTTAGAGAATATTTATCTCTGTACTGACCTTCTCAGGAAGTGGATACAGAATGGAGATAGAACACTCTCCTCCAAGAGCCTGAGGTTTTGGAATTCCTTGGCTCTTCTATATCTTCTTCTGTGTTGGCAACTTCTCTGAAAGACGTGTGAGTTACTGCAATGTTTGTGTTTCAGGAAAGAGACTATAAGCCTCCAAGACATTTGTTTCTTCAGTCCTCTTTCCCTTCTATTCCCTAGAATCCCAAATCTGAGTACTCATGGGCTCTGAAAAGAAAAAAGCTTATTTCTACACTTGTACAGAACACTTCTGACTATGCTTCTCTCATCATCAAATGTGTGCATTTTCCTGCACCAAGCAATTGCCCAGTTTTCTGCAGACACCAACTGGGTGTCCTATAATTCAATTGAATTCTGACACCATTTATCTGGAGTTAATGCAGACCCCACAGGGCAAGGGCTCAGTCCCAAAGACTGCCTCCAATTCAGATGCCAATTGCAAGTCCCAGGTTAATACCTGTGCTTCTGCCTTAGCTGGCTATAAATTGAGTTCTCGTGATGGCCTCCTCAGGTTCGATAATTTGTTACAATGGCTTACAGAGCTCAGGGAAACATTTTGCTTACTATTACCAGTTTTATAAAGCAGCAGTCCCCAACCTTTTTGGCAGCAGGGACTGGTTTCATGGAAGACAATTTTTCCACAGATGGTGGGGGGATGGTTTCAGGATGAAACTGTTCCACCTCAGATCAGCAGGCATTAGATTCTCATAAGCAGTGTGCAACCTAGATCCCTTGCATGTGGAGTTCACAATAGGGTTCATGCTCCTATGAGAATCTAATGCAGCCACTGACCTGACAGGAGGCGGAGCTCAGGTGGTAATAGGAGTGACAGGGAGCGGCTGTAAATACAGATGAAGTTTTATTTTCTCACCTGAGGCTCACCTCCTGCTATGCAGCCCAGCGGCAGGGAGGTGGGGTGTGGGCGCGGGGATTGAGGACCCTTGTTATAAAGGACGCAACTCAGGAACAGCCAAATGGAAGAGATACAGAGGGCAAGGGATGGGGAAGGGGCACGGAACTTCCATGCCTTCACTGGGTGTGCCATCTTCTTCAAACCTCCATGTGTTCACTGACCTAGAAGCTCCATGAATCTCATAGTTCTGAGTTTTTATGGAGGCTTCATTATGTAAGTATGCTTGATGAGGTCATTGGCCACTGGTGACTGAACTCAATCCCCAGCCCTTCTCTCCTCCCCATAATTCCAGGGTGGGGGTGAAAGTTCCAGTCCTCCAATCACATGGTTGGTTCCTCTGGGGTCCAGGTCCCATCCTTGAAGAGTCACTTCATTAGCATAAACTCAGGTATAGTTGAAAGGGGCTTATTATGAATAACAAAAGACGCTCCTCTCATTACCACTCAGGAAATTCCAAAGGTTTTAAGAATCCCAGGCAGAGACCAAATATGTATTTCATAGTATATCCAAATATTACACACTCTCACCCAATTTAGACCTTGGGCATCTGTCTGTGTAGCCATGGAAATATTGGAGCTAAAATCTCCCAGGCAGAACTGAACATCCTTGCCAGAATTCCCTTGGTTTCCCCTTTCAGGTACTGTGTTTTGATTTGAATAGCATCAGAAACCAGACTTGAAGTTCTTCCTGCAAACTACTCTTCTGTTCCAGGGCAGAAAGAAGTTTAATAGGAGCCTTTTCCTGCCCTGGAAAATGACTTCTTTGGGGAGAGGATGACAGCAGAGGGTCCATCTCCTTGACCCACGGCAACAGGCCCTGGTTTGGAAAAAAGCAAGGCAACAAGGAACTGTTGCTGAACTGGTCATATCAGCTGGAACCCCTGCTCCCTTGAGGAGCTGAGGCTAGCAGTTGTGTTTGTTACTCTGTTGCTGCTGGAGATGGCTGTAGAACAGTCTAGCATTATAAGGAGCTGGGTGCGTGGGAGCTGAGAGCTCTTGACCAGTTCTGTAATTAAAAGGGGACATGCATTAAAAGCAGAGCACATCCTGCACATCCCTGGTCCTTTGCCAGGGGCCACAGATTGCATTGTCTGCACTTTGCTTCTTCACTCTGATGGGGTTTGGCAGTCTCTGGGGCAGTGGGAGGTGCAGAGCCTCATAAATACAGTGTTTGCTTGGAAGCCCAAAGTTCCTAGGTTCTATTTCTGCTTTGGCTCCATTTAGGAACCAAACTGGAAATGGTGGCTTGATTTCCTTTCTCCAATGCTTGGGGGCCCGTGAGGACTCTTCAGATAGTGTATGTACCAAAGGCTTGCTAGAATCTCCTGTTTTGACTGGTTAGCTCAGCTGGTTGAAAGTGGGCATTAACAAAAGCTGAAGTGTGGGTCCTCTTCCTTTGTGGGCACGTGAGCTTTTTTCTATTTCACGGCCATGGGCTGCATCTCTGGCTCCAATCAGGTAAAATGTCCTGGGTGAATTAATGCAGATTAAATGCCTTGCCTAGGATACAACTTGGTAGGTATTTAATCTGTGTTTGTCCAATGAATGAATGCAAATCATTCAGAGAATCACAGAATGACAATAAAAAATGTTTTTAGAGACCATCTGCTGCATCCCTTTACAATATTATTTGTCAGAGAAAAACAATTCTGAGTCTCATTTGACTATTTACAGTTACTATGTAATTTTTCTCAATTGGAAGGACAGAATTGCGTTTTATTTATGCAATCCTTTATGTCCTCTCCAGCACCCAGGGCCTTGCCTGGCAATTAGCTGAAACTCAGATGGCAGTGCCCAGCGACCCTCAGCTCTGACAATGGCCCTGCCCAGATGGGCTCCCTGTCCAAACACCACATTTGGTATAAAGGCTATCACAATTGCAGAGTATTGAGTACAGAAACCTGTAATCTAGGGAAGAGTTCAGCCAGAGCAGTTCCTCCTACACCGGGAACAGATCCTACAGCAAACAGTGTGGAGACCTTGGTGCTCCAAGAAGGCCTGGCCTCTGGGGCTGCTGCTGAGAAGGTATCTGTGGGCCTTGGGGCGGACTTGGGGCGGGTGAAGCCTACACAAGAGGAAGGACCACCCCAACTTGTTAGTGAACAGAGGTGAGAACTGAAGACAAACCTCCCTGCCTTTGCTTAGGCCCAGGACTGAAGAAAATTAATCGATGTGTAGTTGAATGCCACCACTTTACAAGATATGGGAGAAGAAGGCCATGTGACTTGATACGAAAATCGACTTCGTAGAGCCACACAAATTAACCAAAGACTTTCTCCAGGGAAAGATCTTTGGGCTGCCGTAATGAATCACGTTCGACTCTAAATTGCAGAGGACTGGTCTTTGGGATGCATATAGGAAATTGTTTTGTAAAGAGACAGAATTCAGGGTTAGAATCTGAGAGGTGCAGCAGGAGTCAGAGTGGAGACTTGGTGGCTCTAAGGTAGCAGAGAAGGAGTCATTATGTGATGGAAGGGCAGTGCCCACTCTCATAAACCTGGGCTGGAAGTGTGGGTCTCTGTTGAGCAGGTGTACTGCTCACAAAGCCCCCCAGGGGCGTGTGGCCTTGTGCCACTCTCCTTCGTGTAGCTCTTTAAGGAATTCCAGTGGCTAGGATATTTTTTTTTTAACTTTGGTTTTTTGGAAGTATTTGTGGGTTTCCGGAGAGGATGCCTGTCCTTCCATGTTGGTGCAATAGAGAGGCATGAGTGTGACTCCCAAAGCAGCTGGATGGAGCCGTGGTAGAGGCCCCCCAGCTCCGGATTTGAGAAGACCCAGCAGGGCTGGGAGAAGTGCTACACAGGAGGCTGAGGGTAAGGCTCGCTTCTGCTCTCTGGAGGCGTTGGCCACACTAGCCTTCCAGCTCTTGCTCACAGACTTCTCTCCACTGTAAATGTTCTCCTTCCATCTTTCCACTCATCTTAGTCCTTCCAGCCTTCAGAGTTCAGCTCAAATCCCCGTGCTACCATAAAAACTGGCTGGCCCTCCGGAGAAGACAGCTTCTGTCTCTGTAACTCCTTTAAGCTGTAACACATTAACTTTGTCATCAGAGAGGCTGAATTCAAATCCTGGCTCTGCCATTTGTCATCCATATGACTTGGCAAATTACTTAACCTCTTTGAGCCTCGGCTTCCTTATCTGTAAAACAGAGATAATTATAATGACAATAATCCTAGCACCTCTTCTGGAGGCTATTGTGAGCATTAAATAAGATAATACACGTGAGGTATTAGTAAACACATGGTAGGCATTTAATAAATGATACTTGTTATTAGCAGTTATTTGACACTCAGATCAGACAGCCTTATATTACTAACATTTTCACATATGATGTTCTCTCTTTGTGTGCAGGATATAATTTCCTTGATGCCATATACATTGTCGTTTTCCTGTTCAATAAATATTTGTTGTGTGTCATACTGTATATTTTTATTGTATTTAGTTATACATTTTATTTGATAGATGATGTATAAATTATTATATTTATGAGGTACAGTGTGATGTTTTGCTATATGTTTGCATTGTAGAATAATTAAATCAAGGTAATTAACAAATCCATCACTTATATACTTTTTTTTTTTTTGAGAAGAAGTCTTGCTCTGTCACGCAGGCTAGAGTACAGTGGTGTGATCTTGGCTCACTGCAACCTCCACCTCCCAGGTTCAAGTGATTCTCCTGCCTCAGCCTCCCAAGTAGCTGGGACTATAGGCACACACCACTACACCAGGCTAATTTTTGTATTCTTAGTAGAGATGGTGTTTCACTATGTTGGACAGGCTGGTCTCGAACTCCTGACCTCAAGTGATCAGCCCACTTCGGCCTCCCAAAGTGCTGGGATTACAGGCATGAGCCACTGCGCCCAGCCTACTCATATACTTGCTTTTTTTTTTTTTTAATGGTGAATATACCATATATTTTTAATAGACTTTAATTTTCAAAAAGTTTTAGATTTTCAGAAAAATCGCTTACATAGTACAGAGAGTACTATATATGCCCCAGAGAACTCCCATCTACCCTCTCCAGTTTCCCTATTATGAACCTCTTACATTACTAGGATGCATTTGTTACAGTTAATGAACTGATATTGATACATTATTAATAACTGACATCTACCAACATATTTTTTTCAGGTTTCATTAGTATTTACCTAATGTCATCTTCCTGTTTGAGGACCCCATCTGGGATACCACAGCACATTTGGTCATGTCTCCTGAGGCTCCTCTTGGCTGTGAGTTTCTCAGACTTTCCTTGTTCTTAATGACTTTGACAGTTTTGAGAAGTATTGGTCAGGTATATTGCAGGATGCCCTTTATTGAAATGTGTCTGATGCCTTCCCATGATTAGACTGGATTCATGGGTTTAGGGGAGGAAGGTCAGAGAGGTAAAGTGCCATTTCACCATGTTATATTTAGAGTACATGCTATCAACTGACCTTGATCACATGGATGAAGTGGTGTTTGTCACATTTCTCCACGGCAAAATTCCTCCTGTTTTCTCCCTTTCCAAGCTGCACTCTTTGGAAGGAAGTCATTATTTGCAGCCCATCTTAACGAGTGAAGAGCAAAGTATTCCACCCTCTTCATTGAGGATGGAATATCTACATAAATTATTTTGAATTCTTCTGCACAGGATTTGTTTCTTCTCATTCATTCATTCAGTTATTTATTGTTACTAGAATGGGCTCATGTGTATTTATTTCATGCTTGGGGTTATAATCCATTTTTCCTTTATTTATTTTATTACTTAAATTATTTCATATTTGGCCACTGGAATCGCTTTCAGTTGGTTCCTGTGTCCCTTTGATATACCCCCATCATTTTGTGTGTGCGTATGTGTGTGTGTGTTTAACGCTTTCTTACTTTCTGAAACTGTAAGATGTTCCAGGCTCATCTTGTGTATTTTCTGTAGAGATGGGGTTTCGCCATGTTGCCCAGGCTGGTCTCGAGCTCCTGAGCTCAGGTGGTCCGACTGCCTGGGCCTCCCAAAGTGCTGGGATTACAGGCATCAGTCACTGGACCCAGCCTACTAAGTGAGTTTTTAAAAATATATTAAGCATCCCTCTTTGTGATGCAAAGTTCTGTGGGTTTTGACAAATGCACTATGTCAGGTATCCACTCTTACAGTGTTACATAGAAGTTTCACTGCCCTAAAAATCCCCTGTGCTCCACCTATTCATACTTCCCCTACTCCCCCAAATTGTGGGCAACCACTGATTTTTTTAAAAAAAACTATTTCTATAGTTTTGTTCTTTCCAGAATGTATAATTAGAATCAGTTAGTATATAGCATTACCGTGCTGACCTCTTTCACTTATTGATATGGATTTAAAGTTCCTCCATGTCTTTTCATAGCTTGATAGCTCATTTTTTATCATTCATACTGTTCCATTATATGGAGGTACCACAGTTTGTTTATTCTTTTATATATTCAAGGACATTTTGATTGCTTCCACTTTTTGGCAATTATGAATAAAGCTTCAATAGACATTCGTGTGCATGTTTTGTGTGAACATAGTTTTCAAATCAATTGGCTAGAAACCTAGGAGCACAACTGCAGGGTCGTGTGGTGAGACTATGTTTAGCATTCTAAGAAACAACTGTCTTTCAAGGTGACTCTACCATTTTTCATTTCCACAAGCAATGAATGAAAGTTCCTAATGCTCCAAATCCCCACCAGCATTTGGTATTGTCATTTTTTTTTTTAATTTCAGCAATTCTAATAGGTGTGTAGTGTTATCTCGTTGCTTTACATTGCAGTTCTCTAATTACAAATAATGTTTGGTGTCTTTTTATATGCTTATTTGCCATCTGTATATCTTTGGTGAGATGCCTGTTCAAACGTTTTGTCTATTTTAAAATAAGGTTGTTTGTTTCCTTATTGCTAAGTTTTAAGGATTCTCTGGAAATTTTGGAGATGAATCCTTCATCAGATAAGTGATTGCAAATATTTTCTTTCAGTCTATGACTTGTGTTTTCATTCTCCTAAATGTATCTTTCAAAGAGCACAAGTTTTTAATTTTAGTGAGATCTAACATCAGTTTTTTCTTTAATGGAAATCATTCATGGATTATTCTTTTGGTGTTGTATTTAAAAACTCATCACAAACCCAAAGTGGCATAGATTTTCTGTGTTCTGTTCTAGAAGTTTTATAGCATTGTATGTTTTATTTAGGTCTATATATGATCCGCTTTGAGTTGACTTATGTGGAAAGTATTAGGCCTGTGCCTGGATTATTGTTATTATTTTTTATATATGGATATCTGATTGTTCCAGCCCTATTTGTTGAAAAGACTATCATTTCCTCCATTAGATTTCATTTACTGCTCTTTTGTCAAAGATTCCCTTGACTGTATTTTCATGGGTCTATTTCTAGGCTCTCTATTCTGTTCCATTGATCTATATCTCCTTTAACTAATGACCACACTGCCTTAGTTACTGTAGCTTATAGTACAGTCTTGAGGTCAGATAGTGTCAGTCCTTCAACTTCTTTCTTCTTTTTTAGTATGTTGGGTATTCTGGGTCTTTTGCCTTCATATTGCATTTTAAGCTTCATTGATTCATCAAGGTCTAGCTTAGAGCCTTACTTAATTACAGGTTCTGAATTAATTGTCTACTGTTTGTTTACTTCTGAGTACAACTAAAGTCATTTAAGACTACTGGAAAATAAGTTATCTTAGCTTTTTCATCTGAAAATTTTTCTACAGTTATAAACTGTATATTTATATAGTACCATTATGATGAGTAATACGTTATTACCATAACGGTAATAATGTATTACCATAATTTACCACTTTATGATAATAATTTATAACCATAAAGTTTTCAGATGAAAAAGCTAAGGTAACTTAAAATATTTTAGGCACCAGAATTCTTCTTAGGGAAAAATGCCATTGTTTGGAAAAAACATTTTGATAAGTTACTAAGAGAAGAAGGTAAAATTTACAAAGGCGTAAGTCAAGACAACAACAACAAAATAGTGCCCTGCTTGAACCAAGGAGAAGATGCTCTGTGTTCCCAAGAGGGAGGATACAGAAGAGAGGAAAGGAAAGATTAAGAAAGGAGATTGGAGGAATTAGCAGATGAAATAAAGCTGAGATCCACATGCAATGAAGCAACCATTAGAAATTCCACCATATAAGACTAGGGATGCCTCATGTGGAATTTGAAAATCTTCTTGCTGCTGTGATATGACACTCACTTTTGTCCCTAACCACTTCAACCCATCCTCAGTAAAGTCTATCACACTTATGAATGCTTTGTGTGAAAGTTTTGTTTTGTTTTTTAGGAATTCAGGAAAGAACTTGAGTTCTACTTTTGCAGTGAAGAACAGAGAACACCTGCGGAAGCTGAGAATGAAATGAACCCACCAGGACTTAGCAACCATCTTGCTGAGGTTTGGATTTTGACAGGGCGTGAATGGTGGTTGGAGATAAGCTTATGTGGTTTTCCAGGGGCCAGGAGACCACAGCTAGGTTAGCATCTGCATTGCACATGTTATAGTAAGGATGCCTGTTTGCTATCAAATTACTCTAACAGCATTATTTCCTTTGACTCTATTTAACAGTCATGTGAAGCAAACCCTTTCTGTAGATTGTGCAAATTTAACTCAATCTGCATTGGGCTGGACATTGTGATAAATTACTAGGGATCTACTTGAATGACACTTTACATGCAAACTTTATTTTTACATTTTAATATATTCAAACTTATATGGTTAGGAGAGGAGTGTTACAGCTTCAAAAATAGAGGAAAAATTGTGAAATGTTGACTGGTAGAGCTGGAAGAGATCTCAGCAACTACTTTATAGATGAGGAAACTAAGACATAGAGAAGTGGATAACTTTCCAACATCATACAGCCTTTGAACAGTAGATTCATTGGAACAATTAGAACAGAAAGTCTTCTTTCCCTGCTAGGGGGATTTCTGCCATGAACCACTCCTCCTGTAGTACTCAAAGGTCTAACTTGGCTATGGAAAAGCCTCTATCTCAAGAATGTTTATGTCTTTGGATTCTTTCCTCTCTTTTACAAAAGAATGCTGGAGAAAATAAAAAAAAGTCCACATGGTTATAAAACACTGAACTTCAGCTTTTTCTGAAGCCACCCTCTTGTCCAAATTTTGGGGACTTTACGTGGATGGGAGCAAGCAGTTTATCTGGGCTTTTTCCTACTTCCTACCTCTCCCAGGACTGGGAGAGTCAACTGAAAACCAATCAATATATGTTTCATTTTTATTTTCTGTATAAATAGTTGTCTTATCTGAAATGACCTTTTTCCAAGAGCTAATAGCCATAAATTTTTGCAGCTGGACATGTTTAGAAATGCCTCTTAGCTATTTTTGTTGATTTATTTTCTTTGTCTGTATTTGTGCAATCCAGCTTTGGGCATAGAAGCAAGCAGCTCTGGTTTCTGGTCCTCTACCTCTAATGATTTAAATTCAGGGGATGTAGTTCTTTTTCTATAGGAATGGCCCCGTATGGGATTCCATGGAGTCATAGCTCAGCCCAGGAGTTATTATTCTATCTTGGAGACTCATGTTGAATTCTTTTTGTGGCAACTATTTCTGCATTTTCTGCATTTCTTTCTGAGTCTGCTTTGAAATGTTTTTATCTATCTATCTACCTGCCTACCTACCTACTTCCAATTTTGATGTCCAATAATATGGCGGTTATATATTATAGAGTATTAACTCACTGGCATATTAAGTGACCACAATAAATGCAAATGAAAATATCATCTGCTGTGTAGCTTCATGGAACAGCACATCTGAAACATATTAAGTGACCGTTCCATATATTTAATTATAGTCTGAAAAATTTATGTAACATGTGGATAAAGTTTAGACATTTTCTCAAAAAGAAGTAAGTGAACTAGAAGTTCTTAATGGCCTATTATGTGCTGGATTTATCTCATTTAACCCTTAGAACAGTCCTGTAAATTAGGCATCATTACCTCTATCTGAAGATGTAGAACCTGAGTTTCAATGGATCAAATAACTTGTCTAAAGTCACACAGCTAATATTAATATAAAAGTACAGCCAGAGTTCTAGGTTGGTCCAAAAGCTGGAATCTCTGCTCTTTTCATTATGCCGTGCTACGTTTAGAGAAATCTAAGCAATGATAGACTTAGGTAAAGGGCTTAGAATTGTAGCATTTTGGGTTAAAAATAAAAATAAAAGTAAATATAAAAATATTCTTGTCCCCCTTCATCTTCACTGTATTAATAATTTCTGAGTTGGAGCAAAGGACACATGACTGACACAATAGAGAGAAATCATCATCCCTCTCTGTCCTTTTGCTTCTAGAACAACGTTGTTACCTCTCTGTCTCTGGATATCCATTTTCCAGGCCACAATATATATGTTCTGAGGTCTAAAGTCAAAAGGATGCCAAGAAAATAAGGCAATAGCTTAAGCCCAGAATGTAAGACTAAGCAATAAAACAATCAGAATTATCTGACTTATAAGCAGGGCTAAACTTAGATGAAATTTAGAAATAAAAATAAAAGTTGATCTTTTTCTTCTCAAGCCTCCAGTATGCTTTCCCTTCTCTTTTATACAAATTTATTTTCTGTATCACATGGTGCTGTGTTGAAATTAAGAAAATTATTCATATTAGGAATAAATGATTCATTATGTTTAATTCATTACTTCTTCCATGAATATTCATATTTTAATTGGAAATAAATTCTTAAGGTTCAAGAATGAATCCCTCCAGGTGGAATGTCAGATATTAATCAGCAGGTATCAATCAATCAGTAAATCTTCACTATCCTTGAAATCACACAATTGGTTTCCTTATGAATCAAAGATGGACCTGCAGAGCTGATTTGATTCAATTAACCACCAGAAAAATTAATTTCTACATTTAACAAAGGAGTAGCTGAAACTCACAGAAGTTGGGTGATTTGTCTACATCTCCCAATTAGTAGGTGGCAGATGGGTTGCAACCACATACTTCTCTCTAGAGCAATAGAACTAGAGGGTTGGCAAGGATCTTAGAGTAGCACCATGCTGTTCATCCTTCTCAAAACCTCCTTACCAAATAATTATTAGTTTCAAGAAACTTCCCCAATGACACAGAACACACATCAGCCCAATATTTTTGCAGGTGTTGCTGATCTCAGTCCTATGTCACCTTGAAGATTCCACCTAGGACAACACAGAAAAAGTCTAGTCCTTTTTCTCTTCCTTGAACCTCGTGCCTTCCCCACCCATAGCACCGACTTTCCTTTCTCAGGTTAAATATTCCTAGTTTCTCCTACTTTTCTTCAGGTGACATGTTTGTACTCTTGCCTCCTCCCAGTTATGCTCTTCTGAACTTGCTATTGTTTTCCTCAAAGCATACTTACTGAACCTAGTACTCCAGGCGAGGTCTGAACTCACTCATTCATTTATTCATTCATCCGATATGTATTTGATCAGTGTCAAACCTCTGTCTGATCAGTGCAGAGAAGGGAGGGGACTTAGCTCCATTGCTCGAGATGCCATACACTATTGGTTGCTGCCTAAGATCAAATGAGTTCTGGTTTTTAGGTGTTCATTGTCAATGAGTTCTCTGGAGCTTTTCCCCATGACCTCCTATGTAGTGTGCCTCGTTCTCTGCCAAGCTGCTTCTCTGTGTGCAAAGCTGGCTGTTTTTGTATGGGGGTGTGTGCCTGCACAGGATTTTATAAAACCTATTTGGGTTATAATGAGGACACCTTTCCTCAGATCCCAGTCCAGCTTTTGTTCCTTCCTGATGCCAAAGTTGACATGCCCCTAGTCTGTCTCTGTAATAAAATCTAATCTCCAGGATGTGGAGCCATCTCCCTGCTCAGGGG
The DNA here is from genome assembly GCF_028858775.2 of Pan troglodytes. Taxonomy (NCBI): domain Eukaryota; kingdom Metazoa; phylum Chordata; class Mammalia; order Primates; family Hominidae; genus Pan; species Pan troglodytes. The sequence continues at coordinate 32,029,793 of NC_072405.2, forward strand.
TCAATCAGGAGCCAACGAGATGGGTAGTGAGCTCACATGTGTACAAAGATGCTTCTGTAGCCCATGGAAAACTACCCATCCAGTTCTTCCCCCTTGCTTTGGACTCTTCGTGGTCCCTCCTCCTTCTCCTTTGCTCCTCCCATGCAGTTGAACTGGCTCAAAGCAAAGAAAGGCAACAACCCAGTAACAGGGCACACAACTGAAGTCAGGGCATGAGAACCATTTCTGAAGGTGGGATTCTGCAGATAGGAGGTTGCAGAATTCTGAAATCGACACTGAGGGTGTCTTTAATGTGTCTTTTCTTGCCCATGCCATTATCCTTCACTCTGTTCATTTTTTTTAATCTAAAAAATTACTTCCACCAGAATTTCTTGATGCAGTTTGCAATTTACAGAGGGTCTTGTCTATGCATTTTACAGATAAGGAAAACTGAAAACCCAGAGAAATCCTTTGTGGGAGTCACATTGTGGACCCCGGGACCTTTGTCCTAAACTTTGATGATAAATTTACTCTGGCAATTTGTGTGTTTTGCTAAGGGAGCAACTAAAGAATAATCCATATCCTCTGTTAAGTCTGTACATTCTAATTTAATCCAAAAGTCTCTCACGCTGTTATTTTCATTATGTTGGGTTTTTTCCCCCCACAGGAAGGAGATTGTGGAACATCTAAGTAGGGCTCTGCTAAAGCTAATTAAGCACCTTCTCATGTATCTTCACTCACTGCAATCCTCCGTGCCCACTCCACATAGTCACATACCATCCAAGTCTTTGCAAAGCAGGAGAACCTGCACATATTAGCCTTCCATGAGTCAGATCTTCCTTGAAGGGAAAAAAATATAAAGGATCTAAGTATAAACCAGCTCTCAGAATGGAGTGAGGGAGAGACTCCAAACTTTTCCATGATAGAATGCCATCTCCTCCCTGCCCTCAAGTTCATGTTGTGAATATTGCCTGTATTCTTCTTAGTAAAAGAACTAACTCATTTCCATCCCTCTTGTTTGCAGATGCTGTTTAGGTCAAGTTTAAGCTTTTCTGGCTTAAACTTGATGGAGTTCTAAGGGAGTTTTGGGATGGGGTTCTAAGGCCTACTCTGCATTAATTGCATGCAAATTTTACTTTAAAATGCAAGGCATATTCCTTCTCCTTGGAGCATCCTCCACAACCATCTATCGCTGAACACATAATTTAAGTCTGCTATCTACCAGGATGCAGTGCTGTGCACCTGTAGTCCCAGCAATTTGGGAGGCTAAGGTGGAAGGATCATTTGAGCTCAGGAGTTTGAGTCCAGCCTGGGTAATATAGCAAGACTGTCTCAAAAAAAAAAAAAAAAGACAAAAAGAATGTTTTAAATGTACATTACCAATTTGGCAGAAGGATGTATAAATATTATGTCAGCCTTAAGACATGATTTAATCCTGATAGATGAGTTGTCAGGGAAGGGTGACGCTAATTGACAGATGTTAGCTGGCACCTGCTATTCCCAGCGATGCACTAAGAAGGCTCTGTGGTTCTGGGTGGGTGAAAAGTCCTCGGCAGCACAGTCAAAAATGAGATTTCCTTTTCTGTCTTCCATTGAGGAAGTCAAAGAGTGTGTTGCCAGTCTGGAGGGGCCTGGGTTGGAGATGGGTAATAAATGCTTCTGGATGACCAGGTTAGCAAAAGCACCCACACACTTTGGGTCCCTTAAACTTCTATTGAGGGATCAACCAGAATAAGCTGGGGTTTCCTAGATTGCAAAGGGCGTTTGATGATGTCAGACATTCCAGGAGGAGGAGGCTTGGGAGAAAAGTAAGAAAGGTTGAACATTTGTTTTCTGTAAAAAGAAAAAGCAAGTCAAAAAAGAAACAAAACAAAACAAAGAAAACCCACCCCCAACTCCTCCCTTCCTGGTGGGCACCTCCAGGTGTCTCTCTCCTGTCCTGGCATCCATTTGTCTCTCACAAGATTTTATAAGGGCTGAGAGGCCGAGTAGACAAACCAGTTGAAAGGAGGATAAGGAAGTGGTTTGTAACTTTGGACACAACTAGTCTTTAAAATAAGTACTGAGGCCAGACGCCTTGGCTCACACCTGTAATCCCAGCACTTAGGGAGACCAAGAAAGGAGGATCACTTGAGACCAGGAGTTAAAGACCAACCTGGGTGACATAGTGAGACCCCTGTCCCTACCAAAAATACCAAAATTAGTCAGGTGTGGTGGTGTGCACCTGCTCTCCTAGCTACTCACCAGGCTGAGACAAGAGGATGGCTTGAGCCCAGGAGTTTAAGGCTGCATTGAGCTATGATTGTGCCACTGCACTCCAGCCTGGGTGACAGAGCAAGATCCTCTCTCAAAAAACAAACAAACAAAACCTCAAAAACCAACAACAAAAAACTGATGTCTGAGCCTTACTTCCAGAGATTACAGTACAGTTGCTGTTAAGTAGGAAGTAGGGCTGGGTCTTCGTATGTCTTCAAAGACTCCCAGGAAATTCTATTGAACAACCAATGCTGACAACCACTGGGTAAAAGGCATCCACAGATGCAACTGCAATTGTAAGTACAGTTTGTATTTGAGACTAATTGCTGGTGGACTTTCACTGTTAAGAGAGCAAAATCAGCATTTATTCTCCCATGCAGATTTCTAGGTGATATGGTTTGGCTCTGTGTCCCCACCCAAATCTCATCTTGAATTGCAATTCCAATGTGTCAAGGGAGGAACCTGGTGGGAGGTGATTGGATTATGGAGGTGGTTTCCCCTATGCTGTTCTCATGATAGTGAGTGAGTCTCACAAGATCTGATGGTTTTAAAAATGGGAGTTTTCCCTGTGCTCTCAGTTCACTTCCCACCTGCCGCATGTAAGACTTGCTTGCTTCCTCTTTGCCTTCCGCCATAAGTGTAAGTTTCCTGAGGCTTCCTAGCCATGCTTGCTGTTAAAACTGTGGAATTTTGAGTAGTTAAGCTTCTTTCCTGTATAAATTACCCAGTCTTGGGCAGTTCTTTATAGCATTGTGAAAACGGACGAATACACTAGGCTTTAAACAAATTCTCTATGTATCCCACAGTCATTCCAATGAGAAAATAGGACTTTTCTCTGTGTATCACACTTTTCTCTCTACCCAGTCACCTCCCCAGTATGGGCTCTCCCCATGACTGAGCTGGCTGGAAACAGGTGAAGAATGCCCAGTTAGAAGATGCCACACAATGGATCTATCCTAAATCTCTGTCCTAAATCTATCCTAAACTCCATATTGGACCCAGAGCAAGCTCAGGAAATAAGTCAAGGCTGCATCTACAGCCTTTGCATAAATTAGGGGAGAACATACCATGGAAACTGAAATTCTTTTCCTTTCCCTTGCAGACTTTAGATAACCCTTTCCACGGGGTAGTCTGTCTGGGAAAGTTTGCATGAAGGCCAAGTCTAGGCTAAACTAGGAGCTCTTCATGTCCCAGGGCTATCGGTCCTGCCCTTTTTCTTGAGCAGTAAATAACTCTCAGCTTTGAAAAGCATGCCCTGGTGACGTGTTCATCATGGCCATGGGAGGAGCAGAGTCTGGCTGTCTGGGTGCAGAACTCAGAGCTCCAAGCCTCGTCTGACACTGATTTTCTCACCGCGAAAAATGGTGGGGACCGTGGCCCTGAGAGTGACCAAGGAAAGGATCTTATGTTTTATAGTGGATCACATGGTGCTCCACTGAGTCCCCCTGTGCAGGGCTGATGTGCCCCCTCCCAGCTGCTAGGCATATTGGTGCAATGAATCGCAGCTGGGTCCCTCGATGGCCATCGCCTAACACTGACAGGACTGTATTGCCCAAGGTTATTCTCATTTTTGGGAGGCAGCTGATGCTGGGATACAAATGTCCAGCCTACGATCCTCAATTTGGTGCACAGTGGTTTTGGAGCTTCTTAAGGTATTGGGTGAGGCCTCAGTTGCAGCTGCCTTAACCCTGCCTTCCTCCACCACACCTGACTAATTTTGGTATTTGTGGTAGGGACAGGGGTCTCACTATGTCACCCAGGTTGGTCTTTAACTCCTGGGCTCAAGTGATCCTCCTTTCTTGGTCTCCCTAAGTGCTGGGATTACAGGTGTGAGCCAAGGCGTCTGGCCTCAGTACTTCTTTTAAAAACTAGTAATGTCCTTCTCCTCAACCCTGCCTTCCTCACTTCCTCCCAGATGTGTCCCAAGCACCCTCTCAAGAAAGCTTCTGTGTGCAATTCCCCATTCACTGGAGCTGTTTCCCAGGCACCTAAGCTAAGTGACTTTCTCATAATGGCCACTGTTTCCTTCAAGGTCAGCTTTAAGATGTGTGAAATTAACATCACCCTACAACAGTAATTTGCTTTGATAGAAGGAAAACGTTGTAGATGCAAGTCTGTGACATTCATTTCCCCTCTGACAGCTATGGTTGACCTTCCTAAGGAGGCTTGGGGAGAACCAATGGGACCACAGATGACAAAGCTGCAGTGGCTCTAGACACTTTCACCAGAAGTAACTTGAGAGACAAATTGAAGAGAAATTCCAGATGCCACGAACATGTGGCATGCTAACTTGGATTGCTGGATGGCATGCTAAGGGGAGTTGCGAGAAGAGGGGTGTGAGATTAGCAGAGATATTGAAAGAAAGTTGGAAAAGGGGGAAAAAGAGGAGGGAGAAGAGGACTTTCTTAAGGGATGGGAGATTTTTATGTAATTTCCTGGATTAGTTACTTTTTTTTTTTTTTTTTTTTTTTTTGAGAGGGAGTCTCCCTCTGTCGCCCAGGCTGGAGTGAGTGCAGTGGCACGATCTCGGCTCACTGAAAACTCTGCCTTTCAGGTTCACGCCATTCTCCAGCCTCAGCCTCTCGAGTAGCTGGGACTACAGGCACCCACCACCATGCCTGGCTATTTTTTTTTTTTTTGTATTTTTAGTAGAGACAGGGTTTCACCGTGTTAAAAATCTACATCTGTTAATTAACTGCAAGTGTCTTTGTAATTTGAGAGCTCATGGCCTTCCAGGGAAGGGGAGGATGGTTACAGATTTGTGCAAAGAGGTAAATCTTACGATGTGAGCATGCCAAGAAAAGCCTCACCTGTGTGTACATGTGCTTAAAGGATTAGAGCAAAGTTTGAAATTATGATATATTTTCTTTAGAGTAAGCACCTTACTCTTTAAGCTTCTATTTCCTTGAAGAAGGGAGGAAGAAACCATCAATTCTTGAAGGTAATCAGGTGCATGGGATTCTCCTCTTGTGGGATTTAATGAAGGTTTAAGTGCAGGGAGATGAAGGATGTGTTGTTTATGTTTTATTTTAACACATTAATAAAACCTATTTTTCATACTTGTGATTCCAGTTTAAAGGCGTCACTTGCAAGAGGTCTATCAGCTCTGGATGAAGGTGACATTTTTTGCGAGATGCAGGAGCCAGGGAAGTTATAGTGTGAGGGCTAGCGGAACATAAAAGGGGATTTTTTTTTTTTTTTTTTTTTTGAGACAGAGTCTTACTGTGTCACCCAGGCTGGAGCACAGTGGCGTGATCTTGGCTGACTGCAACCTCCGCCTCTCGGGTTCCAGCGATTCTCCTGTCTCAGCCTCCGGAGTAGCTGGGATTACAGGCGTCTGCCACTACGCCCAGCTAATTTTTGTATTTTTAGTAGAGACAAGGTTTCACCATGTTGGCCAGGCTGGTCTCGAACTCCTGACCTCAGGTGATCTGCCCACCTTGGTCTCCCAAATGCTGGGATTACAGGCGTGAGCCACCGTGCCTGGCCAAAGGGGAACTTTTAAAGAAGGATTGCTGTAGTCTTTGTGTTCCCTTTAAGGTCTTCAAGAAATGTAAAGTAAATACTTGGTTATCTTTTTTTTTAAACAAAAGGTATTCCTTGGCTGGGGTAGGTGATTATTTAAATGTTTTTATTTTTATTTTTATAGGATCGGGGATACAAGTGCAGTTGTGTTGCATGGATCTATTGCACAGTAGTGAAGCCTGGAATTTTAGTACCCATTGCCCGAATAGTGAACACTCTACCCAGTCGTTTTTCATCCCTCACTTTCCTACCACCCTCCAACATTTTGGAGCCTCCAGTGTCTCTTATTCCACTCTGTATACCCATCGTTTAGCTCCCATTTCCAAATGAGAACATGCAGTTTCTGACTTTCTGTCTCTGAGTCATTTCACTTATGATAAGGGCTTCTAGTTCCATCCATATTGCTGCAAAAGATGTGATTTCATGATTTTTGATGGTTGCGTATGTATTCCATGGTATATATGCACCACATTTTAAAATCTAATCATCTGTTGATGGACACATAGGTTCAGCCCATGATGTTGCCATTGTGAATAGTGAACAGTTGATTATTAGACTGAAGAGAGAAAAGGCCTTCCTCCCCCATGACTTAACAGGAACGAAGGACGTTGCATTTATAAAAGGATGGCCATCACCAGCTACTGGGTAGGCTGAGGCTTTTGATCACCATAGGTTGTAATTGGTGTGTTAGGTGGACGAGGGCAAGAGGATATGGTAATTAGAAATATCTAAGTTACACAGCATGTAGTTTTTAGGAAACTGAAAATCACACACACATAAATCTAATAAAGACATGGGTACTTTATTTTCAAAACACTCATATGTTGCAAAAAACACATAGAAAAATAAAGTTTGGTGGGGTTGCTGACTAAACTTCAAGTCACAGACTTTTATGTGACAGATTGGAGCAGGGTTTGTTATGCATGTAGAGAACCCAAACTAATTTATTAAACAGGATAGAAACAGGCTGTCTGGGTGAAATGGTTCTGAGAACCATCCAGTTCACCTGTCAGATGCTGATAGACTAGCTCTTCATATGTTTTTCTACCAGTTCAGAGATGGGTTAATGACTAGTTCCAATGGGGAAAAAGCAAGATGGATTCACAAACCAAGTAATTTTAAACAAAGACACTTTTTTTTTTTTTGCAACACAATATACATCACAGTGAAATGTGTAATCCTTGCAAATTGCAAGTTGAAAGAATTAAATTCAGAGGAGGGGAGAGAAAGAGTACTCAGTAGGGACTGAGCACTAAATGCTTATTTTAAAAGAAATGTAAAGAGCAGAAAGCAATTCAGGCTACCCTGCCTTTTGTGCTGGCTAGTACTCTGGTCGGTGTCAGCAGCACGTGGCATTGAACATTGCAATGTGGAGCCCAAACCACAGAAAATGGGGTGAAATTGGCCAACTTTCTATTAACTTATGTTGGCAATTTTGCCACCAACGGTAAATTGGCCCTTCTAATAAAAGAAAATGGAAAGGTTTCTCACTAAACAGAATTAAGTAGTGGAATCAAGAGACTCCCAGGCCTCAGCGTACCTCATTAGTAATGGTTTTGTTGTTTCATATTTTTCTAATGTCTCCCCTCTACCAGCTCACCTGAGATAACAGAATGAAAATGGAAGGACAGCCAGATTTCTCCTTTGCTCTCTGCTCATTCTCTCTGAAGTCTAGGTTACCCATTTTGGGGACCCATTATAGGCGATAAACACAGTTCCCAAAGCATTTGGACAGTTTCTTGTTGTGTTTTAGAATGGGTTTCCTTTTTCTTAGCCTTTTCCTGCAAAAGGCTCACTCAGTCCCTTGCTTGCTCAGTGGACTGGGCTCCCCAGGGCCTAGGCAGCCTTCTTTTCCATGTCCCACCCATGAGCCCTCCACTGGACAGCTCAGTAAGCCTGGCCCTTCATTCTGCGCTGTGTTCTTCCTTCTCTATGAAAATCCAATACCTCTTACCTCCTCTGTATGCAAAGATTCTCAAGGATTGTCAGACTTCAAACGTAACAGTAGAACCACCAGAGGGTCCTATAAATGCAGCAGTGACCTTCTCAAGATGTCAGGTCTTTAAATAGGATTTGGGATTTAATGCTATGTATTTTTAAAGGAAAGAAATAAGAGTTGCTAGTTTTAAAAATGCATGTCTTTTAGCCAATTCAGAATCTGCCCCCAAACTTTTTTAAAAAGTCAAGACAGATAAAGCTTTGGGGAGACGGAAAAAAAAAAAAAAAAAAAAAAAAAAAAAAAAAAAGACCAGATCTCGGGCTAAATAAGCGAGGCATAAGTTAGGTGCAGCCAGACTAAAAATCTGGACTAAAATGAAGCCCTTTAGTGAGTAATTGCTGCAAAAAAGGAACACAAAATTTTAAAAGGAGGGAAGGAAGAATTATGTTGCCTCTCAGGATACAGTATATATGATAGCCTGAAAACTCCAGGAAACTTCTGATTCTAAATTCTCCAGCCCAAGGGAAAAAAGTTGAGAAGAGGCCTTTCTACTTTCTGCTAATAAAAAAATGCAACAGCCCCTAGCAGCAGTGTGGAGACCCTCCTCAGGCCCCTGTCTTGGACAAGCGGAGATTCTCCTGGCCCGGCCCCCACTCTTGCAGTGGAGTTCTGTTTATACAGCTTGTCTTAAAATCACAGCGAGTGCATCTTGTTCTATTTGGGCCACCCTGTAAATACTTAAGTTGGCATACCATTTTAAAAGGAATAAAAAGGAATAAGAAAAGCTGATATTTTCATCTCCTCCCACCCATCTCCCCCTCCCATGCAAATATGTGCTGAGCATGAGGGTGTTCTCTTGGAGACTCTCTATTTGCCCCTCTCTTTTACAGGGACAGAGAGAGCCTTGGCCATATTCCAAGGCCAACAGGAGGATTCTGGACTTAAGTTTAATTCAGCTGGTGACATCCTCATCCTGGTTGTCCTTTCTCCTGTTAGGTTTGCTCTTTCAGAGTTGATATTCAGTGACACAGGAGGATGGAGTTGCAGAACAGAATCCTTGGGTGTACAGCTCATCCAAAATCATACAAAGTGCTGGAAATACCACTTGATTTTCCCTCTCTCCCCTTCAAACAGGTAGCCAGAAGCAAAAAAAATGACCTACAGTATGCACTGGGGGAATGACTTAGATATTAAAACTTTCACTGTCTCTGTTGTTTCATTGTCTCACCAGTGAAGAATCTGAGATTTCCACGCAAATCTCCAATAGCTTTGGTGTGCACACCTCTTGCTCCCTGACCTTGGCCCCTTGTGCTTTTCATAGAGACACCCTGGGGAAGGTAGTTTTTGATCATACATGGTTGTCACCTGAGCTGGCATTACCAAAAAGCTGGGCTCCAGCTGCCCACGCAGTACAGGTATGGGTAGTAAGGATAGCTGTTATACACGGAGACCAGGGAGGCCCGGGAGAAGGCCTCCTCTTTCAGGGCCGGCAAAGAGGAGTGCTTCTCCAAGTCTCCCAGCTCCGAGGAGAGCTGCTTTCGCTTAGTCTTATAGCGTCTGTTCTGGAACCATATCTTCACTTGGGTCTCCGTGAGCTTGAGGTTCTTGGCCAGGTGGGCCCGTTCAGGGGCCGACAGGTACTTCTGATGGCTGAACTTCCTCTCCAACTCGATCACCTGAGTGTGGGAGAAGGCAGCTCGGGAGCGCTTCTGCGGCTGCTTAGGGGTTTGGGGAAGCCTTGGAAGGGCGCCTGAAGTGTTTTCACAGTCCGACAGATAAGACCCCAACTGCCTTTCTGGAAAGGAGAGTGGGGAAGGAGGGATGGGAAGACAAAAGTTACATGTTAGCAGGGAAGAGAACAGAATTCAATCCACCCTTATCTCTTTAGTGAGTGAACAAACAGCCCACTGTCATCGTGGATACATTTCACTTTTTTCACATGACTAAGGAGCTCTCCGGAGTGAAGAGTGAGTAAATATGTTTATTACGCATTCATTTTCTAAGAATCATCAAGAACCCAAAGTTAGAGGCGTTTCGTGGTTGAACTTTCTCCCTACTGTCTAGTAGAATTAGATGGGGATTCTGGATCTGTGTGCTGAGGAGAGGCGGGAGAGGGAGGCAGGGAAAATGCCGTGGAACAAGATACCCGGGAAGGCCAGACCAAAAGACATCCGGTGTTAGGATCCAGGTGGGCAAGAGAGGGCTTGTGCCACTGGAGACGCAGAGGCAGGCTCATTCTGGGCTTTAATTCCCTCTTCGCTAAACGAGGGGTTCGGTCGCCTCATCAGAAGTGACAGGAAAGAAAATAAGTGGACTCTCTCTCTTGGATACCGGAGGGAACCCCAAATGTACCGCTTTACTGCCCACGGGATTGGGAAGCACACGGAGGCTTTGCTGGTCAACCCCTGCTTTGTCACTGTTAATAAGTTATTATTAGTTCTCATAACGACCGGGGGGCTGGCGCCGATCGCGGGTGGCGCGGGGCGGGATCCGCTCCTGGGACGGTGGAGGGCGGTGGCGCTGCGGTCGCGCCGGCTTCTGAGCCCCGGGGAGCGGAGGGCACGGAGCCGGGCGAGTCCTGCGGTGTCAGAATCCTGCGCCGCCCTGACGCTGGGGCTCAGGGTTCATTCCGGGGGCGCGCGCGTGGCTGCGGAGGCGGGAAGGTCCCTCTGCCTGTCGCCGCGGAGCCCCGCGTCCCTGCACCCCGAGCTCTGGGGGGTCCGCCTTGGGCTGCCCCCCTTCCCCGGCCTCGCCGCTTACCTGGCTCGGTCTCTGCCAGCGTCTCGGCCTCCTCCGGCGCGGCGCGGGGCCCGGTGCTCAGCTGGTCGTTCTGCGCCCCGGCGCGGCTGCGTCCTCCCTCTGGCTCTGGCTCTGGCTCCGGCTCCGGGTCGCGCTGTCTCTGGCTGCTCGTGCGGCCGCCTTGCCGCTGCGCGCCGTCCCGCAGGATGTCCTGGATGAGGAAGGACGTGAGCGGCTTGGACGGGGTCGGCGGCGCGGCCCCCTCCGCTTTCGCCTCCCCGGGCCGCGGCTCCGGAACCCTGAGCATCCCGGCGGCCCCGCTTTGGCCCGACTGCACCCGCCCGGCCCGCACCGCTTTCACTTTCCGCCTCCCGGCTCGCTTATAGCCCAGGGGAGCGGGCCGCGCCGCCCTCCCATTGGCCACGGGACGGGCCGCGCCGCGGATTGGCCGCCCTGAGCCCCAGGTGACCCCGCCGATCTGCGAGTCCTGAGCACTGCCCGGCTCCGCTCCTCCCTAGGGGATTCCTTCCCCAGTTCCCTCTCCTTCCCCAATTCCCTCTCCTTCCCCAGTTTCCTCTCCCTCTCCAGCTCTCCTCCCTCCGCCCTGAGCCGTTTTCCCAGGCCAGGAGCGCACCCCAAAGCGGGGCTCCTCTGCCCCAACCCACCCGCAACAGAGAGAAGCTCCTGGGGATGGGATGATCAAGACAAACAGTCCCGTTAGCTCTTCAGGACCGTCAGAGCCAATTACAGGGGATGAGCACGCAGTCACTGCAGCCGCGCGGTACCGTGAGAGTTCTGGGTGCTCTCTCTCTCTGGGAGAGATGGTGCAAACTCAGATCTGCAATATCTACGATCTCAAAGAGGCATGACAAGTAGGTGCAGCCAGACCCCAGGCTGAAAGAAGGAAAACACCTTTGCCAAAGCCTTTTCCCGTTGCAGAAGTGGTTTTCTTTGGTGGTTCCTTTATCCGCAATAACCTGTTAACTTTCCTTCCTCCCTAGACACATGACATACCATCCTTTTGAAAAGTTTCCAGACGGATGGAAGGCGTTTTAGGCCAGGACACATGCAAAAACTGCATTTAAAAAAGCAGTTCAAAAGAACATCAGCATACTCTTTTTCCAGATTACCAACTGTTAACATTTAACCCATTGGCTAAACAATGGGTTAGCCAAATTGGTCCAACCGGTACTGTGACTGGACTGGACGGTACCGTGACAACAGACGAAAGTGGAACAGAGATGATGGAAGTATTTTCTTTCCTTGTCTTTTCTCTTCTTTTTTTTTTACGGACAGGGTCTCCCTCTGCCGCCCAGGCTGGAGTGCAGTGATGCCATCATAACTCACTGCAGCCTCGATTTCCTGGATTCAAGTGATCCTCCTGCCTTGGCCTCTCAAAGTGCTAGGACTACAGGCATGAGTCTCAGCGTCAGGTCGATGATGGAAGTATTGAATTAATGTTAAATTTACTGAAATTGCACACTGTACTGTCAGTGTACAAGAGAATATTTTTAGGAAGTAAACACTGAAGTAAGTAGGAGCAAAGGCACAAGATTTATGAAACTTACATCAAATGGTTCTGAAACAAGGATGCAGATTGATAGATCCCACGCCATAAAGCCAATGGGTTGAATGGTAACAGTTGGTAATCTGGAAAAAGGGTAGGCTGATGTTTTTTAGAACCATTTTTTAAATGCAACTTTTTTGTCTATCCTGGTCTAAGACGCCTTCCATTCGACTGGCAACTTTTCAAAAGGATGGTATGTCATGTGTCTCTGGAGGAAGGAAAGTTAATAGGTTATTGCTGATAAAGCGACAGCCAAAGAAAACTACCTGTGCAACGGGAAAGACTTTGGCAAAGCTGGTTTTCTTCTCTCATCTTTTCAAAGTCTCTTTACATTAGAACATTCTTTAATGTTTTCTTTTGAATCATTGTAGATTCACAGGAAGTTGCAAAAATAATACCTCCAGTGTCCTCCAATGACATCTTATACAACTGTAGGACAATGTAGAAAACAGGAAATTTACGTTGGGACATTACAGTTAACTAGACTACAGACGTTATTTATTTATTTATTTAGAGATAGGGTCTTGCTCTGTTGCCCAGGCTGGAGTGCAGTGGAGAGATCATGGCTCTCTGCAACTTCAACCTCCTGGGCTCAGGAGATTCTCCCACCTCAGCCTCCTGAATAGCTGGGACTACAGGTGTGTGCCACCCTGCCCAGTTAATTTTTGTAGTTTTTGTAAAGATAAGGTTTCACCCTGTTGCCCAGGCTGGTCTCAAAGCCCTGGGCTCAAACAATCCTTCCGCCTCCACCTCCCAAAGTGCTGAGACTACAGGTGCAGGTGCGAGCCACTGTGCCGGGCCTTATTGTGGTTTAAATTTTTAACTTGCATTTCACAAATGCCTAGGGATGTTGAATACCTTGTCATGTGCTTGTTTGCCATCCATATTTCCTCTTTGGTGAAATATCTGTTCAAGCCTTTTGCTCATATTATAATTGAATTTTTCTTTCTTTTATTTTTTAACCATTGAGTTATGATAGTTCTTTATATATTGCTGTTTGTAAGTCTTTGTTTGGTAGGTGATTTGCAAATATTATCTCCCAGTCTGTAGCTTGTGTTTCCATCCCTCTAACAGGATCTTCAACAGAACAAAAGATTTTAATTTCATTGAAGATCAATTTATGAATTTTTGAATTTTACAGAATGTGATTTTGATGTCCTGCCTAAGAACTCTTTGTTTAGTCCTAATACTGAAGATTTGCTCCTATGTTATCTTCTAAAAGTTTTATACTTTACTCTTAAATCCATGATTCCTTCAGAATTAATTTTTGTATATAGTGTGAGGTTTAGATTGAGATGGCCTCCTTTTATTTCTAAAATTGAGAGTTGGGTATGAATTATTTAATAACAAGTGCTGCCATTTGGAAAATATAAAGTCTTATTCTTATGACAAAATAAATTCCAGACAGCTCAAAGATGTAAAACACAAACGAGCACGTGAAAAAAATATTTTAACTACACTTCATCAGTGAAGGAATGCAAATCAAAATCACATTGAGACGAGCCTTTTCCACCTTTCAGATTGACAAAGGTTAAAAAAAATGGATAATATCCAGTGTAAGTGAGAGTGTGGAGGAACAGCTGCTCTCATACAGCCATGCACTGCATCGTGACGTTTGATCAGTGACAGACAGCATATATGACGGTGGTTCCATAAGGTTATGATACTGTATTTTTACTGTACCTTTTTATGTTTAGATATGTTTACATGCACAAATTCTTACCGTTGTATTACCTTTGCCTACAGTATTCAGTACAGTAACATGCTGTACATGTTTGTAGCCTAGGAGCAATAGGGCATACCATGTAGCCTAGGTGTGTAGTAGACTACATCCATCTAAGTTTGTGTAAGTAGCTCTATGATGTTTGCACAGCAATGAAATTGCCTAACATTGCATCTCTCAGAACATATTCTTGTCCCTAAGGATGCATGACTGTTTTTGGATGACAACTTGGGAATATTTGTCAAAATTAAAACTGAGCGTATCCTTTGACACAGCTATTCTGTGTTTGGCAATGTGCCCTGGAAGTGCACAAATACACAATGTATTGACTTGGGAACATATCTTCAATTTGGTCAGAGACTGGTTCAAGCTGCAAAGCATGTTATAGATGAAACCCATTGTATAAAACAGCACTGTAAGTTACCTATATAATGTTTTTCATTTGAACACTTTAACGTACAGAATGTATCAGGAACAAGATTTATACAGAAGTATTCTTTTTTTCCATAGAGTAGTTACCTCTGCTCAGTGAGATGGAGACAGTAGGTTGGGAGAGGGACAGGAGGATAGTGGAACAGGTGTATTTCCTTGTACTCATTGATAATTTTAAAAAATGAAAAATATCAAGTTGGAGCTGAGCCTGGACTGCCCTCCTCCACCGCGTCCTCCTCAGGCCTGTGAGTGGGGCCACAGCTCGTGATCCTCGGCCTCACCTCACTGCATCTTTTCTCCCCTTGTGCTTTGTATTTGGGGGTGTGGATGGCTCATCTTCTTTATGAGACTATGAGCTCCCTGAGAAGGGACTGTATCCTCCTCATATTTGTACCATCTCTAAAGTCTGGCTTAGTTCTCGGCATACAGAAGGCGCTCCATAAGTGCTTGCCGGCTCAATGTCCGGCTCCAGTTGTTATGACACATCTCACTGGCTAGCAGAATTATCCATAAGGGGCCAAAGGACCCCCAGGCAAATCACAGTGGAAGGCTCGTCCTCCTCCCCTTGCTGTGTTTATGCAGTTTAAACCGGGTGAAAATGTGCAAGGCAATCTGGAGACACTCAGGGGCTGCAGCCCAGAACAATGCCCCCTTCCAGCGATGGCCAACCCCTAGTCCCCAGATTCTGTGAATATGCTATGTAAATAGACAGAGAAAGTTAATGCTGCAGATGGAATTAGGTTTGCTTGTCCGCTGATCTTGAGATGGGAAGGTTATTCTGGATTATCGAAATGGGCCTGTTGTGTCACAGGGGTCTTTATCAGTACAAGTATGAGGCCAGAGAATCAGAGTCAGACAAGATATGACAACTGAAGCAAGGCTAGAAAGAGTCAACTGTGGGAAAGACTCAACTGGCACTTGCTGGCTTTGAGGGTGCAAGGAGGCCAGGAGCCAACTGATGCAGGCAGCAGGGAAAGAAAAGAAGTGGATTCTCTCCTAGAGCCACCAGAAGGAACACAACCCTGATGACAGCTTGATATTAGCCCAATAGGCCAGTGTGGGCTTCTGATCTCCAGAACTATAGCATAATAAATGTGCATTGTTTTAAGCCACTAACTATATGGTAATTTGCCACAGCAGCACTAAGAAACTAATATAGGGGCACTAGTAAAAGAGCAGCAGTGATGAAGGAGGCCCTACCAGCTCGACCTTGACTGCAGATGTGAACTTTGGATCCTTTTTTCCTTTTAAGTTATAAATGTCTCTTTAGACCCATGATCCCATCCCTTCATTAAAACTGGTGTGTGTGTGTGTGTGTGTGTCTGTATTTTCTTCCGGTCTTTGGCCATCTTCAATGGTAAGATAAATATAATTTTGTATCCTTTTTTCCTCCCAAATTCATATTACACATAAACATTTTTACATTGCTCCATTACATGTTTTAGAAACCATCTAAGAGCTAGGAGGGACCTCAGGATTATCTAAGAAAATGTCTTGCTTTTCTAGGAAGGAGCCTTAAGTTTACAGAGATGACAAGAACTATAACAAAGTTGAGTCCCTAAACTTCTAGGCCCGTGGATGTCTCCACTGCATCACCCTCCATCCTTCCACCCACCCCACCTGCCTCCCCTGCTACCTTCCAGGGTAGGAAGTACAACCAGAGCCCATAGAATTGGCCCCTATATGTGTGTTTGAAAATGTATCTGGGGTTTGTTTTAATCAGGTATGGTAAGACACACAGACCCAGAAGTGACTATCATGAAGGAAGGTGTTATTTATTTATTTATTTATTTTGAGACAGAGCTTTACTCTTGTTGCCCAGTCTGGAGTGCAATGGAGCAATCTTGGCTCACTGCAACCTTCACCTCCCAGGTTCAAGCGATTCTCCTGCCTCAGCCTCCTGAGTAGCTGAGATTACAGGCACATGCCACCCCACCTAGCTAATTTTTTTGTATTTTTAGTTCCCCATGCTGGCCAGGCTGGTCTCCAACTCCCGACCTCAAATAATCCGTCTGTCTGCCTCGGCCTCCCTAAGTGCTGAGATTACAGGCATGAGCCACCGCACCCAGCCTGGAAGAAAGGTTTATACTCACATACCCTAGAAGCAGGGGCACAGACTGCAGGGCCACTCAGGGAAACACCAGGGTCAGTTGGAACATAGAGGGGACTTTATGGTGGTTTTAATGGAAAGGAATGGGTTAGGCGAGCAGACAGCTACACAGATTTAGGATTGGATAGTTAGTCACAATCCTCAGCTTCCCTGTCCTCCCTCCTCTTCCTTATTGACATTCTCCCCTGCCTCTCCCGACTGGTTTGTCACTGTTCCCACTCATGTTATGCTCAGTTCTATCAGTCCTAGGCCTTTTTGCAAGCTGCATGTACATTTCCTGTCTCTTGTTTATATTCACTGGTTCAATTTCCACCCAAAAGGCTTTGTAGCCCTCTCCAGCCTTCATTGATGGCTCTGTGGCTCATTTGGGCACATAATCTTATATTGCTTTAGAGTATTTAATCTTTTGATGCTCACCAGTTGTCTCAGTCTGTTTGTGCTGCTGTAACAAAATACCATAGACTAGGTAATTGATCAAGAGCAGACATTTATTTTCTCACAGTTCTGGAGGCTGTGAAGTCCAAGATGAAGGTGCCAGCAGGTTCGGTTGTCTGGTGAGGGCTGCTCTCTGCTTCCAAGGTGGTTCCTTATGTTGAAGGCTCCAGAGGGGAGGAACGCTGTGTCCTCACATGGCAAGAGGCTGAACCCTTTGTAAACCCACTTTCGTAAGAGGCTTAATCCCATTCATGAGGGAGGAGCCCTCATGACCTAATCACCTCTTAAAGCCCCATCTCTTAATACCATCACCTTGGCCATGAAATTTCAACGCCTGAACTTTGGAGGGGACACATTCAAACCATAGCACCAGTTTTCTTGTAAACCTTATTGAGGCCTAGGGTTGTGTTTCGGCTTCTCCTCTTCCTGCCCCACACCAGGAGAGGGGAGAGAAGACTGACACCTGTTGAATGCTCACTCTAGGCTCACCACAGTGAGTCTATGGCTCACCATAGACATTCGATAAGCACTACAACCCAAAGGGGACTGTTTTGTGCAGAGAAGGAAGCTCAGACATGAAGGTAACATGCCCAGGTTCTCACTGTTAACCCAGGTTGTCCTGGCTTCAAAGCCCGTGCCTTCCCCGTGACCCCATGCACTGGGCACATAGCAGGTGTTCCATAAACACCTGTCGACCTGGCTGTTTGGAAATGGCTTTGAGAACAGATCAGGCTTTTTGACAGCCTGGGTTTCATTGTTTGGGTTGACACTGGGAAAAGAGAAAGTATGCGTCAGTTTCATAGAATGAGGAAGGCAGCCAGGACTGTGGACGACTTCCCGAGGGTTGCAGCGGTCGTCCACGGCTTCTCCAAAATTCCTAGCTTAGTTGACCCTATTTCCTGGCTTACTTCTCTTTTTCTTTTCCCAAGGGAGCCCAATAGCAGGGCCATTGAAGAATGGAACCAGAGGCAAATGACACTGCCCTCAGGCCACTCCCTTTCCTAAGTGGTTCCCCAGCAGCCCCTCCCCACTGGTCTTGCTCTGGACCCTACATTTTTCCCTGTGGCGTTTGGTTAAGATTATTGTCATGTGTTAATATGAAAATGTGATGTGAGTTTGGCGGCACATTAAGTGATTCTCCACCATTTACACAGTGGCATGAATTAGTCTGACCTTTATTTTCCAGCTGGTGGTTGGCAGAGGGCAGAGCTGCAGGTTATGAGAGACCGGGCACAAGAGGGGAGGGTAAAGAGACCAACTGCTGGGGCAGCGCTTACACACATTGAAGATCTTGTTAAAATGTAGATTCTGAGGCCAGTCGTGATGTCTCACACCTGTAATCTCAGCACTTTAGGAGGCTGAGGCAGGTGGATCACTTGAGATCAGCCTGGGCAACATGGCGATACTCCATCTCTACAAAAAACACAAAAAATTAGCTGGGCGTGGTGGCATATGCCTGTAGTCTCAGCTACTCAGGAGGCTGAGAGAGAGGCAGAGGTTGCAGTGCAATCACGTCTCTGCACTCCAGCAAAAAAAAAAAAAAAAAAAAAAAGGTAGATTCTGCTTTGATAGATCTGGGAGGACCCTAAGATTGTGCTTCTGAAAAACTCTCAAGTGATGCCTGTGCTACTGGTCCAGCAAACCCTCTCTCTCTTGAGTAGTAAGAGCTGAGGGCTCTGAGTGGCTCAGCCAGGGAGGGAGGGGGGCTTTATGAGGAGGAGGCAGAGGCCACTGTAGGTTCACACAATGGTCTCCATCGTTCCTCTTGGGAACTCCAGACCTCATGAGTTTCTGTGCTCTTTATCTCTTGCTCATACCCATTCATGCTTCCTATCTCATACCTGCCAAAAGTCCTCTTCCCTTGCATCCCAGAACCCTTAAAAAATATCTGACCTTGCCACTCTGTAGCTGTGTGTGCAAGATCTCCCTGCAGGGCTTTCTGTAAGGCCAAGGCATGAAGGTTTGGGAAACGTTTGCAGCAGATAATAGCTCAACCTCATTACACCCCTTATCAATGCTATGGCCCAAGGGATCACCAGGGGGGATTTACTGGGCAATAGGAATCCAAGAGTATTTTGCTAACGGTGCCCTGGTCACCTTTCCTCACCCCTCCATGGCTGCCGGCTTCTGGGGAGCCCCAGGCTGCAGGGCTGAGTCTGCAGAAGTTTCCCTGCCCTCTCACTGGGTGGCCTTGGTCCTTCCGAGCCTGTTCAACAGCTTAATGAAGACCCTCGCCTGGGAGATACATCGGGTGTTGTTTGTGTAAGGGAGGAGGCTCTGACCTTCCCACCCTGAGCTGCCTGCCAGAGCAATTTGAGACCCTCCCTCTGCCACTCCCTGCTGCACAGTGCCCACCATAAAGTGAAACAGGTTCTTGTAGCCTCCTGGCGCCCCAACATGACGCCTTCCCAGGTGGATGATCATCTGAGAAGGTGATGGAGCCCATTTCCAGGCACAGGGTGGGTGCAGATCCCTGTGGTGAGGGGCTGTAGGCTAGGCTTCTGCTTGGCTCTCCAGAGGATTCTACTGATCCTTGAGAGTGGACAGGACCTGGGGGACTGGAGAGGCTGCCTCACAAAGCAAACAGCTTTTTCCCTGGACTTCTGACTGCGGCTCCTCTGATGGATACTTTCCTGAAAATTATTTGGAAAAGCACAACGGTGGACCACTGGGTGGGGAGGAATTTGCTCAGCTGGGAGTTCCTATGTGGCCTGAGGCAAGTCCCATCCCTGTTGCTCCCAGGAAAGGAGGCAGGCAAGACCCTCCTGGTGTTTTCAGAGCTCATAAGGGAAATGGCCACCTCAGGCATGTGGGGAAGGAAGGACAGATGCCCGAGACCACCCTGCAGCAGCGCCCTGATGCCTGAAATGCTTTGGGCATGGACAGAGCCTTTCATCCATTCATATATTTATCCAGGCTCCCTTCCCCTCTCGAGGGGCTGGGGAAGGAAAGAAGGAGATAGGGAACAAGCTGGAAGGCATGGAAGCAGGGAATGGCAGAGAGAGGAGAATGTCTAGGAACAGGAGACATTGCAGCATTCCCATTTAAACATCCACAGAATTGCATGATAAAGGCCTTAGGTATCATTGTAGTAGTGGAGAAACTGAGGTTCAGATAATCTAAATGACTCACCAAAAATTACATGTCAGTGACCAAGTCAGAACTTCGACCTATGTCTCTCAATGTGTAGGTCAGTTTTGATTCGATCTCCTAAAAAATAGGATTTTTTTTTACGCTAACATGTTTTAAACAATTAAAAAAGTGGAGGTAATTGCTATAATTTGATTTATCTCATGTACTTTAAAAAAAAGAAACACAATGTCACAGGCACAGTCAAAGCCCCTTTCCAGTGTTTTACTTCTATGACATGGCAATGGAAATGTAAAGGACTTAAAAAAAAATCTCATTCAGATACTCTCCCTTCAAAGCCAGCAGTTAAGCCTGGGCAACATGGTGAAACCTCATCTCTACCAAAAGTACAAAAAAATTAGCCAGGCGTGGTGCTGCATGCCTGTGGTCCCAGCTACTGGGAGAAGGGGGATGTGTGTGGTGGGGAGGCTGAAGTGGGAGGGTTGCTTGAGTCTGGGAAGCAGAGGTTGCAGTGAGATGAGGACATTAATGCATTGTAAAGCATCCCACTGATCTCATAGCCACCAGCATCACCGATTTTATCATTAATATTTGCCACACTGAAAAACCATTGCCAACAGCAGCTATCCCTGGAGCCCTTAATCTATTGATTCAATGTCTCCAGTTCATCCCCAACTGTCAACATCCAAATAGGAAGGTAAAGGGCTTGACCTGAAAAAAGAAACCTGAATCATTGCTCAAAGTCAAATACAAAGGCTTGGAGTGGAGTTCCAAGGAGTTTGGGGGGAATTTCCTCTTTCCCACAGTGGGAAACTGGAGGCAATGGTGTCCCCTGGTGGGCAGTTTAAGTTCTGCAAGCAATGGCTGCTGGTTGCTCCACAGGTGTTACCTCTAGCACAGATGTTCTTGAAGTTATATGCAACACTCATATGTAATGAATCGTTTGTAGATTCTGAATGCAGACATCCCTGGATAGAGATCAGATCCCCATGGGCATCGCTGAGATCTTAGCCTTCTGAAACATCTGAAGGTGCTTTTTGGGCCAGACACTTTCCCTCCGAGTCACTCCCTCTGAAGCTGGGATGAAAATAGCAGGATCAAAAAAACACCACAATCAGAAGGCAGATGCTGGGTGCTGAATCATTAGCAAATATAGCTGTATGTTTAAGTAGTTAAAGAATAGGAGCAGCAAATTGTAATGAGTGCCAGAAGGCAACAGAATATAATGGAAAGCAAGTGGACTTTGGAGGCTCAGCTTCTAACTCTACCTTTAGTGATGGTGATTCTGCATAAGTTCCCTAATCCTTCTGGTCTTTAGTTTCCTAATTTGGGAGTTTATTGGGCTTCACTGGATTTTAGAATGTAGAGAGTGATTATGGTGATTAAATACTATGAAGCATGTCAAGAACTCAGCACTCGGTAAGGGTTTGAACATTCATTATTTTTACCTCCCTCTGCTCCTCCAATGGTTCGACTCAACTATATACCGTTATACAAACATTCATGATACTTTCACTGTCTGTATTGCCTTGTTCTGGGCAAGGAAGTGCAAGAAGGGAGAGGTGAATAGACAGCTGACTAGGGGTGGTGAGAATGTGGAGCAGCCAGAGTTTTCAGACACTCCAAGTGGGAATATAAACTAACACAACTCCTCTGGATAAATAGATCTACTAAATCTGGCCATATGCCTATCCCATGACTCAGAATTTCCACACCTAGTATATACCCATCAGAAATGTGCTCATATGTTCACCAGAAGACATGCACAAGAATATTTGGCCAGGTGCTGTGGCTCACGCCTGCAATCCCAGCACTTTGGGAGGCCAAGGTGGGCAGATCACCTGAGGTCGGGAGTTTGAGACTGGCCTGACCAACATGGAGAAGCCCCGTATGCACTAAAAATAAAAAAATAGCCGGGGGTGGTGGTGCGTGCCTGTAATCCCAGCTACTCGGGAGGCTGAGGCAGCAGAATCGCTTGAAACCAGGAGGCGGAGGTTGCGGTGAGCCGAGATGGTGCCATTGCACTCCAGCCTGGGCTATAAGAGTGAAACTCTGTCTCAAAAAAAAAAAAAAAAAAAAGAAAAAGAAAAAAAAAAAAAAAGAATGTTCATAGCAGCACTAATAAGAATAGCTCCAAGTTGGAGACAGCCCAAATGCCCATCCATCATGGAATAGATACATCCATTGTGGCATAATCATACAATGAAAACCAAACAGCAATAAGAGTGAATGAACTGTAGCCGCCCGCAGCAACATGGATGAAACTCACACACATCATGTTAAGCAAAGGAAACCAGACAAAAAGAGTATAAACCATATGATTCAACTTATGTTTACTTTTGCCTTTTTCAAAAACAGGCAAAATTAATCTATGATGTTAAAAGTCAAGATAGTAGTTTCCTTTGGGCGGTGCTGACCGTAAAAAGAGTACAGGAGAGTTTCTGTGGGGGAGGATATTAATGTTCTGTTTCATGATCTGGGTGCTGATTATATGGGAAGTTCACTTTATTAAATTTTATCTGGCTGTACATTTATTATTTATACAATTTTCTCTACATATGCTATACTTCAATAAAAATGTATATACATAAAGAAAATTGGCTAAAACTGATTTCTTCAATTAAGTGGCTTATGGTTTTACTGGAGAGCAATTAGGGAAACAGCCAACTGCAATCCAAGGGTGAACTATGTGCTACAACAGGGAACAAACCATGAGCTGTGACAGCTCGGAGCACCCTGACCAGAGTCCTTGACTGGGCAACTCGGAGGACTTCCTTAGGGGTGGCATTGAACTGGGCATGAAAGACCAAAAGAAGAAGACATGCCTTATGTGTTTTGGAGAGCCAGAGGTTTGCTGACTGCAAGCAGAAAGCATGCAGACCAATTTGGCAGGGAATGAGACTGGAAATGTAGGGAAGAGAAAGATTATTGAAACTTGTGTGTCTGGTTGAAGAATGCAGACTACATTTGAAAGTCTTTTCATCAAGAAACATAACTTTTAAAAAATCCTGTAGAAGCATGAGGAGTGGCTTGGAGAGAAAAAGGAATGGCTTGGCATCCAGGGATGCCAGTTAGGAGAAATTGTGCATGGTCAGGTGGGAGATAGTAACCTAGGGACCTATCCTTCTTCTATCTTGTTGCTCTCTTATAATCTAAGATAGCTGCTACTGCTCTCACCATTTCATCTGTATTCCAGCCAGCAGCAGGAAGAGAAGGAAAGTGGAGCCTGTGTCATGGAGAGTGCCCTCCTCACATCTGCTTACATCCTTTTGGCTAGGACATAATTATTTGGCTACCCCTCACTGCAGAAAGAGTCAGGGAAATATAATCCTTAGCTGGGAGACTGTGTGCTTAACTAAAACTCTGGGGTTCAATTACTAAAGAGGAAAGAGGGAAAATGGACATTGGATGACAGCCAGGTTGCCTCTCATCATAAGCATCTTTTGGACAGGAATCATAATGCAGATATTCAATTAATTGAATGAATGATTGGCCACAGTCAGAATAAATAGTTCCCTTCCTTGTGCTCCCATGCGATGTTTATAATGCACCTCTTCTAGTTTTCCATGTGGTATAATTAGCTGTAGAGGTGATGTTTCAC
Organism: Pan troglodytes; assembly: GCF_028858775.2. Lineage (NCBI taxonomy): Eukaryota > Metazoa > Chordata > Mammalia > Primates > Hominidae > Pan > Pan troglodytes. The sequence continues at coordinate 32,053,189 of NC_072405.2, forward strand.
CTGCCAGTTTGTAATCTTCTTGAGAATAGCACTAAACGTTCTTTGCATCCATGGGTCTCTCTTGCTGTCTATGCTCCCTCTTCTCAGTGCATAGAAGAGTACTTTGCCCTAAGTAATAGTTCTCTTGTAAATATTTTTTAATGATACTGATCTTATATTCACCCACAGTGCTTTATTTGTTATACTTGCTAATTAAAGTTAAGTTGATCTACAGAAGAATGGTTGGAGGAAGGAAACAAAGAACTTCCTTTTTCTCCATAGCCATAAATCCTGGCTGACAGAAATTCTTAGGGTCCCTGTTATCAGGGGTCAGACAATCCCTGCCAAGAGCTGGGTCCCTATCCGCACAGAGAAGGGATTTCTTCCAGAGGATCTGACTGCTCAGGAGCCAGCTCAGAGCCTGAATGTTTAATGAAGACTTTGTGAGTTCATACAAAAAAGCCAACTAGCAGCCATTCACTCATTTGATCAATCAACAAATGGTATGGGGCCCCTCCACTATGTTGGGCACAGGGCAAGTTGGAAATACATAGGGCAGATTGACTGCTTAAAAAGAACAAACAACTGATTGTTTAAAACGGACAACAAATATGGAGAGTCACTGAATTGTCGTGGAGACATCTGGGGTACTCCAGGATCTCATGCTGGAGGCACCTGACCCAACTGGGGCATTAAGACAGGCTCTCTACAAGGAATGTCCAGGCGAGACACCAGAGGGCTCTGCGATGGCTTGGATACGGGAGCTGTGCAAGGAAAAGATCTCCTTTGGACCACTGAAGTCCTCACTTAGGATTTCAATCCTGCGCCCTCAAATTTCAGGCATTTAAACTGGACTGGCAATGGGAGTAAGCAGGAGTCACTGTCGCATGAATGGGAAGGAGGCAGACTTAACTGAGACCAGCTTACAAGGAGAGTCCCACAGGGAGAGAGTCCAAAGCACTCTGAGGTTTGTGCTCGGGGCTGCTGGGCATATCTTTGCTTTTCTTACAGTGGAATCTGGACTATGTCACTAAGACCACATCTTTCGTTTGGATTGTGTGGGGGTTGCTAGACAGTCTAAACAGAGGGTCAGGGAGGAAGGCAGATGGACTTCCCAGGAAGCCCTCTCCCCACTGTGGGGGGAGGTGGAACTGAGGAGGAGAAACAGTCAGGGGAATGCTCCCCACTCTGAAGAGCTGGCCATTTAAAAGCTTGAATCAGTGTCCCCAGGGCTTCAAGGCACAGAGGAAAATGTGGACCGAACCAGGCAAGGGGAATGCAGAAGCCAGGGTCTTCGCACGTTGTTTACCCACAGGCATCGGAAGATGCAGTTGTATCTCTCCCTTCCCTCCCCACCCTTTCTGGCATCTTGCTTCATAGCTCTCCCCTCTTCATGCTTTCCAAAGGCCTCCTACCTCTCATGCATTTTTCACTCAGCACAGAAAGAAAGTGTCACTCAATAGTCCCATGATTTGTATGAAGACAAGAATGCCTTGTGGAGTATTCAGTGGAAGGAACCGAGGGGCGAAAGGACAGGGAGCCCAAGGTCTATTCCCAGTTCCATCACTAACTCACAGTGTTGCTGTCACCTTTCTGACCCTTAGACTCTGACTCTGGATGGGAGTAGTAATATATTCTGCCTTGTATGGATGGTAAGTACAGAATAAAATCATACCATAGTTCAAAGGATATGCCAATGCAAGGCTGTTATTTGTAATGTAAAATATAAATCTATCAGAGGATGGATGCTTGCCAGCAAGTCACAAAAGTGCATGACAGCCCAGGACATATTCCAGCTATGGAATCCAGCTGTACCTGTGAGACAGGGTACCACTAACAGAAATCTGTTACTATCTGCAGTTGGAAACTCCCTACATTTTCAATAAATACATACATCGAGGTATAGGCATTTAATGGAACACAGAGTAGCAATGAAAAGGAGCTAACAGAAGCTGTACACAACAGCATGAACAAATCTCACAAACATCAAATTAAATAAAAGAAGCAAGTCATGAAAGAATACATACACAGCTGGGTGCAGTCACTCCTGCCTGTAATCTCAGCACTTTGGGAGGCTGAGGCAGGAGGATCACTTGATGCCAGGAGTTCCAGATCAGCCTGGGCGATATAGCCAGTCTCTGTCTCTAAAAAAAATTTAATTTTTCAAAAATTAGTCAGGTGCAGTGGTGTGTGCCTCTAGTCCCAGGTACCTGGGAGACTGAGGCAGGAAGATCTCTTGAGCCCAGGAGTTCAAGGCTGCAGTGAGCTGTGATTATACCACTGTACTCCAACCAGAGTGAGATCCTGTCTCAAATAAAAAAAAAAAAAAAAGGAAAAAGGATATATGTAGTATGATTCTACCTGTAGAACATTCAAAATCCAGCAAAATTAAACCACATTTGTTAAGAGGTGTGTCCACATGGGTAAATACAAAAAGAGAAGACTGGTAAATCCATACAGAGAAGCCTGTTCATTATTTATTACTATTAAAGAGAAGTCACAGTAGCTGGTACCTCCTTTGAGAGGAGGAGGGGGAAAGAGTTGGCATTCTAGGAGGGGTGTGGGAAGAAGGGCTGCTGGGGAGCTGGCATCCCATGTTTCTTGCTTTGAGTGGGACTTCCATCTGTGCTCACTTTACAGGTATTCTTTAAACTGTACATATGTTTTATGTAGTCTTCTGGGTCTATGATCTATCTCATAATTTTAAAAAATTAAAGGCATCTGAAATCAATAGGGAGCCACCCCAAATTAGCATAGTAGCCTCAGAGATCCATCTCCTCAACTGTATAGGTGCAGAGAATGAAGTCCAGAGAGGTTAGGAGGCTTACTCAAGGTCACAGAGCATGTTCTTAGTGGAACTGGGACTAGAATGAAAGTACTCCAAACTCAGGTTCCTCTACCTCCTCTATGTCTCTGGACTCTTCATTAGGGGAAGGGAAGGGAAGGAAGAGAGGAGCACAGCTTTTAAGCCTGAGAATTCCCTCGTTTTGTGAAAAAGAAAAAGGGCCAGTTGGCGAGCCAATAAAATAATAAAGAGCTGGCAGAAACATTGAGGGTTGTAAACACTTTTCAAATGGAATTTTAAAAGATTTAAATATGCCTTCCTAAAATCATAATAATGATTTTGTTAATCATAATAATGACAACATTACGAAAAATAAATACCAGGAATCTGGCAAGTCTGTGATCTAGAATTAGACTCCATCTAACTTGCAGATGGTATCAGGATGGAGCTGGCTTGGAGTGGGGCTGGGATGGGAAAGGAAAGACAGGGAGCCAGGAAGTCTGCAACTTTATTGACTTATCCACCTGGCCTAGGTGAGACCCCTAGCCCTGGGACAGTCAGGAAAGGAACCTCTGCTATCTCTCTGAGAGCTTTTTTGTTTTGTTTAGAGGTCAATTACTTCCCATTTGGGGAACTTGTGAACATTAAGAGGTGACCGGAGTGAATGATGGAGATAAGAGGCTGATTGCTTACAGAGCGGCTCCCTGGTAAAAGCTCTGCAGAGGATAAGCAGTTGTCGGTAAGAGACACACAAAAAGGGGCAGCTTTCAGTGCAGAGGAGAGATTACGGAGACGGAAGACAGGCAGCTGGGGGTGGGCTTGATGAGCTGGGAGAGTGATGCGTTTTAAAGTGATCTTGACAGGCAGAGAGTGGGGAGATGGGGGAAGAGAATTTTTCCTTCACTCTCCTTTCCTTTAGGAATGAAATCTTTGCTGTCATGTGAATCTCAAACTTCCTTGCTGTGGTCTGAAGGAAAAGCCACGTGGATTGCACATGGACAAGGTTTTTGTTATGGTTTTTTTTTTTTTTTTTTTTTTTTTTTTGCCAGCCAGATATAGATGCCCCAGCAATCTAGGGAGCATAACAAAAAATGTGGCAGGCAAATGGTGCATCTAAAGGATCTTGGGTGTGCATGTAACTGACACCCTTTCCCACCTCCCAAATCCCTTCAGCCAACCGAGTGCAGTTTACAAAGTTCCAGAAGCTAACTTGAATTGTATCTCAAACTACTATAAAATATAGCTCTGGCTTTGGCATATACCCATTTCTTTTCTCCATTCCAAAGTCCTAGAGCTTTCCCAGAACCTCTCCCAGTAAACAGTGTCATTCCCCTGCTAATCACCAGGATTAACCCCCATCCTCCATGTAGCCTTCTCTAAGCACCCCAGCTTGGGCTGGATTTTCTTTCTCTCTAGAGTGAGCTTAATGTCTGTCCTATTTGACATGCAGCATATACCACCTTGTATTTTTAGACACCTTCCTCATGTTGGTCTTTGCTTTCCCAATTAGAAAATACATTCCTTAAGGGTGGCAGCCACATCTTATTTTTTTCTTGTGTCCCTACCAGGAATGTTCAGCAATGCTTGAGTTCCTGATGATTAAACTGAGCCCCTTTCTTTCCCCCTTCACTGTGAGCCTTGACCCAACCATCCCTGATCTTCCTGTACCTCTTCCTGTGGTCACAAAGGTGTGGAGAAGGCATGGGAGTCTTTCACTTGCCCTAACTCTGGAGACAAGGTTATTCAAAACATCACATATCTAGTAACTGCTTCTTCTGCTACTATTCTGTGTTAGAAGAGGGTGAGAGGATGAAGGAAATAACATTGATTAATTTCCTACTCTGTGCCAAGTACTTCTCAATCCATACTACAGTGACCTATATTTCTGGGGTAGGGAATTTACCCGGAGGATTTTAAACAAATGAACATATAGCATTTTAGAATCTGATAATAGAAAAGTTTAATAAACCTCACTTAACTATTGTGGGCTGGGCAGATTATATGTAACTCAGTGGCAGCGTTGGACTGCAGCTCACCTGTCGTGGGTCTAAGGCTGGTGTCCAAGGGTGAAACCTCTCCTCTTGTAAGGAATGGCCTCCCAAGTGAAAGGAGAGTGGTGGCACTCTATGACAGTTCTCTCATGGTGGAGATTTTCAGTGTAATCTCCACCTTTTTTCTCAGTTTTGTTGACCAAGTTGACTCACCAAGTTAATATTCCCAAATTTAAAACAGGCATATCCACTTTTTAATCCTAGGGCACAACACTATCATTGGAAGATATTGTGAAGTGTTTCTGAACACACTTTTATTGGCAGTGAACATGGAGAAATGAGGGCTGGGCTTGGCTCGGTGACTCACACCTGTAATCCCAACACTTTGAGAAGCTGAGGCGGGAGGATCGCTCGAGCCAGCCTGGGCATCACAGGGAGATCTTCTCTATATACAAAATTTAAAAAATTAGCTGGGTGTGGTGGCGTGCACCTATAGTCCCAGCTGCTTGAAAGGCTGAGGTGGGAAGATGGTTCAAGCTTGGGAGGTGTAAGCTACAGTGAGCTAGGATTGGACCATGCCATTACACTCCAGCCTGGGCAATACAGCAGGCTCAATAAATAAATAAATACCCCAGCCCAATAAATAAATAAATAAATGAAAAAAAAGAAATAAAAGAGAGAAGTGGCAAAAATCCAAAGGAGAGAAAATGTAAGAAAATGATAGTAAAAAAATTAACCACTACTTTTTTTTTTAAGCTTAAACATATACACTCTAAGGGATGAAAGCTATCAACAGTCAGGTATAGTTTACATGCCCTTAAGCAGTCTGCTTCTCACTTTAGTAAAACAACCAGGCCATATTAGAAATGAGAAAATTCAGGGGTATTACATTTGAATTAAATATGGGAATTTATCAAATATGAGAATTTAACGTTCAAGAAGTCAGTAGTCCTGCGGGATGAATAATTAGAATTTTCATTATCTAAAAATGCAATCCAAGGGGAGAAAAAAAAGCCATGTTTTCCTACTAAATTTTCTATAATATCTGTCTTGGCAAACACACGTTTTCTATTTGATCCCATGTCCCTATGCGTAAAATGAGTTTGTTTTCATTCTTGAATTTGCATGACCTCAGATACGTTAGGGGTGAGATGTCAAAATGTCACAATTTTAGAAAGCCTAAAGGTCAGGCTTTCTACCCATCTTTTTAGGACTTTGGGGCACTTGATCTTTTCCTGGCTCAAAACTTAGAAACTGCTGATGCTCCAAAGAAAACCCACAAAGAGGGCGAGAGGAGTGTTACGGAAGAAATTAGGAAACCTACCTCCAAGACTGAATTGATTTTGTTCTCCTAGCACTTCTGGGCTTCATTTTTACTTTAACTCGAAATTGTTTCAAGGTAATGGCGAATATATGTTCTAACGGCCTACACACACGCAACCACATGCACACCTATTTAGTATATTTATTGGAGGTGCTGTGCTGTACAAAGAGATAAAATGCACAACAGTGAAAGGGACCGGAATGTAGAGCCTCCTTCCAGGAGAGCAGTCGTGGCCAGAAAAGAGCGCTCCTCTGGATTAACGGAGTCCCCAGGGGCGCGGCCTTATGGGGATGTTTAAGTCCCAAAGGAAGAGGCTCAAAGCAGGTTACTCTTCGTGAACTTCCCGGATCCTCAGGTTCCCAGCTCTTCAGCCCCCTTCCCGCCCTCCCGTCCTCTTCTCTTTCTTCCCCAACAGCTGTCATTAATTGGAGGATTGTAGGCCCGCTAGATCACCATCTCCATTCACCCCCGATGCCCCGGGGCTGCTGCGTACAGATGCAAGAGCCTCTCGGGCCTCTGGGGTTGAAGCCCCAAAAGTCACGCGCCTTAGTACTGCTCCCACACCCCAAACTGCCAGCCAGCCTTGGTGTTCTTCAGTCCTTGTGTTGCTTGGTGGGTGACCGGTGGAGGGGTCGCCTTTTGGGGGAAGAACGTCCCAGGCGGGGCCTTTAACTGGGTGACTGTGGTGCAGATCGCAGTTTCAGAGATCCTACCGGAAAGAAGCGCCGTTGGGTAGCAGCTTCCTTACAGCGCCGCGTCCCCTCCTTCTTGTCACGACCTGCGGGGCGGAGGGGAAGGGAACAAGCATCTGGCCCTGGTGGGCAGAGTCAAGCCGAGGAGCCTCACCAGGCCCTGACACCCTGCAGCGTGGCTGCCAGATGGCCCTGCGGGGTGGCATTCTGGCCACCGTGTCCGAAGCCCGCGCTGGCCAGTGGTGTGTGTGGCGCAGGACCCGAGGGCGCGCCCGCGTAGCAGGTGCCGTAGCCTGCGCCGTAGGGTGCTCCGCTGTAGCCTCCGTAGCAAGAGTAGGGCGACACTGCTGCACCGTAGGGGCTGGGGAAGGCAGGTGCGCCGGGCCCGGGGCCCAGGCAGGGCTTGCCATCGCGCACCAGGACGGGCACCGCCACTCGGCGTGGCGTTAGAGGGTGGCCGGCCAGTTCCAGCGACTTGTCCTGGCGCTGTCTCTTGCATTTGTAGCGTCGGTTCTGGAACCAGATCTTGACCTGCGTGGACGTGAGCTGCAGCGCGCTGGCCAGGTGCTCGCGCTCGGGCGCTGACAGGTACCGCTGCTGCTTGAAGCGCCGCTCCAGGGCCAGCACCTGCGCCTGCGAAAAGAGCACGCGCGGCTTCCGTCGTTGCCGCGCCTTGGGCTGCTCCGAGCGGCCACCCCGCACGCTGTCGCCGCTGTTGCCAACGCCGCGCTCTGGCACCCTGGCTCCGCCGCCGAGGGGCGAGGCCGCGCTCAGGCCGGGCTCTAAAAGCACATGAAGGGACACATCAGCGCCCAGCCTAAGGCTCACCTGAGCAGTTCCTACTTAGTTTTCAAGACTTTCCTCTCCTTGGCAGCCTTCACTCTGCGCAGGCCCCTCCTCCCTCCTACTGCCCCCCAACCCTGTCCCAGGACGAACCCTGTCCCAGGACTGTCTCCATGTTTTTTCCCTCCAAGCTCTGTCACTTTTATATGTTACTGCTGGAACATAAATTGTGACACCCTGTGGTCCCTGGTGTGTGCGTCCTTTTCCTAAAGGTAGACTCTAGATAAAGAGTTAAGGCAGCTCCATTTGCTTCTTAGAATGTGTGTGCATGGGCCGGGCGCAGTGGCTCACGCCTGTAATCCCAGCACTTTGGGAGGCCGAGACGGGCGGATCACGAGGTCAGGAGATCGAGACCATCCTGGCTAACACGATGAAACCCCGTCTCTACTAAAAATACAAAAAATTAGCCGGGCGAGGTGGCATGTGCCTGTAGTCCCAGCTACTCGGGAGGCTGAGGCAGGAGAATGGCGTGAACCCGGGAGGCGGAGCTTGCAGTGAGCCGAGATCGGGCCACTGCACTCCAGCCTGGGTGACAGAGCGAGACTCCGTCTCAAAACAAAAACAAAAACAAAACAAAACAAAACAAAACAAAAAAAACTGTGTGTGCATGGTAAACCTTCGCTGTGAGGAACAAGTGTGAGTGGAGGTGTCTATCAGATTGAGGAGACTTTGGACGCTCCTTGGAAGTAGAGAAAGAAGGAGAAGAAAGAGGAAGAGGAGGAGGAAGAGGAGGAGGAGGAGGAGAAGAAGAAGGAAAGGAAGGAAAAACAGAGAGAAGCCCGGATGTCAAGAAGGCGCAAACTCGGTGACAGGCTCTCAGGAAGCTCCTGTCTGCCTCATTTTCCTTGGCAGCCCCAAGCGCACTGCAGGGAACTTGGCTGTAAGTCCAGGAGCGGGAGCCTTGAGTGTCTCCTACCTTCACCCCACTTTTGTGCACACTCTTGTCTTTTTGACGCAGCGCTCCACCAACACCAGGGATGCATCCAAGCTTTCTTGGATGTGATGCTTTGTAATCCAAATTAACAATATATGATGAAAACAAAATATTTATTGGCTCCTGACTTTTGGCTCAGAAACTGAGGTTCTCTTTGAGAGATACATAAAGTTGAGGTCCACATTTGGCTTCTTAAAAAGTAGCCTCTCCCTCCTTTGGGGTCTTTCTGGCAAGCAGGTGGTGTGGGCTTCACCCTGAAGTCTTCCTTTCACCCAGGGCGACCCCTACAGCTGAGACTGTGCCCACCAAGATGCAGCGTTTTCCTCCCTTCTCACTTCTCTCCTGTCTGGGCTTAAACCCCGTTTTAGCCCAAGGGTGGATAGAAGGGAAATGCTGAGTTTTCATGGGATCTCACGCCAGGAGAAAATCAGGAGCATGGAGGGGGTGCAAGTTCATGGCAAGACGGGACAGGACTCTAAATGAGCCAGTGCGATTGGAACCAGACTCCTAATACCCAAGGCACTGGCACAATCTCCTGGGGGGGATGGAGCTGTTTGGTATTTAAAGCTTGAGGACAGAACAACTTCCTTCAGAGACGTCTGTGCTCAGATAAACTGAGGCCATCTCCACTTGCAAAGAGGAAAAATCCTGAGGAGGGTTTGTTTTCTTAGCACATCGAAAGGTAGCAACTGACCTTCAGCCAGGCTGCAGAGCAAGGAGGACCTCATTTCAAAGTCACAGATCATGCAGGCCCTGGGGCTGCACAGCACCGCAGGGTGGGCCAGCACCCTGCGCCCTTCTGTTCACAATCCTGGAGTTCTTGAGGGCAAGGTGGTTAGCTGCGATGGAGGAAGGCATGAAGCCCACCGAAGGTGTCTTCCCTGTCCGGATCGCTATCGCGGCCTTGGGCTCAGTTCCTGGAGCCGGCCTCGGGTCCCTCCTCGGCGGCGTCCACTGCTGCCGCAGAAGAGACGCTCCCAGGATTTGGTTTCCAGTGGGAGAAGGAAAGCGCCGCAAATACCATCGGCTGCTAGGCGACTGTGGTGGTCGAAGCAACGTGATCCTTTGTCAGCGGAGCCGAAGTGATCGCCGAGTTGGCTGAGCAGCGCCGAGGGAGTTTAGAATCCGCTGTAGAAAACCTACCAGCTTCTTCGCGGACACAGCAGGTAATGTTCTTAGGCTTCTGGAGTTAGTGAGTAGCCGGCCTGCAGGCCGGTAAATAACTCCGATCTAGCCCCTTGATTTATTTCTTTCGTTCGCGCCTTGAATGGAGGCGCCATGGCACAGTCTGGCAGAGGAGGCCTGCCCTGCCGGGCGCTACTCAGGGCCCCTGCGTTGAGAATGCCGAGTGAGGTGCTGAGGTTTGGAGAGAAAAAGGTGGCGTTTTCATCCCTTAGAATGTCGGGCCTCTCCAGCCGAAGCCTCCGGATCGACGCAACACAACTCCCGGATCGACGCAACACAACTCCCCGCCAGCCCCTTCACTTCCAGCGGGCTGGACACAGGTGCGTGGGCCTCGCAGCCCGGCGCGCACGGTTGCGCCTTTGGATACATGCGACAGGACTCGGCCAGAACCGTGTCCCAGGGCAGAGAAAACCCTGGCAGCCTTTAACGTTCTCCCTGACGCGGAGAATCCTGCGCCAACGGGGCCTTCCACTTCGGGAGACTCAATCGCCACCCGGTCCCCAACTTTCGTCTTCCAGAAGAAAAATCCATGAGGAGGAATGGGGGTGTCCCCCGACCAGACCAGCAAGAAAGGGCCCAGTTAGGAGTGACCTCAGCGCCACGAGGGTTCCACTGCTTTGATGGCCACACGCTTTTGCAAACGGTTTGGGGGTGGAGAGACACCAGGTGATGGTAGGGAAGGGCGGTGGTGACTGGCACGGCTAAGACACTGCGGAGGGTTTCGCTGTGGAGATGAGAAGGTGGAGGTTCTGGGCACTGTGGCTGCGAGTGTGAGCGATGCGTTTGTGGGAATCAGAGGAGCGGATTTGGGAAAAGTGAATCCTTGAGATTCAGGGCCTTAATTTTGTTAGGGGTGTGTGAAGCACACCGGGTGTCAGGAGAGGATGGGAATGGGATTCGAGAGGCCTTTTTTTTGGACTCCTCGAGAGAAAATGGAGAGAGTCTCGAACCCAGGAGATAGGAGGCGTATTTTCACCATGCACCCATGGATCACGCCCCCGCCCCCACATTCCCCCCACATTCTTCTAGGAGGCAAGACCTGAGCGCTTACTCACGTGGCTCCCCCATCCGTTCAGCGTCCATCTCCAAGACTGCCTCACAGGGATCCCCAGGAGGCTCCGAACCGTCCAGCTTTCTGTCACCGCCGCCGCCACCAGCGTTGTGAACCTCTGACCCTCGCGGCTCTGCGTCCATTCTCAGGTACTGAAAGTTTTCCGGGCTCTTCCGCACCCGCGGATGTGGCGAAGCCGCGGGGCAGCTCCGCTCGCGCTCCAGTCGCAGGATGTCCTTGACCGAGAAGGGGGTGGAGGTGACGGGGCTCAGCAGCATCCCGAAGGCGGATGGGGCGGGGCCGAGGAGGTCCGGGTGAGGAGCGGCACCCTGAACTTCCCGTCTTGTCGCTGCAGGCCCCGCAGACAGACCCAAGCTCTGGGACAGACGCCCAGCGTCCCAGACAGCGCCTTCCTCTGGGCCATGCTGGTGGGCCCGGGTCCAGGGCCGGGTGACGAGACCGTAGCCCCCCATTGGTTCTCGCAGAAGCCACGTGCTAGCTCTGCACCTTCCTCCCCCAGCGCTTTCTTCCCGCGCCCGTCTAATCCTCTCCAGTCCCCAGTCGCCTTCCTGGGAGGTTTGGTTCGTATTGACGGTTCTCAAAGCAAAGAAAACGTGGAGAGACAGTGCTGCGCGCGGCTTGGATCTCCGTCAATACGGTACTAGCGGGAGCTTCCGAGGTCAACCTAGGGTCCACGGGGACCCTCCTAGTGGACATGCGGGGATTGGAGGTGGAGTCCTTGCTGTGCAACCCGATCCGGTCCATCCAGCCTGGTCTTAGCTCAACTCTGCATTCTTATGGCGGAGGAAAGCTAAGATAGAGACAGCTGGGACCCACGGGATTTGAGGTGCGCGCTGGGATCTTAGTGCGCAGAGGCCGGACCGCAGAGTAGAAGTGAGTCTTGACCTGCCAGGGCCTATATTGAGATGGAAACCTCTCTCTTTGAACAGAATCCAGGTCTGCGGAGTCCCGACCCGCCACTTCCTAGGAGCAGCTTCTCAGCCCCAGGACCGAGGAATGGGTGTGGGGGCTACATGTGGGGAGCCCTCGACCTCTTAAAGGGCTCCGCGAATGGTGGGGGAGACTGGAAGGCAATCGCTGCGGCCCGCGCAAAGTGGTCAGAGGCGGGAGTGGGGGTGGGGGGGGGGTGGGCTTCCGTCGCCCTTGGCGTCCCCACGTTCCTTATCTTCCTCTCCTTTATCCTCCTTAAAGCGGATTGCCTGGAGCGTGCCAGCTTGTGTGCGCGTATAAATGCGGCGCCCGCCGAAGGGCTGGGAAGATTTGACTCGCATTAGATCTCCAGAAAAGGCCCTTGGTTACGGCGGGAACCGAGTAAATGGCGCAGTGTGGCACAAAGGTTACCAACACGGAGATAGCGCCAACAGATCCAGCCCCTGCTGTTACTACTCCTGGATCAGGGAAACGTGATTTGGTGTCAGCTGTTCCAGCACTGAAGCGAAGAGGGTTTAAAAATTGTGTTTTAATCACAATGGGATCTCATTAGAGTTCTTTTGGGGATTTCAGATCAAATGTTTCTTTTTGTTTTTCTTTCCTTCCTTTGCCTCCCTCCCTCCCTCCTTTTTCTTTCTTTCTTTTCTTTCTTTCTCTTTCTTCTTCTTCTTCTTCTTTTTTTTTTTGGTTACAGGGTCTCTCTCTGTCTCCCAGGCTGGAATGCAGTGGCCGGATCATGGCTCGCTGCAGCCTCGACCCGGACTCAGTGATCCTCCCACCTCAGCCTCCTGAGTAGCTGGGACCACAGATGCAGCCACTAAGCCTGGCTATTTATTTATTTATTTATTTATTTATTTATTGCTTGTAGAGCCGGGGTTTCGCCATGTTGCTTAGGCTGGTCTTGAACTCCTGGGCTCAAGCAATGTGCCCACCTCGGCCTCCCAAAGTGCTGGGATTACAGGTGTGAGCCACCGCGCAGGCCTCAAATGCTTCTTAAACCTACTTACGTGAATTCAATGTTACAACAGCTGTTTGAATATGATTATCTCCTGAAATTCAGATAAACCCAACTCATCTCCCCACGCTAATGGGTGCAAAATTGCACACAAAGATTTATGCAAAATTTCATCACATTTGATCATTCAGCTACAAAGTAATGATTTCCTATACATGGTAACATTTAATTTTCACATCAAAGCTATACCCAAATATTTCCAGCTGCTGCTGCTGCTGCTTCTTCTTCTTCTTCTCCTTCTCATTCTCCTTTTCCTTCTTCTTCTTCTTCTTTTTTTTTTGTTCAGCGAAGAGTCCAGATCAGAGAGGTGGCCCAGATAGTTCACCAAATGGCAAGACCAGACTAGCCTCTAAACCAAGACAATTTACCCTGTCTTTCTTTCTTTTTGAAATATACATCCTTTGCTCTTAGAGATCTCAAAATCTTCTGATGACCCATACATTTATTTGAATTTTTGTTTCCTGATAAAAGTCATCATGCGCACCTTGGAAAAAGTGAAGAAAAGTTAAAAGAAAATATCCACCCAGAGACAACATTTTAGTGGACCTTCTTCTCTTTATTTCTGTATATATGAGCTTATAGGGTATATATGTTTGTATATGTTTAAATTTACATCATAAGCATGCCCAGTTCATCTTTAGATTTTTTTAAACAAATATAATTTAAAATAGGAATCTAATATTTCATGTTATGGATAGACCGTAGTAGACTGTGTTTGTATTTTTAGATAATATCTTTTTTTATCACTGTAAATAAGACTTTATTTTGTGCCTTTAATTTTCATCCTTGTCAATATTTTCTATTATTTTCTCAGGATACATATGTAGAAGAAACATCAATGAGTCAAATATTTTAATGCTCATAAGACATGCCATTCCAAGGCTTCCTAGAAAAACAGTATTATCGTATTTTTTTCCCGGAGGTGCAGGCGAGTGCCTGGTCTACGGGTGTTTACAATCATCACCGGGCACCCACAAGAGACCCTGAACTTAGAATATTTCCGCGGTAGGAGTTCCGCCTCGGCCTTCCAGGGGATACTGATGACTCGCTGGGTTCTTGCCTTCCAAGTGCTGGAGGGGGGAAGTAGGGCGACCCGGGGTAGAAACCTAACGCCAGAAACCTTCCAGCGCCTTATCAGTTGGTGGAATTTTCGTGGCAGACAGTCGCACTCTACCTAAGTCGTAGAAGAAAGGACACCTTGTGGGGGACTTGGCGTCGGAAGCCTTGAGTTCAAATCGTAGCCCTAGGTCCCCAGCCTTGCCCTTCCTGGCTTGCTGCGAGGATCAAATGAGATTTTTATACGTGAAAATGCTTTCTAACGCCTCTCGAGGGGTGGAAACGTCTCCATTCGACCGGAGTCCGGGTCTGCGGAGCATTTACCCGCCGCTTTCCAAGAGCAGGCTCCCCAGCGTAGCGAGTCCTTGTTATGGAAAGGGTCGTTTCGGCTCAGGATGCGCGCTCCCGGCGCAGACCTGGGGATAGGGGTCCCTGTCGCGCTCACCCCACCCCTGCAGGGAGCAAGGCCGTCCTTCTGCAGCACCGCGCCACGCGGCGGGAATTTGCAGTGTCCTGCGTTCTGGTTTCAGCTTCTTCGCTCGCTTGGGTCTCTCTCGGTCACCTCTCGGAGGGGCCTGGAGTCCCTCCTCCCTCCTCCTACTTCAGCGCCAGGAACATTGAAAGCCGCCCGCCTGCCGAGAGTGGAACCGGTACCTCGAATCTCGCCCATTCCGGGTCAATTGGAGGCGCATTAGCGGCTGCCTCGCAGTGCAACAGAGGGTCGAGCGACAGGCCACCTGCCTAAGCGCTGGCGCCCAGGAGAGCCGGGGAGGAAACTAGGAGGGGCGGCGAGAGCAGAAAAGCCAGAGAGTCCAGAGACTCTTAGGCAGGTCTCCGTGCAGCCCCAACAGCGTGGTGCCGGGAGGTGTGTGTGTGTGCGTGTGTGTGTGTGTGTGTGTCCCTTACTCAGGAATGGAGACATCGTGATCACCTCTTTTCTTAGGTGAGATGGAGACGGCCGTGCTAGGGGTGTGATTGATCCGCTTTGCTTCACTCAGGTCCGCAGAGTGTTTTAAGCGCCTACCATGGGCCAGCTCTGCCCAAGCTCTGGGAATACTGAGAAAATGAGAGGTCTCAGCCTTCTTATCCGAACTTGCATTCTTGCATAGAAGAGAGACTTTTAAATGATTCCCATACATTGTGTTACCTTGCACAATCAGACGGAATTTGTACACTATATTTATTGATTTTTTTTTTTTTGAGACGGAGTTTCGCTCTTTTGACCAGGCTGGAGTGCAGTGGCATGATCTCAGCTCACTGCAACCTCCGCCTTTTCGGTTTCAAGCAATTCTCCTGCCTCAGCCTCCTGAGTAGCTGGGATTACAGGTGCCCGCCACCACGCCCGGCTAATTTTTGTATTTTTAGTAGAGACCGGGTTTCACCATGTTGGCCAGGCTAGTCTCGAACTCCTGACCTCGTGATCTACCTGCCTCGGCCTCCCAAAGTGCTGGGATTACAGGCGTGAGCCACCGTGCCCGGCCCTGAACCTCTTCTTCTCCGTGGTTAACAAAAGTCATTATTTCCTGTTTCTTTCACTCTCCTGAAACGAAGGGATTCCCTCCGGCAAGTACCATACTCAACAGGCAATTCCTGGTAACCTCGCGGCTTAGTGGGCCCTGTGGGCCGAGGTGAAATCAGTCCTCTTTAACCCAAGTGCAGGATCCCCGTTAGACTAGACTAGACTTGGGCTCTGGGTCTGTTGTCACAGCTGTGTCCCCAAGGCACGTAGTAGGTCTTTAACAAATATTTATTGAGAACAGGTATCTGTCCTGCTTGATTGGGGATAGTTCCTAGGATACTCTGGGGACTGGCCCAAAGGGTGTCTGGGGATCATCAATGGTGGCAATTTCCGCTTTGCCACGGTCCCTTTTGCTGGGATCCACTTTTTAATACTGTAATAATGTATTTATATTTTTGAGTATTTGAAAAATTAACATGGTTCTTAAAATCAAAATTATGTAAAAAGATATACTTAAAGAAGTGACAGTACACCTTTATCCCTGTATTCCTGTTCCCACTCCCCTTTCTTTCCTAGTTGGTACACACTTCAAATCTCATTAGTTTGTCCTTTCTGTGCTTTAAAACAACAACAACAAATGAACAGATATATGTGTATTTTCTTATTTTTCCTTCTTTCTTACATGACAAGGCAGCTTAATATGGATACTCTTTCTTATTGTAAAGCCATGACATTTATTGTGTGTTTTTTTTTGAATTGATATCATGTCTCTGGTTGCTACCTGTGCATGGCCACTGCTTTAGAACAATAGCTGCAATAACAATGCCTGTGAACTTTCTACCTATATCTCCTTTGCTCAAAATAAGCTATTCCGTGCCTGCAGTATACTCAGGATGGTGAGAATCTCCTACTACTCATGACTGTTAGCATAGGGCTTTATAACCTTATATTTCAGAGTGCATAATGATAATTTTAAAGTAAACCCTCAAAATGACTCAGTGAATTTTCTCATTTTTTCTTTTAAATGATGGCTTTAGCTTAGTCATCTTTATTTTACAGATAAAGAACACAGAGATTACATGTGGTCCAAGATCACACGGCTGTCACATAGCAGAGGAAAATTAGAATCCAGGTTTTCTCACTACCAATCCTGGGGCCATTGTTCTGCACTTCTGTGGCCCTGCTCCCGCATCAGTTCCCTCTAGAGCAGAAATGAAGAGTTGAAAAATAATGGGGAACGATTTGGCAAACAGATCTAGATTATTTCCTGTATGGTTTCCTTTTTTAAAAAATGCATATTTACATCTCATCTCACTGGTTCTCAAAATAACTCAGTGAGATGTGTAAAGTAGTTATGATTTCTAGTTTATAAATGAGGAAACTAAGAGAAAGGAAGGTTAAGACACTTATTTGAGGCCACATCTATCTCCTGATTTCCCATATGGTGCTCTTTCATGTACTATGATCAATGCATTTATTTAGTAATTGCCTTTTATGTTTCTTCCTACTTTTTTTGCTCAGTACGTGTTAGTACACTCACTCCGTAGAAAAATATACTCAACAATTTAAAACATTTTAGCAAAACCATTACTTCATTATGTTCCAAATTATTCCATTCAATTCAGAAGATATTTTCTGAGAGTGCCTATTACATGGAAAAGGTAATCATAGAATCTGTCACACAAACTGGGATACATTTTTTTTAGAGACAGAGCCTCACTATGTTGCCTAGGCTGGTCTGGAACTCCCAGCCTCGAGTGATCCTCCCACCTTGGCCTCCCAAAGCGTTGGGATTACAGGAGTAAGCTGCTGCACCTGGCCTAACTGGGAAAGGCCAGTGTCCTTTAACAGTGGGAAAGTGGAAAGTGTCCTTTAACACTAACTAGATGGTGTGCCAAGTATAAACTAACCACAACTGTCCATATGGTCACCCCATATACAAGGCACTCAGACACAAAGATAAATAGTACACACTTCAGGACCCTCCAGGAGTATCCAGTCCAGTCAGGAGAAGACACATTAACTTTTATTGTAGAATGTCACCAGCTCACCTTTGTCTGCCGGACTGGCATTAATGTGCCTAATTTCATCCACTTGATGGATAACGTTTTCATTTATAATGATACTTTCATCATTAAAATCTATGATGTTGATCTGATTACCATATTTAAGAGACGGGTTGATCACTGGTGCATCCTTTTTCTGCTGCCACAAGGCAAGCATACCTGCAGTCAATCACACACCCAAAGCCCCATGGCCGGCACAGCCTCCTCCCCAGAACATGAGCTGTTCCCAGCTCTCATTGATTCCTGAAGATACTCTTTTGCCATTAGCTTTTTTTCACTTAACAATATATTCAGCAGTCACATCATATTGGTCCAAAGAGGTCTTCCTTATTGTTTTCTATAGTTGCCTAGTACTCCATTGCACGAATGTACCAAAGTTTATTCAACCACTGTTCTGTGAATGAGTATTTAGAGTTTTCCAGTACTTTACAATAATAAGTTTGTATGTGTTTTTATATTGTTGGAGGCATGTCTTCAGAGTCAAAAGACAATTGTCCATTGAATTTGTCGAAAGACACATTTCTAAGAAATGGGACCATAGGTGAAACATAAATGCATATATAATATTTTTAGGAGTTCTCCTCTCCAGAAAGGTTCTACAGGTTTGCATTCCACCAGTACTGTATGGGAGTGCCTGCTTCCCAGCTAGCCCGGGCAACGGAATGCATGATCATGCCTCTTAATTCTTACAAATTTGATAGGTGAGAAACAGTATCTCAGTGTTGTTTTTAATTTGCATTTCTCTAATTATAAGTGAGGTGCAACATCCTTTTATATGTTTAAGGGATATATACATATGTGTATGTATCTATACATATACATGTATAATATACATAAAACTTAAAAACACATAAATATATACACATACATATACAAACGCCAATTGTATCCATCTCCCAATTTCAACTTTTAAGTTTTCTCAATATCAGTTACTTTGGTTATGTGTGCTATATGTTGCAAATATTTTCTTCCTGTTTGACAATTGTCTTTTGACTTCTTTTATAGTGCTTTTTTACCATGCATTTTATAAAATGTAATCATTTGTGTTATCTTTACTTGCTTCTTGATTTGAGTCATGGTGAGAAGACCTTTCTTTTCCTACACTGAGGTTAAAAAGGAATTCACCCATATTTTATTCTAGTATTTGTTATAATTTCTTTGCTTACTTTCGAGTATATTCGAGTGTATGGTGTGAATTAAGGATCTGATACGATCTTTTCCTAAATTGCTATGCTGAGGCCTTTTTGACGGTTTGTCCGCCATCACCTTCAGAGGCGCTCCGCGCGAACCCCGAAAATCTGTGCAAAATTCTCAGGGTTAGGGGAAGAGCATGGGTGGAGAGTAAAGTGAAGCGGGCCAAGAGATTTCTTGCATTAAATGTTTAGAAGAACCAACCAGTTAAAGGAAATAAAAATCTGCCGGTATGTAACCGCTGGGTGGGCTTCTCCATTTCTCCGTGTCACCCTCCCCCAGCCGGCCTCTTAGCTTCTCGGCTTTGGGTGGCGGAGACCGTTTAGTTCTGGGACAGACCGTCGGGGGCTGACTCCGGGGGTTTGCGGGCGCCGAGCTGCCTCCGCGCGCGTTCCACTCCTTCAGCGTGGAAAAGAAAACCCTCAGCGGCCAGAGAGGCGGCGGGGCCTTCCCGGATCGCTGATTCGGGGAGCCGCAGGCGGGGACGCTGCTGGGCGACGCTTATCTGCGCCGCGCTCGCCAGCTCCGTTTCAATTAACATTCCAGTGCCGCCGCCTGCCGCGGGAGCGGAGTCCCCACCAGCCCCTGGAAAAATAAACTCTAGGCCTAGCGGCTGTGCGTGCGTGTGTGTGTGCGTGCGTGTGTGTGTGCATGTGTGTGTGTGTGCGTGTGTTCATGCGTGTGTGTGCGCGCGTGCGCGTGTGTGTGTGTGTCTGTAAAGCCGACAGAGTCCCAGATCAGTGCAGCCCAGAGCCGCCTATCCCCGGGTCGCGGTTCCCTGCGGGGTCGAGCCTGCGCCGGGCTGCAGCTCTCTGTCCCACTGCGCGGCGGGATGGCAGCTGCTCTTTTAATAAACTAGCAGTCGGCGGCCTTGCTGAGCCCTACAATATCCCCAAAGCCTGGTGTTTGATGGAACACATGGCTGCGTCCCCAGACCCCGAGAGGGGAGTTGCACACACATTGCTGACCTTGAGGGTCAGACAGACCCTTTCTCGTCTAGTTTTTAGCATCAGATGTAACCTCAGCTTGGGCTTCTATGATCTCATCGATGTCCTTTTGAGATAAGCAGGGCAGACGTCCTTCTCTCCATTCCAGGGATGGGATGCTGAGGCTCAGAGGAGTCCCTTAACTTGTTTATAGCCGCTGGCCAGCCTCTCGCCTAGGGAGGGGGACATGACAGGTCTGTTATTCATGGCTTCCCGGGGCTGAGCCCAGGGCTCCAAGTTGCACTTTCCTTAAGAAGTTACCAACCTGCGCATTGCTATAAATAAGTTTCTACTGTCGCTGTTGTTATTCTCTGCAGATGTAAAATATGTCAACACCTTTCCTTGTGCCCACTGAATATAGGGCCACCCACCCCCTCCACTGGCTGTATATGTGGGAGGTGTCCACAGTGAATAACATTCTAAATGGAATCTTTCTACCAAAAAAAAAAAAAAAAAAGCCATTTAAACAAACAAACAAACAGAAACCCTTGTTGATTTCTTTCTTCAACATAATTGCAAGTTCCCAAGGATTGTTCCTGAATTCACCCTCCAGGGGCCTCCTGTGACTTGCTAGAGACAGCCCAGGCTTCTGAACTTGTTTTTCTAATTAAAAGCTATTTTTGGGGTATAATACAGATAAACTAGTTGTGCTTGTGAGTTTACCTTTTAAAAGACTTTTTAAGCACATTCTTTAGGAAAAGGAGAAACCTGCTAAGGTGAGGTCGGTCAGGCCAAACTAGAAGCAGTTCTAAGTGTTAAGAGCAGCTGTGAAGTGGGCTTCCCAGTTAAATACCATCCGGCCGGGCACAGGGGCTCACACCTGTAATCCCAGCACTTTGGGAGGCTGAGGCAGGCCGATCACGAGGTCTGGAGATCAGGACCATCCTGGCTAACACGGTGAAACCCTGTCTCTACTATCGTCTGTACTAAAAATACAAAAAATTAGCCGGGCGTGGTGGCAGGTGCCTGTAGTCCCAGCTATTCAGGAGGCTGAGGCAGGAGAATTGCTTGAACCTGGAAGGCAGAGGTTGCAGTGAGCTGAGATCACTCCACTGCACTCCAGCTTGGGCACCAGAGTGAAACTCTGTCTCAAAAAACAAAACAAACAGAATAAACCCCATCTATCCCAGCTTCTGGGGCTCATGACTGAATAGAGGTGTAAATGAGGTGACACGCCATCCTTCCGAGTATTTTGCCTCTGCATAGCACTCTTTAAATTTTTTTTTTAATTTTACTTTAAGTTCTGGGATACATGTGCAGAACATGCAAGTAAGTATACATGTGCCATGGTGGTTTGCTCCACCTATCAACCCATCATCTAGGTTTTAGGCCGGGAACACGTTAGGTATTTGTCCCAATGCTCTCCCTCCCCTTGCCCCTCACCCCATGACAGGCCCCCGTGCATGATGTTCCCCTCCCTGTGTCCATGTGTTCTCATTGTTCAACTCCCACTTATGAGTGAGAACATGCAGTGTTTGGTTTTCCATTCCTGTTTTAGTTTGCTGAGAATGATGGTTCCCAGATTCATCCATGTCCCTGCAAAGGACATGAACTCATCCTTTTTTATGGCTGCATAGTATTCCATGGTGTATATGTGCCACATTTTCTTTATCCATTCTATCATTGATGCACAACACTCTTTGAGTCCTAAGGCACTCATAGTCTGACCATCTATTGCCCCCTGAGGCAACAACTGTCAGACTATGTCCCTAGCCATCTGTGGGACCACCCAGCCCTGGAGGGCGTCTTGCATGGAAGGAACTTAATTTGTAGTATGGCCACAGGCTTCCATGTTCCTTAATCCTGGAAGGATGCCAGGGAAAGTGGGAAGTCTCCTAAGATCCTCCACCAATGCCCAGGGAACTTGTGGATGCTTCCCTCAACACACAGGAGAAGGGCATGTGAGTTACTGGGCAGGGGGAGTGAAGGCGAAGCCCAGGGCCTGGGGAGCTGCTGCAGCACAGTCCATTACTCTTTCCCCAGTGGCCGCTCTCCAAACATGCATAGCAGTGGTGGGAGGGGGAGTGCGGTGTGGAGCAACTACATGGACAAAGATGGAGCAGGCAGGCACAGCGGCATGCTGATGTTTGGTGCCATGTAGATAAATTATCCTGATAACCAAGTGTGTGCTTCCCCTTCTACCTCCTCCCCAGACAGTCTGACGCTGGGTAGAAGTATTAGAGAGCAGGATGGGTCATTTAAAAGCGACCCAGGGAAGGTCTTATTTTGAGCAGGTCCATTTTATGTAAGAGAATTAGGCCCAGAAGGCTCTCACTGTGCCAGAGCTGCTCATCCAACTTCCTTTGGCAGGACTCCTCACTCCAGGGCCTGGAGCAGGGTTGGAGTGGACCTGTGGCCAGAAGACCCTGGGCATGCTTGGGGTAGGTGGAGGATGGAAGGGGAATACATTTACCCTAAAAGAAGCTGCTAATTCAGTCTCCATTCCCGAGTCCTAGCAATTTGAGAGATTGCAGAACAGAAATTATAAGAAAAAGTTATAGAATGTTTGACTCTGAACCATCATGCCGACTGTCAAATAGTCACATCTTCAAAATTTTACTGTTTCCTTTTGATCCCCCTGAGAGTCTGGGAATAGAGCTAGGAAGGGAGGAGCTGAAATTGTGTTTGTTAAAATACACAGGAGAGAGTGTCAAACCAAGTTTATGCAGAGAATAAAGCTGCCAGTCCTAACAATAATTGTTATTTCCTGTCTTATTCCAGGAGGGACTTTTTATCAAAAGCTAATATTTGGCTATTAATTTACCCAACTCTAGGCATTATCAACTACCCCCTTCATTTTTACAGACAGGGCCAGAGAAATTGAATAATGTGATTGAAAGCACATCCTTCGAAGCAAAGGATCAGGGCTTCTATTCTGCTGGGAATGCCACATTCCTCCCTGGGTTTTCTAGGCAGGAGTTAGGTGTGTGTGGGGTATCAGCTTTTGGCATTCTCCCCCCGCCCTGCCTTCTTACCTAGTGCCTTTCTGCCAAGTAGCTTTAAATAAACAAGGTTGGTTTAATTATAAACGATTCACTAAAATTCACAGCATTGCTTTTCCATTTTGAAGGGAGGGGTGGACTAAATATTAATAATAGCTAGTACTCATTCTGTGCTTACCAGGTGCTGTGCTTTCTGTGGATATTTCTCATGTGTTTGTACAATTCCTTACCCGTAGCATTACCTCTTCTGCCAGATGTCCTCATAGCCCCTTCAGGTCTTTGCTTAGGTCAGCTTGATTTCTGCCTTTAGGAGCTTACACTGGGGAGGGAGGAACAGGAAATAAACAAGAAATATAACATATGGGTAAATTGCGTAGCATGTTAGAAGGTAATATAAGATAAGGGGTAAGGGGGATGAGGGATGTGTGTGTGCCATGCATGTGTGTTGCACAAAGGTGAGCAATTGCAATTTTAAGAAGTAAAGTCAGGAATAGGCCTCTTTGAGAGGGTGCCCTTTGAGCAAGGGACCCAAGGTAGGTGGGGAAAGGAGCCATGTGGGTGTCTGGAGGGAGTGTGCAAAGGCCCAGAGGTGGGCTCACTCTTGGTATGTTTGAGAATCAATGTGCTGAGGATAGATGGAGTGGAGTGAATGAGGGGAAGAGGGAAGAGGGGGTAGAGGAGATGAGGTCAGAGAGGTAAGGGGGCCTCGATAGGCTAGTGAAGATCTTTGGCTTTTACTTTTGAGGCAAACTGAGAACACGGGAAGGTTTTGAGTAGAAGAGTATGTAATACATAATGTGACTTAAGATCGTGAAAGCCCTCCTTGGTGTCTGTGTTAGAATAGGTTACAGGACCACAGAGGTGGAAGGAGGGAGACTTGTTCAGAGGCCATTGCAATAATCTAGACAGCAGACCCAGGTGGAAACAGTGGAGGTGGTGAAAAGTTGTCAGATTCAGAGTGTATTCTGAAGAGTGAGGGAACAGGGTTTCCAGACCGATCTGGACGTAGACAGTAAGACACAATGATGAGTCAAGGATGATTCTGTTTTTTTGGCTTGAGCAAATGGAAAGGTGGAGTTGCTGTCAGTTGAGAAGGAAAAGGCCACAGGCAGAAGAAGTTTTGGGAAGACCAAATGTTCAGTTTTAAAATTTGAGCTGATTATGAAATACCAGGTAGAGATCTCCATTAATACTTAGAGTCAGGCATTCAGGAGACAGGCCTAGGCTGAGAATATGTATTTGAGAGTTATTGACATGTGGATGATATTTAAAGCCATTATCCCAGATGAGATCACCAAGAAAGTGAGTGTAAACAGAGAAGAAAAGAAGTCCAAAACCAAATTCTCGGGTAACCCAAAAGTTAAGAGGGCTGGGGATAGGAGAAATTCACAAACCAACTCTTCTGAACTCTGCAAAAAAGGTCGATGTTATTATTATTTTCTGTAAATGTGCTGAGCTGATCTAGATGAAAAGAAACCAAAGAGTCATCACCACCAAATACATTTTGTGAACCTGCACTGGATACTGGCTAAAAGGAAGCTATGACAAACAAACCCTTTTGGGTCAATTGGAGAAATCTGAATAGATATTAGATGGTATCATATTATGTTAATTTTCTTAGCTGTAATAGTAGTAGAGAGGTTTTGTTGAAAGTCATGGCATACGCAACTTTCAAATGGCTCAACAAATACACATGGAGAGAGAACAAATGTGGCAAAATGGCAATAGCTGTTGAATGGGTAGGTGATTAGTTGGGTGAGGGAAATACCAGTGGGTATTCATTGCCCTGTTCTTTCAATTTTCCTATAGTATGAAAATTTCAAAATAAAACTGTCAGAGAAAAAAAGTTTGGGTGAACCAGTATAGGAGACTCCAGAGAAGAGCAGAACAACCAGAGAGGGCAATGGGTGTCCTGGAAGCCAAGTGAAGGAAGTGTGTAAAGCAGGAGGGAATAAAATCCATGTAAAATGCAAGGCCAGGCACAGTGGCTCACACCTGTAATCTCAGTACTTTGGGAGGCCACGGCAGGCCCATCACTTGAGGTCAGGAGTTTGAGACCAGCCCTGACAACAGGGTGAAACCCTGTCTCTACTAAAAATACAAAAATAACTGAGTGTGGTGGTATGCACCTGTAGTCTCAGCTACTCAGGAAGCTGAGGCAAGAGAATCACTTGAACCCAGGAGGCAGAGGCTGCAGTGAGCCGAGATGGCGCCACTGCACTTCAGCCTGGGGACAGAGTGAGAATCCAAAAAAAAAAAAAAAAAAAAAAAAAAAAATCCATGTAAAATGCAACTGGTAGGCCAAGTAAGAGGACCTAGAAATGAATCTTGAATTTAAAAACAGAGAGTTAATGGTGACCTTGGCAGGGTGGCTGGGCAGGTGGGTGGGTGACAGTCACCTCTGCTGGCTAAACCCAAAGGATGGGCATGCTGATTCAGAGCCTGGGCCTCCAGAAGCCAGGAATGCGTGTGTGTGGTCACTCATCTTTGTGCAGGATGAGTCACGGTGAATGAATTGGGTGGCTGTACCAGGCAGGAGGGGGACCCGGGGGCTCCGCCTTGGCTCTCCAGTTTGGCAACAGAGATTGGCTTTTCTCTGGCAGCGCTCAGGGGTGGTTCAAAGAAACCTCTGAGTATAGTAACTGGGATTGGCTTTTATTTGACAGGGAGTAGGTTAATTCAAATGGAGAAGGTTGCATAGAAAGACCAAAATAACTGGAATAAAGAGTACATTTATTAAGCAAATTCCAGTCTTCTCCAGGCAGAAAACAGCAGAGGTTTCTTCTCCATCCCTCCCTTCCTCCCTTTTCTCTCTCTCTTTGTCTTTCTCTCTCTCTCTCTCTCATCTGCTGCCTGAATTACCCCAGTAGTTGCATCAATTCTGAGTTTTCTAGGGATATAGACCTGGCCTCAGAGTTGATCGCACAGAAACCAGCCTTGATGACAGATCTACCCTCACCTCAAGGAGCCAAAGCAGTTTTGAAAATGTCATGAGTCAATCTCAGTCTCTCTTTTTTTCTCGATCACTCTCCTTTTTCCTTTGTTCAAAAGTCACTAGATTCCTAAAGTAGCACGCATTCATCAAACACAAAGAAAAATCTAGAAAAACACAAAGAAAATCAAAATCTCCTAATCCCATTACCTAGAAAAAAATTTTGTTATTATCCATTTACTTATTTTTTGTATATGTATATAATTAATTCCTTTTAAACAGATAAGGATTAGATATGTGGCTTTCTGCTTTCCCCCCTTGACAATATATTGTAGAAATTGTGTATGTCATCAAACATTCTTCTATAACACAATTTTGAGTAATTCTATAATATTTCGTCCTGTGGATCTATAGAATTTTTATTTTCTTTCTTTCTTTTTTTTTTTTTTTTTTTGAGATAGAGTCTTGCTCTGTCACCCAGGCTGGAGGGCAGTGGTACAATCTCAGGTCACTACAGCCTCTGCCTCTTGGGTTCAAACGATTCTCCTGCATTAGCCTCCCAGGTGCCCGCCACCATGCCTGGCTAATTTTATATTTCTAGTAGAGACTGGATTTCACCATGTTGGCCAGGCTGGTCTTAAACTCCTGACCTCAGGTGATCCGCCTGCCCTGGCCTCCCAAAATCCTGGGATTACAGATGTGAGCCACCATGCCCAGTGGATCTATAGAATTTTTAACATTAGAGTTATTTTGTGGGATATTTAGGTTTCTTACAGATTCTCACTTTTATAAGTAACATTTCTATTGTCAAAAGACATAAAATTGTACCAAATATGTGATAGATGTAATTGACTTTTAGTTGCAACTGCTGAGTGGGGGCAGCCTCCATTCTACAAAATATCTGGAGAGCTGCACTAGGCAGTGTTCGAACAGTGAGTTTTGGAAGGTGGGAACAAGGAAACAAAACAATAAAAAAGAAGCTGATTGGTTAACATCAGTTTACTTTTTTGTAAGGGTTAAAGCAGAGGGGACTTCCTGATTATCCTGACTTGAGTAGACTGGAATCTCTTGTTTTTAGGAAAAAAAATGGCCCATTTTGAAACCTGTCTGCTTTCATAAAATTTCAGTTTGATTTTGTGGCATTTAGCATGAGTGACTCCATTATGACTGGTCTGGTCTGTTGGAGCCTGGTGCAAGAGCTCAGTCTAAAACAACGGCCTCCCACAGTGTTGTTCATCACCGTAAGCTTTCCTGTAATAAATATTTTTCTCAGATTGTTTTTCCTTGGTAAAAAGTGGGGGAGAGGGAGGAGGATGGAAGTCATCAGTTCTTCCAGAAAGGTGGCCTGTGGTGGCAGAACCTACTAGAAAAAATGGACATCACTCAGAGAGTCTCAAGTAGATGCCTCTGGGTGTAGTCTGAGTCCCTCTGTCCCCAGCTGGGCCTTAGTGCCTTGCGGGATCCATTCACAACCACTCCTTCTCTGGGTGGGGGTGGGGTGGGGGGCTCCTTCCAGTCTCCTAGGAGACCTCAGTTTCTAGAGAAGGTGATCCCACCAGGAGAAGCCAAGGGATCATGAAGTGACAGGGGTGGTGGGGTGGTGGTGGATATTGAATGGGCCCAGTTCCTGGTTCCCAGAGAGTTCCCTGGCCCAGAAATGGCTGTTGGAGCTTGGAGAAGGGCTCATGTTGGGCAACCCACTGTTGAGCACAGCCTGCAGCCAGGGCAGGGTCGTGAGGGCTTTCTGGTATTTTTGCAAGTTGCCTTGGGGATATAAGGTGCAAACGTGGAATGCATCTGCATCATTTAGCTTTGAGATGGTTGCACAGAAGCAGAAATGAATTTTCCTTGGCTGTCTGCAGCTTCCCCCACTTCGGGCTGCCTGGGGCCAAGAAAATCCAGTGGTTACAGAGGCCACAGCCAGAATCCTGAGGATATTTGTCTTGCATTGCAGGAGAATGCCTTGGAGGTAGAATTTTAAGGCACTGACTCAAAACCCCAATGTCCCTAAATGTGAGAAGCAAATGGTTAAAACTTCTTTAAAAATGAGGCCGGGCACAGTGGCCCATGCCTGTAATCCCAGCACTTCGGGAGGCCGAGGTGGGCGAATCACCTGAGGCCAGGAGTTCGAGACCAGCCTGACCAACATGGAAAAACCTTGTCTCTACTAAAAATACAAAATTAGCCAGGTGTGGTGGCGCATGCCTGTAATCCCAGCTACTTGGGAGGCTGAGGCAGGAGAATCGCTTGAACCAGGGAGGCGGAGGTTGCGGTGAGCCAAGATCGTGCCATTGCACTCCAGGCTGGGCAACAAAAGCAAAACTCTGTCAAAAAAAAAAAAAAAAGACTTGGAAGAATATTTTCATGACTTTGGGGTAGGGGGTAGATTTCTTACAATACGTACAACCTATGAAGGAAAAGACTGGCAAATGAGACTACATTTTGGTCATCAAAAACCATCAGTACTCTACCAAAAAGGTGAACCAGAGAGATTTTTGCAGCACATCATGGCAAAGAGCTGGTATCCAGAATATGGACCAATCTCTTCCAAATCAATAAGAATTTAAAACATGGACAAACAACTTTTTTTTTTTCCCCAGAAGGAAGAAATCTAAACAGCCAATAAGCATAAAAACAGGCATTCATCAACAGGCTAAATTGGCTGAAAATTTAAAGTTTGACCACAGGAGGCACAGGCTAGGCTGTGGAGCCAGATAAATGTCCATACACTGTGAGTGGGAGTGAAAAGTGAAAGTCTGCATGACAGTGTCTAACAAGGTTGGAGGTCCAATTATTCTATGATCCAGCAATTCCGCTTGTGCAAATAAACCCCACTGAAGTGTGTGAACACCTGCGCTGAGACACTTACACTAATGTTCATGGTGGCACTGTTTTCAATCGCTCCAAAATGGAAATAATTCAAATGTTCACCCATAGAAAAATTGGATAAAACAAAATATGTTATAGTATGGAATGACACAGAAGAATATGTATGAAATACCCTAAGTATGAAATGCTCAGTAAAGAAATAAGTAGTATGAAATACTCTAAAACAAAAGTAAGTGAAGTACAGATACACACAACAACGATGAATCTTTCTTTTTTTTTTTTGAGACGGTCTTGCTCTGTTGCCCTTGCTGGAGTGCAGTGGCACAATCATAGCTCCTTGCATCTTTTTTCTGGGTTTAAGCAATCCTCCCTCCTCAGTCTTCTGAATAGCTGGGACTACAGGCATGCGTCACCCATGCCTGGCTAATTTTAAAATTATTTTCAAATGGAGGTGAGGTCTCACTCTATTGCCCAGGCTGGTCTTAAATTCCTGAGCTCAAGCGACCCTCCTGCTTCAGCCTTGCAAAGAGTCAGGATTACAGGTGGGAACCACCATACCTGGCCCCAGGGATGAATCTTAAAGACAAAATGTTGAGCAAAATAAGCCAGATACAAAACACATACTAAATGATTTCATTTACATAAGGTCTTAAAAGCAGGCAAAATTAAACTATTGCATATTGCAGAGACATACTTAGGTAATGCAACTACTAAAAGAAAAGAAAAAGAATGAATTCTGTAAAAGTAAGGGTGGTGATGACTACTAAGGAGGAGGGAGAGAGAGAGGTTTGTGAGCCAGAAGAGGCTTGTGAGAGTTTCTGGGGTATCCTGACCTGGGTGGGTGTTGTCCTAATGTTTATTTTACAGTTCATTAGCTTCAACATTTATGTTTTATACATTTTTTGGTGTGTGTGTTTGCTATATTTTGTATCCCTCCTCCCAGTTAAAATAGGGACACAGATTATCTGAGGCAGAGGTTGGGGAAACCCTTATTATTTTCTGATTAAAGAATGGAGGAGTGGAGGGATAAAGTTTTGCTGTTTTCAGCTATGCACATAAAGTGAAACTATGTTAGTGAAACATAAGTGAAACTATGTTAAGACATTGTGAACATTACATTCTTTCCTAGTAGAGATTCTTTAAGGGCCACTTTAGTCCTGTAGTAGAGATAATTGATTTATCTTTACTTGAATGTAATGAACATAACAAGGCTTAGCCTGAAACAGTGTCTCCAGCTTTTGAAAGCAGCCTGCAGTCATCACCTTTGTATTGACGAAATTAATCATTGCTGGTGTTACAGTATCTATGTCCTTATTATAATTATTTTTTCTTACCAAAACTTTTCCCCCACAAATAGAGCAGACACTTCAAATAAGTCACTATTCCCAGTCACGTGTATTCTGAGTTAACAAAAGCCAGCTGCCCACCAGGGTTTCAGCCTCTGACTGGGAGGAACCCTGAGGTGGAGGCTCCCTAAGCCCCGCCCCCTTCCCTATTCTCAGCAAAACCAGGCAGAAAGCATCGCAGGTAAGGAAGCTGTTCACTCCTACGCATACTACCGGGAATGTATGGACCAAATGGGGAAGAATTTCAGGGCAAAATTAGGGAAACGAGGGGAATTAGAAAGTGCAGAAGGTGGCTGGGGTGTGGTGGCTGACGCCTGTAATTCCAGCACTTTGGGAGGCCGAGGTGGGCAGGTCACTTGAGCTCAGGAGTTGGAGACCAGCCTGGACAACAGAGAGAGACCCCATTTCTACAACAAACAAACAAAACAAAACAAAACAACAAAAAACCCCCAAATTAGCCAGATATGGTGGTGCCTGCCTGTAGTCCCAGTTATTTAGGAGGCTGAGGCAGAGGATCGCTTGAGCCCAGGAGGTTGAAACTGCAGTGAGCCCTGACCATGCCATTGCACTCCAGCCTGGGCAACAGAGTAAGACCCTGTCTTAAAAAAAAAAAATAAGTGTAGAGGATGAGTTCGCAGGCAAGTCAGAACTTGCTGGATGATTTTATTTATTTTTTTTTTTTTGAGACGGAGTCTCGCTCTGCTGCCCAGGCTGGAGTGCAGTGGCGCGATCTTGGCTCACTGCAAGCTCCGTCTCCCGGGTTCACACCATTCTCCTGCCTCAGCCTCCCGAGTAGCGGGACTACAGGCGCCCGCCACCATGCCCAGCTAATTTTTTGTTTTTTAGTAGAGACGGGGTTTGACCGTGTTAGCCAGCATGGTCTTGATCTCCTGACCTCGGGATCCACCCGCCTCGGCCTCCCAAAGTGCTGGGATTACAGGCGTGAGCCACCGCGCCCGGCCGATGATTTGATTTTTAAAATGTTAAGTGATTGATAATCGGTGATTGTGTCAGCAGAATTATTTGTAAAATATTTACTTGTATGTTGCATTTTCTCATTAGAGGTTTCTCTTATCATTTTAATAGAATAGCCATTCATTTAGCTATATATTTTGAAATATACACCTTGAATTTTACGTTGAAAGAGACACAAATACTCCATAGAAAAATAACCTGTTCACTTTCGAAATCTTAGAGAACTTTGTTTTTTAACATTTGATGATAAGAATGTTTATGTGGTGCCAGGACCTGTTCTAGTCCTTTATGGATATGAACTCGTTTAATCCTCACCCAGATGGTTTGAGCTGAGTACCTCTTATTGCAGCGGGGATACTAAGGCCGGGACAACAAAAGTACGTCGCTGACTCGAAGCTGGGCGGCAGGTTTCAGAGGCTGAGTTCTTAACACCAGGGCACTTCCTTGTAGCCACCACGCCCGGCTGCATCCTCTACCCGGCCGGTTTGTAGAAATAGGAGATACCGAGAAGTTAGGGTGGCCCAGGTCTGGCCTTAGATCTGCAGAGGGGCGAGTGCAGATTGCGCGATGGCGAGGCTCCTGCGACAAGGCGAACACCAAGGACGCGAGCTATCTGGAACCACAAATAAAACAAATTCAGGGACGGCTTTGACACCGCAGCCACCTCCTAGGCGCTTCTTGGAAGGGCGCGACTGTGGTGCCCGCTCTGCCCGTGGCCCCGCTTACTTTTGGACTCTGTCCCCGATGGGGCTGGGGTCCGGGTCCCCGCCCTGACCCCCGCCTCCGCTGTCAGTCTCTCTCCGCTCCCAGCTGGGTGGCGCCGCAGGGGGTGGGGTTGTTTTCGTTTGGCCCCGGGGACGTCCTTGTCATTCCAACAGCCTCCCGGTGCGGCCCAAACACCCTGGGCCACCCGACACCTCGCGCTGTTGACGGCGCGGGGCCGCCGGCGCCAGGGCGGGTGGTGGAGCTCCGTGCGGGCCGGGGGGAACCGCAAGAGGAGCCCGGGCGGGCGGCGGCCCCAGGCGGGTCAGGGGCGGCGCGAGCCCACACAGAGCGGTGAAACGACCAGGGGCCCTCCCACTCTTCCCGGACTCCGGAGGAGGCAGGGATCGCTCGCCCACCCTGAGCACTTTACCTGCACGGTGGCCAAGACCCTTCGTCCGGACCCTACTCCTGTTTTCCTCTAGCACTCACTTCCCTCCGTACTGTTAATATTATTTACTTAATAGTTTATGTTGATTTTACTACTTTTTAGAAAATGTAAAACAAAATATTTATTTTAACTTAAATCTAGATAATAGTATTCGTTAAAGCATATGATACTATGTTTTAACGGATGCTGTTATTGCATTATAACTATAACTTGCAAAACTTTTTGTCTCTTCTCAACGTCTTTCACACTGTCTGTGACCTGCACACCACACTCAAGAGATTCTTTAATCCTATTTTACACCCCTTCTCCCCACCACAACCAGTCCCATTTTACAGATGAAAGAGGTGAGGTGCGTAGGGACCTTTCTTGGGGATGGCAGCGCGCACCCGCCCCACACCTGACCTGCATCTGCCCCGCACCTACCCCGCATCTGCCCCGCAGCTGCCCCACACCTGGCTGCCCGTGCCTTTCTCGCTTGGATCCCTGGCACGGTGATGCTTAGCTCCTGGGTGGCTGGAGGAGGCTGTCGACATTGGCTTCCTAGCCTAGGGGCCTTGACTGAACATTCACTGCTCTCCCAGCCTGGGAAGGGATGGGAGGTGCAGGAGACCACCTACCTGGCATCTGCTGGCACTAGCCAGCCCGCACCTGAGGTTTTGTAGGTAGGCTTAGAAAGTGATTCCTGGAGTGCTGACAGTCTTGCCGCTTGCTCTCCCGTGGTGCCTCACCTACACTCCAGGACCACTCTGGGGCCATTCAAGAGCTCACCCACTTTGTGACTGCTAGAGCTGCCTTGCTGAAACAGCTTTCATGTACCTATGCTCACCTGCCCACTGAGGCTTACTGCCAGGACATACCCCTTTGGGGAAAGAAAAAACCAAAAACCTAACTGGCAAATTTGATGACACTGGGTGTCTGGCTCAATCTGTTTCTCCACTTTTCATGTTCACTTGATGAGGGACAGTTCTGCTAGAGACAATGCCTTATCCCACAGGGCTGTGTGTCTGTACCAGGGCTTCCCAGACTTTAAAGGGCTTAGGAATTACCTTGGCCCCTGTCACAGTGCAGGTTCTGATTCAGTAGTGTGGGACCTAAGATTCCGCACTTCCCACAAGCTGCTGGTCCTCAGGCCACACTTTGAATAGCAAAGGTCTAAGGGATTCAGAGTTTGGGGCTAGCTCAAGGGACAGAAAACTTAGGGTAGTTGCCCTTCCCCACAGCCCTCAGTTGGCACCACCTTCCTTTGCTTGAGCAGGCTTTGCTTATGAATTGATTAGAAAGGCAAGGAGGTTTGGCCAGGGGAGGTGGCTCATGCCTGTAATCCTAGCACTTTGGGAGGCAGAGGTGGGTGGATCACCTGAGGCCAGGAGTTCGAGACCGGCCTGGCCAACTTGGGGAAACCCAATTTCTATTAAAAATACAAAAATTAGCAGGGCATGGTGGTATGCCCCTGTAATTCCAGCTACTTGGGAGGCTGAGGCAGGAGAACCCCTTGAACATGGGAGGTGGATGCTGCTGCTGTAAGCTGAGATCATGCCACTGCACTCTAGCCTGGGTGACAGAGTGAGACAAGGTCAAAAAAAAAAAGACAAGGGGGTTTGTAATGAAGAGCAGTCCTCTTGGAGGCCAAGTTGTTAAGTTTGGCTTACATCATTTACTGCATGAATTTGGGTAAGTCACACAGCTTCTCTGAACTTTGTTTCCTCATCTGTAAAATGGGCATAGTTATCTGTATCACTGGGTTTATGCAAGAATTATGGGGGAAAAACCCCTATGTAAACATGCTTTTTCTAGATGTAAAGCCTTGAATGACTTTAAAGGTTTAATATTTTCTTCTCCATGAATTTGCAGTATGTTCTCAAAAGGTAGATTGATGTGACTAACCACGCGAATAAAAGGGATATTAAATACATGTGCATTCACACAGAGCTGTTTTGTTCAGAAGTGAAAGTTACATTCCTCTCCCTGAAATAACTCAAGGATCATGGTTCCCTATTATAAGTTAAAATTCTTAAGGAAAGGCATAGAAAGAAAAATGACAGTTTGTGGCAACACTAGTTTCTGAACCTCTCATCAATCTTAGGAGGGCATGTGCATTGGGGTTGGGACCCTTAGGGGCACAGTGTGCCCTCTGGAGCTGGGCATCCTTGACCACACTGACCACTGCCCTTGGTACTTTATCAGGCCTCATTCCAACTCATTTTTGGGAGTGATGATCATTTTTCTATTCTGTGGACTTTTTACTGTGGTAACTTACAGCTCACTTAGAGCAAAGATAAGTTTTATCTGAGCCTGTTCTTAGATAGGGTGAGGACCCTAATGTTGCAGTAAGGTGTATTGACAAGAACTTGGAATTGAACAAGAAGCCTAAATTCTAATCTTGACTTAGCCATTAACTAACTACTGTAGTCGTTAATGGGCATCTGTTCCTTTTTCTGAAAATAGGGTTCATTTGTATATTAATGGCTTCACTTCTCTTAAGCAAGGGTTACCAACTATTGGTCCTGCAGAGATGGTGGGTTTGGACCATGCTGTATTTTAAAAAAATTAATAGACTTTTTTTTTTTTTTTTGAGACGGAGTCTTGCTCTGTCACCCAGGCTGGAGTGCAGTGGCGCGATCCTGGCTCACTGCAACCTCCGCCTCCTGGGTTCACACCATTCTCCTGCCTCAGCCTCCCGAGCAACTGGGACCACAGGTGCCTGCCACCATGCCTGGCTAATTTTTTCATTTTTATTTTTAGCAGAGACTGGGTTTCACCCTGCTAGTCAGGATGGTCTTGATCTCCTGACCTCATGATCCACCCACCTCCACCTCCCAAAGTGCTGGGGTTATAGGCGTGAGCCACCATGCCCAGCCAAATTAATAGACTTTTTTTTTTTTTTTTTTGAGACTGAGTCTTGCTCAGTCACCCAGGCTGGAGTGCAGCGGCAAAATCTCGGCTCACTGCGAGTTCCGCCTCCCGGGTTCATGCCATTCTCCCGCCTCAGCCTCCTGAGTAGCTGGGACCACAGGCGCCTGCCACTGTGCCTGGCTAATTTTTTTGTATTTTTAATAGAGACGGGGTTTCACTGTGTTAGCCAGGTTGGTCTCGATCTCCTGACCGCGTGATCTGCCCGCCTCGGCCTCCCAAAGTGCTGGGATTACAGGTGTGAACCACTGTGCCCGGCCTAATAGACATTTTTTAGAGTAGTTTTAGATTTATAGAAAGATTAAGCAGAAAGCAGTGTTTCCATATACCCCACCTATACAATTTCCCATACTAGATAATAAAATCTTGCCTTAGTGTGATGTATTTGTTATAATAGATGAACCAATATTTGATACCTTATTCTTAATCTAAATTCCATAGTTTACTGTAGAGTTCACTCTTGGTGTTTCACATTCTATAGGTTTTCACAAATGTGTAATGACATGTATCCACTATCACCATATCATACAGAATAGTTTCACTGCCCTAAAAATCCTATGTGTTCCCTTGATCCCTCCCTCCTTCCCCCTTGAACCCCTGTCAACCACTGATTTTGTAAATGTTTCTATAGCTTTGCATTTCCCAGAATGCCATATAGCTGGAATTATAGTCTGTGGCCTTTTCAGATTGGTTTCTTTCACTTAGCAATATGCATTTAAGGTTCTTCCATGTCTTTTCATGACTTGATAGCTCTTTAAAAAGAAAAAATTAAGAGACTCTCAGTCTGTTGTCCAGGCTGGAGTGCAGTAGTGTGATTATGGCTCACTGCAGCCTCATCCTCCTGGGCTTAAGTGATCCTCCCACCTCAGCCTCCTGAGTAGCTGGGACCACAGTTGTGTGCCACCACACCTGGGTAATTTTGTTTATTTTTTGTAGAGGCAAGGTTTCACTATGTTGCCTAGGCTGGTCTCAAGCTCTTGGGCTCAATCTATCCTCCCGTCTTGGCCTCCCAAAGTGCTAGGATTATGGACATGAGCCATAGTAATATTCCATTATCTGGATGTATCACAGTTTGCTTATCCTTTCACCTATTGAAGGTCATCTTCCTTACTCCTAGTCTTTGGCAATTATGAATAATGCAGCTATAAACATTAGTATGCAGATTTTTGTGTGCTCAGAGGTTTTTAACTCATCTGGGTAAATACCTAGGAGTTTGATTGCTGGACCAGTAAGAGTGTGTTTAGTTTTGTCAGAAACTTCCAAACAGTCTTTCAAAGTGGCTGTACAATTTTGCTGTCCAACCAGCAATGAGTGAGAGTTCCTATTGCTCCACATCCTCACCAGCATTCAAAATTGTTAGTGTTTTGGATATTAGTCATTCGAATGATACCTCATTCTAGTCAACTAGTCATTCTAGTGGTATCTCACCACTGGTTTAATTTGCAATTCATTAATGGGAAATGACTGGAGCATCTTTTATGTGCTTATTTTGCCATCTGTGTATCTTCTTTGGTGAGGTGTGTGTTGAGGTCTTTTGCCCATTTTTACATTAGGTCATTTGTTTTTGCATTGAGAGTTGAGTTCTTTGTATATCTTGAACACAAGCCTTTTTTCAGATATGTATTCTGCAAACATTTTCTTCTAGTCTATGGCTTGTCTTTTCATTCTTTTATAAGTATCTTTCACAGAGCAGTATTAAATTTTAATGAAGCCTAATTTATCAGTTTTTCTTCCATGAATTGTGTTTCAATGTTGTATCTAAAAAAAAAAAATCATTGCCTGGTCCACACTGCGTGTTAAAATGTTTTAATTTAAGCCCATATTTTAAAAGTAGAAATATTCCTGTAATCCCAGCACTTTGGGAGGCTGAGGCGGGTGAATCACTTGAGGTCAGGAGTTCGAGACCAGCCTGGCCAATGTGGTGAAACCCCATCTCTACTAAAAATATAAAAAATAGCTGGGCGTGGCTGTGGGTGTGGGTATCTGTAATTCCAGCTACTTGGGAGGTTGAGGCAGGACAATTGCTTGAACCCGGGAGGTGAGGGTTGCAGTGAGCCAAGATGGTGCCACTGCACTCCGGCCTGGGTGACAAGAGTGAAACTCCATCTCAAAAAAAAAAAAAAAAAGCAGGCATGTTAAGAAACAAATCTGACATTGGACAGACACAGATTGAGGGATATCTTAAAAAATAACAGGTCTTATTTTGATTATTATGGCTGTGTAACAAATAACCCCAACACAAATTTATGTCAAACAATCATTTGTTTTGTTTATGGCCTCTGGGCTAGGAATTCAGAAAGTGCGAAAAGGAGTGGTTTGTTCCTGCTCCATGATGTGTGGGTCTTGGCTGGAAGACTCAAAGCCTGGGGATTAGAAGTGTCTTAACGTTCATTCACTTACATGTCTGGTAGTTGATGCTGGCTGTTGCTGGGATCTTGGCTGGGCCTCTTGGCAGAAACACCTATATGTGGTTTTTCCATGAGAACTGCTTGGCTTCTTCACAGCTTGGTGACTGGATTCCAAGGATAAGTGAAGAGAGAGACAGCAAGAGAGATAAAGAGATAGAGATAGAAAGAGAGAATCAGACAAAAGCCACATTCTTTTCATAACCTAGCTTCAGAAATCAGAGAGCATCACCTCTGCTGTACTCTACTGGTCAAAGCAAAAACAACCCACTCATGTTCAAGAAATAGACTCTACCTCTCAATGGAGAGTGGCAAGACTATTCCGGAAGAGCATATGGAACTAGAAATATTGTGGCCATTTTTAGAACATGCGATCTATTACAGGTCTTTAATCATCAAAATTGTTAAGATCATAAAAGTTAAGGAAACAGTGAATAACTATTCTTGATTCAATGAGACTAAAGAGACCTGGATGTTGAATGCAAAACATGATCCAGGAATCTTTTTTTTTTTTCTATGAAAGGCAATATTTGGAAAGTTGGTGAAATCTGAGTAAGATGTTAGTGCTAATTTCCTGATTTTGATAACTTCACTCTTGTTATATAAGAGAATGTATTTAGAAAACATATACCCAAGTATTTAGGTAGAAAGAGGCATTATGTCTTAAACTTCACAGTTTACAAAATAACTTACACACGCACACATAGAGAGAAAAAAAGGATGAAGTAAATGTAAAATTTTAATGTCCGGGGACTTGGTAGAAGGCTCATGGGAATTTTTGTACTGTTCTTGCAAGTTTTTCAAAGTTCAAAAGTTTTTCAAATGAGAAAGGGTGAAAAAACTCACCAAATCTTGATTTTTGGCATTTCTCAGAAACTGGAAGAACTGGCATCATATATTTCTTTTCTCTTTGTTTTTTGTTTGTTTGTTTGTTTTTTGTTTTTTTTTTTTTTTGAGACGGAGTCTTGCTCTGTTACCCAGGCTGGAGTGCAGTGGCACAATCTCAGCTTACTGGAACCTCCGCCTCCCAGGTTCAAGTGATTCTCCTGCCTCAGCCTCCTTCAGCCACCCTAGTACCTGGGACTACAGGCGCCCACCACCATGCTCAGCTAATTTTTTTTTTTTTTGTATTTTTAGTAGAGACAGGGTTTCACCATGTTGGCCAGGCTGGTCTCAAACCCCTGACTCCAAGTGATCTGCCCACCTTGGCTTCCCAAAGTGCTGGGATCACAGGCGTGAGTCACCATGCCCAGCTGAGTTTCAGTTTTTATGGCACCAGAGACAGTGAGCCTAAGGCTCACTGGGAATAAGCTAATAGAGAATTTCTACAGAAAGCTGGGACTTCATGTGATGACATTCTCTGTGCAAGAATGATTTAGAAAAGAGGATACAGCCAGTTAATCTGCCTACTAAAGCAGAAAGTAAAAAACATATTAACTGAGAACTCAAGCTTAAAACTGGCACCCACACAGGTTTGCAGCACCAGTCACATCATCAGGCTGGTCAGAAAATCACATTGATAATTTACAAGCCAAAAATTTATAAGCATGATTATAGATTGGTAGTGCCCGCAGGGTCCTGGTGGAAGCACGTGCAGATCTTCACTGCAGGAGCCCAACTCCAAGACTCAGAATTCACACAGGTAAAATGTCACAAAGTAGGAAACCAAAGACAGAGTTAAAAACCACATGTAGGCAGGGCATGGTGGCTCATGCCTGTAATCCCAGCACTTTGGGAGGCCGAGGTGGGCAGATCACCTGAGGTCCGGCTGAGACCAGCCTGGCTAACATGGTGAAACCCCATTTCTACTAAAAATACAAAAAGTTACCAGGGCGTGGTGCTGTGCGCCTGTAATTCCAGCTACTCAGGAGGCTGAGGCAGGAGAATCACTTGAACCCGGGAGGCAGAGGTTGTAGTGAGCCAAGATCACGCCATTGCACTCCAGCTTGGGCAACAAGAGCGAAACTCTATCTCAAAACAAACAAACAGACAAACAAATAAAAAACCTCCCACGTATACACACAAACAAAGCACGGTAAGCTAGGGCCAGTGGAAACAACACATGACAACATTAGGTCCACAAAAATTATAGATATTGTAGTGATCAGACTCAGAATCGAAAGTAACCATATTTATTGTGTGTAATGATGTAAAAGAAAGGATTGAAAATTTAAAATGTAAGAGACTATTGAGAAAGCAAAAAGTAGCCTCTAACATCTAATATCTGACCTGACACTCACTGCTAGTCCATGCTGTTCTTGTGTTGAACATAGACAACAGAAAATTGGTGAGCGCTGTGGCTCACACCTGTAATCCCAGCACTTTGGGAGGCCGAGGTGGACTGATCACTTGAGTCCAGGAGCCTGAGACCAGCCTGGGAAACATGGCGAGACCCCATCTCTATAATAAATAAAAACATTAGCTGGGAGTGGTGGCATGTACCTCTGATCCCAGCTACTTGGTAGGCTAAGGTAGGAGAATTCCTTGAACCTGGAAGTCAGAGGTTGCAGTGAGCCATGATTGTGGTGCTGTAGTCCAGCCTGGGCAACAGAGTGAGACACTGTCTAAAAAAAAATGAAAATCAACATCAGACAAGGCCACTCTGTGACCATTATGGACCTGGGCAAAACCAAGACCACTCCACTGTCATGTCTGACAACATATGAACATTGTCCTAATAGCAAAAATGACCAAATTTCCCCGTATCTTGGCTAATATGAGTGATCATAATTGTCTTCTTTTTAGATAAGATTTATTGTTATAGAATTGTAGTTACAATTATAGATTTGTTCTTATAGAATTAATTACAGTTATAGAATTAATTTTGCTTCCTGACAGCACCCAATACAAAGCAAAACTCTGGTTTCTTAAACCTTCCCTCAAATCACCCAGCCAAAGTCCAAATCTTTTTAATGGGTCCTTTGACCTCTTACTGAGATGCCTCATGGATCCTTATGGTATGCATTTGCCTTTGCTGCAATGAGTAATGAACCCACTTGTTCACCTACAGATGTGTTTCTGGTGTTCTTTGCCTGGAGAGAATTGATAATATAAAAATCAAGCCAATTTGAAAAATAGTCAAATAGTACTTCTAGAAATAAAATTATAAAGTGAGAAAGTCATTGGACACATTTAACAGCAGCTTGAACACTAGAGAGAGAATCAGTGAACTGGAAAGAAAATGCATCTAAACAATTTACTGATTATGCATATAGAATGACAAACAGATAGGAGCTATGAAAGAGAGGAGAGAGCAAAAGGTCTAACATATATG
Source organism: Pan troglodytes (assembly GCF_028858775.2). Lineage (NCBI taxonomy): Eukaryota > Metazoa > Chordata > Mammalia > Primates > Hominidae > Pan > Pan troglodytes. The sequence goes on from NC_072405.2 coordinate 32,093,463, forward strand.
TCATCTACATTCCAGAAGTTCCCAAAGGCGAGGAGAGTGAGCATGAGGCTAAGGCAATATTTGAGTAGACTGGGCTGACAATTTTTCTGAAATGATAAAGATATCAATTCTCAGATTCCAGAGTCCCAACAAATCCCAATCATGAAATATAAATAGAAATCTATCCCTAGATCCATCAGAGGAAGCTGCAGAATGCAAAATGCAGAGAAAATGTTAAGGAAGCCATAAAGACAGATGACTCAAAAAGGAGCAATGATTAGACTGATGGCTGACTTATCAATAGAGTTCTCAAGAGCAACAGTGAAAGCCAGAAGACAGTGGAATAATATCTCCAAGATATGCCAAGGGTGTCAAATGCCAAGAGTGAACACCTGACAACCTAGTACTGTGTATCTGAGAAGGACATGATTAGACTAACAGCATTTCCACCGGCAAATCTTCATCAATGCACTTTAGACACGAGGAAAGTTATCCCAGAAGGGAAGTTTGAGATACAAAAAATGAATGGTAAAAAAAGAAGATGGTGAATTGAAAGTAAACAAATTGAAAGTAATTGAAAGTAAACAAATCACAAAGGCATATAACATTCATAAAAATAATGTTCTGTGGGATTGGGGAAAAACATAAAATAGAAAAGAACAAAAAAAGCATGTTAAGATGAAGGAAAACCATGGTTAAAATATCCCAGAGTCCTTACGTTGTTCATGAGGATGATAATGACCTCATTAATGGTAATGATTTTGATAAATTGGGTATGCATGTTATTGTTTCTGGGGTAGTGTGTTAATTCCCTAGGGCTGCCATCCCAAAGTACTAAAAACTGGAAGGCTTAAAAAAACAGAAATTGATTTTCTCCCAGTTCTGGAGGCTTGAAGTCCAAAATCAAGGTGCCGGCAGGGTTGGTTTGTTCTGCGGGCTGAGAAGGAGAATCTCTTCTATGCTTCTCTCCTATCTTCTGCTGTTGGCTAGCAATCCATAGTGTTCCTTGGCTTGGAGATGCAGCCCTCCAATTTCTGCTTTGATCTTTACATGATTTTCTTCCTCTGTGTCTCTGTCTTTTCATAAGGACATCAGTCATATTAGGTTAAGGGCCCACCCTACCCAGTACAATGACCTTAATTTAACTTAATTACTTTGGTAATGACCCAATTTAAATGATGTCATGTTCTGAGGTACTGAGGATTAGAATTATCACATTTTTTAGGGGGTGGGGGAGGACACAGTATAACTCATAACAGATGGCTACTAAAAGAACAGAAATAGAGGGAGGGAAATTGGAATGAGATAAAAAAACTTCTTCATTATGAAAAAAGACAAGAAAGGAGAGAAAGGAAGCAAAACAAACAAAAAAGCAAAAAAAAAAAAAAAAAAAAGGGCAGGACAGGACAGATAGGAAATATAAAACAAGATTATAAAAGTAAGTGCAGGCCTGGCTCAGTGGCTCATACCTGTAGTCCTGACTGTAATCCCAGAACTTTGGGAGGCTGAGGTGGCTGGATTGCTTGAGACTAGGAGTTCAAGAACAGCCTGGCCAACATGGTAAAATCCTATCTCTATTAAAAATACAAAAATCAGCCAGGCGTGGTGGTGGGTCCCTGTAATCCCAGCTACTTGGGAGGCTGAGGCAGGAGAATCACTTGAACCTGGGAAGCAGAAGTTGCAGTGAGCCAAGATTGCACCACTGCACTCCAGCCTGGGCAGCAGAGCGAGACCCTGTTTCATAAAAGAAAAAAAAAAAAGTAAGTGCAAATATACAAGCAATTACAATAAATGCAAACAGACTAAATCCTGCAGTTAAAAAATAGATTTTTCCAAGAAATACACCTAAAAACATATTCACTTAAAAATACTTGAAATTAAAAAAATGAAAAAAGATAAAGCACATACCTACTAACTCAATACTATCAATTATGGTGAGAAAATAGACTTTGAGTTAAGAGGCATTCTTAGAGAAAAAGTGTTGCCCTATAATGAGAGAAGATTACGTTTGTCAAGAAGAGATAATATTCTAGACTTGAATGTATCTAATGAAATAGTTTTAAAGCATACAGAGCAAAAATTATTGTATGTGTAAGGAGAAATAGATAAATAGACGTCCAGAGTGAAAAAATTTTAAATATTTCTTTTAACAATTGACCTCCTCCTCCTCCTCCTCCTCCTCCTCCTCCTCCTCCTCCCCACCCCTTCCCCTTCCCCTTCCCCTTCTTCTTCTTCCTCCTTGAGACAGGGTCTAGCTCTGTCACCCAAGCTAGAGTGCAGACCATCTCAGCCTCCTGAGTCGCTGGGAAGACAGATGCACACCACTATGCCCTGCTAATTTTTCGATTTTTTGTAGAGACAGGGTCTCATTATGTTGCCCAGGCTGGTCTCAAACTCCTCGGCTCAAGCAATCTTCTTGCCTTTGGCCTCCCAAAGTGCTGAGATTACAGGCAGGAGCCACCATGTCCAGCCAAATAATTGATTTCTTTAAATGAACATGTTCCAGAGTTCTAATTTATCTCATTAATTACTGAGGGATCCAGTAAGAAGTTATAACTTATTCAAAGGACAATTCAAAATAACACACTCACACACACACACACACACACATACACAGACACACACACATACAGAGATAAGGAATGCTAAAATGAATTTGAAATAGATGCAAAATGGGTCACTAATCAATTGCATTCAACTGGACCTAATTAATTTGTACTTCCATAGACAAAAACATTTGGACCATTATCAGATTTTTTCAACTTATGGAGTTATAAAATAGTTCAAAGGCAATGAAAGGCAGGTATAACCTGGAATGATGCTGTACACAGGACACTTAGTAATCTCGTTTTTTTTTTGTTTGCACATTTCAAAATCAAACATTGTTCATGATGATATTCCCCCTTGTGATAATAATACTCTCAAAGAAAGATTATTTTTGTTCACAAAATAAGGCTTCTTTTGTGAGATTAGGCTTATTTAAATAAGTGCAACCAGACTATTAATTTGCCATGTAGTTTGCTTTCAAATCTGGAGCCACAGTATTGAATTAAATCCACAGTATTAGTTCTCTGTCACCATTGTTCCTAATGTACAGTCTCAGTCACAGGTATTGTATATAACTTATAAATAATAGCATAATTTATAAACCCATGAGTTAAAGAATAACATAAAATACAAATTAAAAATCATTTATGACTGAATTATCATAAAAATACTACATATCAGAATTTGTGGAATATAGAAGAAAATTTATAGCTGTAAGGTGTTTATAATAGAAAAGAAGAAAGGCTGAAAATGAGTGAGCTAAGCATTTACCTTAAGAAGTTAGGAAAAAGATGGAGGAGAATTCTAAAGAGAGTGGGAAAGTGGAAATTGAGAGAAAGGTAGAAGTTAATGGAATAGAAAACAAACATACAAAAGAGAACTTTAGCAAAGCCAAAATGCTGTGTGTAAAGATGAACACAATTGAAAAACCTCTGGCAAGATTGTTTAAGGAAATGAAGAAGGCACAAGAAAACAATACTAGGAATTAAAAAAGGGATCATCATAAAATATGCTGCAGACATTAATCAGATGATAGAATAATATTATAAATTTGGAAACAGATGAAATGGTCAAATTCCTGGAAGAATACAGCGTACCCAAACTGATTAAAGAATAAAGAGAGAAGGTAGGACGCGAGAGGCAAAGGCAAAAGAAAGAGTGGACAAACTAGACCACATGAAAATGAAAAACTTTTGTGCATCAAAAGATACTATCAACAGAGAAAACAGAAAAACAGGCAACCCAGAGAATGTGAGAAAATATTTGCAAATTACATATCTAATAAGGTATTAGTATCCACAGTACACAGAGAACTCCTAAAACTCAACAACAACAACAAAAACAACAACAAGATAAACAATCTGATTAAAAAATGGGCAAACGACTTAGAGAGACATTTCTTCAAAGAAGATATACAAGCATCCAACAAGCACATGAAAAGATGCTCAATGTCACTAATCATTAGGGAAATACAAATCAAAACCATACCCCTTCATACCCATTAGGACAGCTACTATAAAAACTCCCAGAATAATAAGTGTTGGTGATGATGTGAAGAAACTGAAATCCTTGTGCACTGCTGAGGGAATATAAAATGGTACAGCTGTGGTGGAAAACAGTATGTTGGCTCCCAAAAGAAATTAAACATAGAATTATATGATTCAGCAATTCCACTTCTGGGTATATAAACAAATTAATTGAAAGCAGGTGATACGGTTAGGCTTTGCGTCCCTACCCACAGCTCATCTTAATTGTAATCCCTGTAATTTTCACGTGTCAAGGGAGCGACCAGGTGAAGGTAATTGAATCTTGGGGGCGTTTTCTCCCATGCTGTTCTCATGATAGTGAGAGGTCTCACGAGATCTGATGGTTTTATAAGGGCCTCTTCCCCTCGCCTTTCCTCAGCACGTCTCCCTCCTGCCGCCTTGTGAAGGAGATTGCTGGCTCCTCCTTTGCCTTCTGCCATGATTTTAAGTTTCCTGAGGCCTCTCCAGCCAGGCTGAACTATGAGTCAATTAAACCTCTTTCCTTTATATAATAAATTACTCAGTCTCTGGCAGTTCTTTATAGCAGTATGAAAACAGATTAATACAGCAGGCCCTCGAGAAGATATTTGTACACCCATGTTCACAGTGGCATTTTTCACAACAGCCAAAATATGGATGCAACACAAATGCCCAACAACAGGTAAATGGATAAGCACAATATGATACACACATACAAAACAATATTATTCAGCTTTAAAAAGAAATGCAGCTGGGCGCGGTCACTCACGCCTGTAATCCCAGCACTTTGGGAGGCCAAGGCAGATGGATCACCTGAGGTCAGGAGTTCGAGACCAGCCCGGCCAACATCGTGAAACCCCATCTCTACTAAAAGTACAAAAAAATTAGCCGGGCCTTGTGGTGGGCGCCTGTAATCCCAGCTACTCGGGAGGCTGAGGCAGGAGAATCACGTGGACTTAGGAGGCAAGATTGTACCATTGCACTCCAGCCTGGGAGACGAGAGAGACTCTGTTTCAAAAAAAGAAAACAAACAAACAAACAAAAAAACACGAAAAAGAAATGCGATTCTGATACATGCTGCAAGGATGAACCTTGAAGACATTCTGTTAAGTGAAGTAAGCCAGTCACAAAAAGACAAATAGCTGCATGATTCCACTTACGTGAAGTACCTAGAGTAGTCAAATTCATAGATAGAACAAGTAGAATAGTAATTCCAGGCACTATGGGGAGGGAAGAATGGAACCTTGTTTAATGGGTTTCAGTTTTGCAAGATGAAAGAGTTCTGGAGATGGATGGTGGTGATGGTTGCACAATATGAATATACTTAATACCACTGAACTATAAACTTAAAAACGATTAAGATATACTTTTTATGTTATATAGATTTAATCACAATTAGAATAACTTATAAAAATTTAAAACTTGAATAGTTTTACCATTTTGAAAGACATTATCAGTGATAACAATAGCAAATGAATAGTCCTTACCATGAGCTGGGCATCATTTTAAATGTTTTAGGTAAGTTAGCTCATTTAAAGTAGGTGATCTTATTATTCTTGTTTACTCATGAGGAAATTAAGTCACAGACCACATAACTTGCTAAAAGGCATGCTTGTAGGAGGCTAAGCTGGAATGTAAATGCAGACAGTTGGGCTTTAGGTCTATGCTTTAATCAGTATACTATCCTGGTCCTCAATTGGTAGTTAAAAAATCTTTCCTTCAAGAAAGCAGTGGTCCTTATTGACTGCACTAAGTTCTTCTAAATATTCAAGGAATAAGTAATTCCAATTCCACAGAAACTATTCCAGAGCATACAAAGAGAGTCAACACTGAATCTTGTATTTACCCAAGAAATGTAGGGTTGGTTTAACTTTATAATATCAATGAATGTCATTTGTCACGTTCATGAGCCATTTCAATATATTCAGAAATAATATTGATTATAATTCGCTTTTTTTTTCTTTGAGATGGAGTTTTTTACTTGTCGCCCAGGCTGGAGTGCAATGGGTCTATCTCGGCTCACTGCAACATCCACCTCATGGGTTCAAGGGATTCTCTTGCCTCAGCCTCCCCAGTAGCTGGGATTACAGGCACCCACCACCACGCCCAGCTATTTTTTTTGTATTTTGAGATGGGGTTTCACCATGTTGGTCAGGCTGATCTTGCACTCCTGACCTCAGGTGATCCACCTGCCTTGGCCTCCCAAAGTGCTGGGATTACAGACGTGAGCCACTGCGCCTGGCCAATATTGATTATAATTCTACATTTATAATGAAAACCTCAGCAAAGTAGGAATAGAAGAAAGCTTTCATAATCAGATAATGTGTATTCATTCTTTTAAAACCTACAGTGTGGAGGTAAAAGACAAGACACAGAAAGCATTCCCTACAATATCAAGAGTAAGACAAGATGTTCACTACCAGCAGGTGTTTTCAGCATTGTGGCTGGAGGTCCTAACCAGTGTAGGAATGCACGGACAAGGCACACAAAATACAAGGACTGGAAAGAAGAAACACAATAGTCATCATTCACAGATTATATGGCTGTGTACATGAAAAATTCAAATGATCCTACAGATAAATAATTAGAACTGATAAGAGCTTGGCAAGGGTGCTGGCCATAAAGCCAAGGTAAAAAAAAGCCAATTACATTTATATTATTAATAACAAACAGAAATTAAGTAAATATATACCATCTATAGTAAGTCCAAGAAATGAAGTACATAAGAATAAATCTTTAAAAATATGTATAAGACCTCTCGTGGTGAAAATGACAAATCGTTTTTGAGAGTTGTTAAAGGCTGGGTATGGTGGCTCATACCTGTAATCCCAGCACTTTGGGAGGCTGACACAGGAGGATGGCTTGAGGCCAGGAGTTTGAGACCTGCCTCAGCAATATAGTGAGACCTCAGCCTCTACAAAACATTTAAAAAATAGCTGGGCATGGCAGTGCACACCTTTGGTCTGAGCTACTTGCAAGGCTGAGGTGGACGATCACCTGTGCCAGGGATGCAGAGGCTGTAGTGAGTCGTGATTGTGCCACTGCCCTCTTGCCTGGGTGACAAAGTGAGACCCTGTCTCAAAAAAAAAAAAAAAAAAAAGTTGCTAGAGAAGCCCAGAGCCTTCCATGCATGTGGTATAACCTCTGCCTCTGTACCTACAAGGGCTGGGTTTTCTCTGAACTTCCTCAAGCTGCAGGTTCCTCTCTCCTTCCATAGGTGGAGGCAGCCTGGGCCTGGCTGGAGCAGGCGATTCTGTGCTGGTGGCTAGATAGAGTCACACCCCAAACCTGTTCCTTTTCTGTTCATGGTGTTGAGCAGTCAGTGACGACCTTGCTAATAAGAAGGAGAATGCCCTGGTTCAGACGGTTGATAGGTGCAGGCCCAACTGGCTGAGAGTTATCTGCAATGGCCCTAAGTTTCCTGGGAAGCTTTGATAAGCATCAGAGCTGCAGCTTTCTCAAGAAGGCCAACAGAGCTAGGGTCTAAGACTGAAGTCTATGGAAACTCTCCCCTCTATTGTTTCAAAAATCCAGAATCCTAAAATTTCCAAAATGTTTCATTGTTCATAACCCTGGACCTTTTCAAAATCCTGTAGTTTATATTTTAAAAAGACCTTAAGTTTTTAACTTTTTAAAAGTAGTGGTATGTAAAAGAGACTATCAAATAGGGTGACAGTTTAATTTCCATTTGAAAAGGAAGAAATTGATTCTCAGTGACAGGAAGTAGATAGAAAGGCAAAGATTTGAATAAAACCATATCCTGATGTCTGTTTCTTTTAAAAAAGTGGAAGAATGAGCGCAGGATTCAAATTCTTCTGGAAGGATCTTACGCTGGCCTGCAGGTGACATTCCCCAAGTCCACATTTACAGGTCTGGATGACCCATTGAGAGGAAACTGGATGAACAAAATCCTGGTGTTCAGCCTTACCTGGAAACGGGCAGAACACCTGCTGACAACTTCCGTCATCCCAGACAAATAGCTACTTTACAAAGCTCCAGATTGAAAGTGAAAGACTAGAGATGTTACGATTTTTTTAAAGAGAAGAATCAGTTGACCGGTTCAAACAATTAATCAAAATCACATGGTGTTCCTTACGGCGATGGGACAGTAGTCACGGGGTCTTGATGACTATGTGAGGTGGGCGAATTACTGGCTGCTATTATTTATGCGCTGAGGACTGGCTCTGGGACAGATTTTCTCCTTTCCTGCTCTCCTCTCCTCTCTTTCCCCAACTCCCACCTCAACAGTCCTACAAATCTATGAGGTTTCACATTGGTGCCTTTCCCTACTCACTCTTCAGTACTCAAAACACCCTGAACTGCAGTGTGGTTTACCCTGAGGCCTTTGTTTTCAGGTCTTGGAAAGTGTGTGTGTGCAGGATCCCCGGCTCCTCCAAGCATGAGATTTCTAAGCATGTCCCTGGATCACCACTGTGCCACCTCGTACCTTAAAAACTTCTTATATTAATGAGGAAAGCCACGCTGCTTTCAGCGATGTGTAGATGCTTTGGAGAACTCAGTGGAACGGGTTATTTTACTTTCAGATGAATTCATTTTGAATAAAAAAAAAAATCCAGGTATTGTGTTTGTTCTGCTCATGAAATACCTTCTGTCTGCAGATTATCAAATATCTTGACACTTTGTCATCCAGACAGACACTTTTTTTTTGGAGGGGAAGGAGTTTATATGGCTGCTTGACAAAAAATGGTAAGCCTAGCCAGTGGAGACACTGATGACCCTGTTAGGTCTTTTGATGGTTAGGAGACATCCTGCTTTCCAAGATTCAGTTAATTAAACAACACTGGTTCTCCCCTCATCCTCCTTTGAGCGTAATTTAGACAGGTCAGTCAGCATAACAGTCTCCTAACCATGAATAGCATGACAAGTGCCTGGCCCACCTGGCTGAGAATCACTGTTCTTTACTCTCCTGGGAGGGAAGTGGTGCCTCTCATTCAGTAAGCTGTTTGGTCACCTTTGTCCCACCCCCTACTCTCTACCTGGCCTAGGGAGGCCAATTTATTACTCCCTTCTTATTGCATCTTCAACTTTTGAACTTTGGTTTCTCATATTATTCTTTTGTTGCAGTGGCAGGCATCTATTTCTAGTTGAATAGATAGTCTTCTCTTTCAAAAATTAATATGCAAGAGAAATATTTAAAATTAACTTTTTAAAGTAAATGATGATAACAATTAAGGTGTCATTTACATTTTCTCCGTTTCTTGTGTACTGTATTTTACAATTTTCTTCTTTTGTTGCTCAGTGACATAGAAGAGCTGGAATTTAGATTTCAGTTAGTAAGCTGAAGTCATATCATAGCTGTGGGATTGAACGATGTGGGGTTGAGTCAAACATAAGGAAGTACTGGCAGCTCCAGTAGCCGAAAAGTGGAGAAAACGGTTGTGGTTTTCTCCAGGAAAACCTCCAATCTAGACCTTTAGAAAGAGATCAAGCCAGCTTCTACTGCCTGGGAGGCTTCCTGCCACATACCACTCAAACTTTGATATTGCAAAATCCAATGCCATCTTTCATTTCTATGCAACTTTTAATCTGCTTAGATGTGGAGAAATATCTCTTAAAAACTCCTTCAAGATTTTTTTTTTCCAAATTGTATATTCAACTTTTGCTTTTGTTGCCTCTAGTGTTGGGGATTCAGAGGGAGGGCACTGAGGAGTATGAATTCTCAGTGTTGTGAATCCCTTGTCTGCCTTCTTGGGTGCAAATTGAACCAAGGTCCTGGACCTGCCTTTTTTGGTTACTTACCTGCTTGCCCTTAAGCTTGTGGTATCATTTCCAGAGAAATGAAAATTTCTTCCCAGAAAGAAAATCTCCCAAAGACTTTTAAACAAGGGGCCTTCTATCCCCACTGATAACACATCAGGTTTTTTTTTTTAGTCTCAAATTGGAAACTCACAAGAGCCTAGCACCTGGTTACTGCCTGAGCTGGCAACTGCCTGATCTAGCAAAAACTCAGCTTTCAAGGGTTGAACTCCGGAGGCGGAGGTTGCAGTGAGCCGAGATTGTGCCACTGCACTCCAACCTGGGTGATACAGCAAGACTCCGTGTTAAAAAACAACAACAAAAAAACAGATTCCTGGTCCCCATCGCAAACCCATTCCATTCAATTACATGTGGGTGGCGCTTGGGGCAGTTCTGACGCAACCCCCAGGTTTGAAGGTCGCTGGCCTGGGTAACCGGGTCTCCTTCAAGGGACTCCCTTGAAGGGTCCCTTTCAAGGGAGGCATGGCAAGCAGGTACAATTTAACCAAATGACCCTTTTTATCCCAATGAGAATATAGGAGCTTGGAAGAAACCGAAAGGGCTGGACCCTGAAAGTAGCATGAAATCCATGTCTGCCTTGCAATCTCTCTTTCTCTCTTTCTTTCTCTCTCTCTCTCTTCCTCCCTCCCTCCCTCATTCTCTCTCTCTCTCTTTTCTTTCTTTCTCTCTCTTTCTTTCCCTTCCTTCCTTCCCTCCCTCCTTCCCTGCCTCCCTCCTTTCTTTCTCTTTCTTTTCTTTTCTTTTTCTTTTCTTTTCCTTCCTTCCTTCCCTCCCTCCCGCCCTCCCTCCTTTCTTTCTTTCTTTCTTTCTTTCTTTCTTTCTTTCTTTCTTTCTTTCTTTCTTTCTTTCTCTCTTTCTTTCTTTCCCCTTCCTTCCTTCCTTCCTCCCTCCCTCCCTCCCTCCCTCCCCCTCTCTCTCTCTTTCTTTCTTTCTTTCTTTCTTTTTCACTCTTGTTGCCCAGGCTGGAGTGCAATGGTGCAGTCTTGGCTCACCACAACCTCTGCCTCCCGGGTTCAAGCGATTCTCCTGCCTTAGCCTACCGAGTAGCTGAGATTACAGGCATGCGCCACCACGCCCGGCTAATTCTGTATTTTTAGTAGAGATGGCATTTCACCATGTTGGTCAGGCTGGTCTCAAACTCCCAACTACAGGTGATCCTCCCACCTCCACCTCCCAAAATGCTGGGATTACAGGCGTGAGCCACCACACCCGGCCCCTGCCTTGCAATTTTTAACAGAAGTAATCCCAGCACCACTGTGCAACTTGGAGTCTATTTGCTTCTCTGATTTTGTCCATAAGGAGTGTAACAGAGATTTAAATATGAATTACTTTTTATATCTTTTGTAAAACATGAGGCAACACAAAGGCTTTTTTTAAAAAATGCTAAAATAAATCAGTAGTACATCCTAAGCAATATTCTTTTGTATCCATGGAGTGGTTTAGTGACCACAAAAATATTCCTGTCTCAAAATACTTGTAATTGGGGAAATAAGCCAACTTTATAACAACTACCACCAGAAAAAAAAAAAAAAGCTAAATTAAAAAAATTGACTTCTGAGTATTTGGTATGATTTATACTCAGAACATGTCAAAATATATTTTTAAACTATTCAATAATTGATAAGACAAAAAACCCCTACAAATTGAGTATGTCCTTTGACTTAACAATTCTGTTTTAAAAAATTTATTTTTATTTTTTTGGAGACAGACTCTTGCCTAGGCTGGAGCAGTGACCTGGTCATAGTTCACTGTACCCTCAAACTCCTGGGCTCCTTGACTTAACAATTGTTTCTGTTTTACAAAAGCAATGCCATAATTACATAAAGATGTATGCCCCAGGACAGTAATTGGACTGGCATTTGTAACTGAAAAACAAACAAACAAAATCTATTCATTAATGTATATTTCAGTGATAATACAGTGAAATAGCACATACCCACTATAAAAATGTATGGACTTGGACAAAAGATATCATGATATATTTGTTAAAGTGAAAATTATGAGTTATGGACCAAGAAATTTTATATAATTCCACATTTTAAAAAAAGAGTTTACATGCGCATATGTATGGGTATGTGTAAATGCACAATGGACTCGTGTGTTTCAACTTAGGAGCAAGTTAGAAAGGATACAAATGAATGTTAACAGTCACTTTGAGAGGTGGGATTGGATTGTACTTTATAGAATTCAAAGAAGTGATAGAATTATGAATTATATTTGGTACCTTTTATTATTATTTAAAAAAATCCTAAAACAATGACTTTAGGTCAGGAGGGAAACCTTAAGGCGGAAGAAAGATCCATGGGAAAACCTTGAGCCGACACTGCTCTCTGCTGGGAATCTAGCGCCATGCACCGGCTTGGTTTGCATCTGGGCTCCGCGGTGAGCTCCCTCCGCGCTCCGGGAAGGAGACACGGTTACCCAGGCCAGCGACCTTCAAACATGGGGGTTCCACGTCAGAACTGCCCCAAGCACCACCCACGGATAATTGAATGGAACGGGTTTGCGATGGGGGCCGGGAATCTGTTTTTTTTTTTTTTTTTTTTGAGACAGAGTCTTGCTCTATCACCCAGGCTGGAGTGCAGTGGCACGATTTCGGCTCACTGCAATCTCCGCCTCCCGGGTTCAAGCGATTCTCCTGCCTCAGCCTCCCTAGTAGCTGGGACTACAGGCACCTGCCACCACGCCCAGCTAACTTTTGTATTTTTAGTAGAGACGGGATGTCACCATATTGGCCAGGCTGATCTCGAACTCCTGATCTCAAGTGATCCACCTGCCTTGGCCTCCCAAAGATTACAGGTATGAGCCCCCGGGCCCAGCCTGCTCTTCTTTTTATAATGCAATATGGCAACATTGAGGGTGATTAGAAGAAATAACGTCACACCTGGAGCCTTGATGGGCGAAGGTAACCATGCCATCCTGGACCTCCTCATTTATTTCAGAGAAGCTCTGGGGATGCAGTGTCTGTTTAATCCTGAGAAAACCCTTTGGAGATAGACGAGGGCATAAAGAAATATTATTATTATTATTTTTTGACAGCATCTCCTTTGTTGCCCAGGCTGCAGTGCAGTGTGTGATCATGGCTCACTGCATCCTCATCCTCCTTGGATTCAGGTGATTCTTCCACCTTAGCTTCCAGAGTAGCTGGGACTACAGGCACACGCCACCATGCCTTGCTAATTTTTTGTTGTTGTTGTTGAGACAGGGTTTCACCATGTTGGCCAGGCTGGTCTCAAACTCCTAGGCTTAAGCGATGGAATCCACCCACCTCAGCCTCCCAAAAAGTTGGGATTACAGGCATGAGCCACTGTGCCCAGCCATAAGTGTGCTTATAAGAGAGAGGTGGAGAGAGATTAAATACACAAATGCAGGAGGGGATTTGGAGACAGAAGCAGAGATTGGAGTGATGTAGCCACACATCACAGAAAGCCAGAAGCCACTAGAAGCTGGAAGAGGCAAGAATCGGGTTCTCCCCAAGAGCCTGCAGAGGGAGCTCTGCTCTCTAACACTGTCATTTCAGCCCAGGGAGAACTGATTTTGGACTTCTGGCACCCAGAACTGTGAGAGAATAAATTTCTGTTATCTTAAGACACCACATTTTTGGTCATTCGTTACAGCAGCCACAGGAAACAAATCCAGCCACCCAGGAAGATTTTAAAAGTCCCAATGCCCAGATCACACTCCAGGCCCATCAGTTAATTTGGAATGTCTAGGAGCAGGAGCCAGGCATCAGTATTTAAAGCTCCTCAGATGATTTCACCTGCCAAGTTTGGGGACCATCAGCTACCATAAAAGGTTCTTATTTCTTATTTCAAAATCTGCCCCATCTGGCTTTCTTGGAGCCTGATACTCCATCACTTACCATTAGGGATTTTTTTCTTGGCATTCCTTCATCTGTTGCTCCAGTGAATTTGCAGTTTTACCTGGGGCAGAATGTGCTCCGGTTATCCTCAGTGTAAATGATAATCTAGACATTTTCCTAGTCATTTTTTTTTTTTTGAGATGGAGTATCGCTCTGTTGCCCAGGCTGGAGTGCAGTGGTGTGATCTTGGCTTACTGCAACCTCTGCCTCCCGGATTCAAGCAATTCTCCTGCCTCAGCCTCCCGAGTAGCTGGGACTACTGGCCTGTGCCACCATGCCTCGCTATTTATTTTTTATTTTTATTTTTATTTATTTATTTATTTTAGTAGAGACAGGATTTCACTATGTTGGTCAGGCTGGTCTTGAACTCCTGACCTCAGGATGATCTGCTCACCTTGGCCTCCCAAAGTGCTGGGATTACAGGAGTTAGCCACCACGCCTGGTCAAGATGCTTTCCTAGTCAGTTTAGACTATCTAGCCCAGGAGATAGGTTAGAGTGAGTATCCTCAGATTTTGAAGATGAGGTTTTATGTTTTTAACTTACCAAGTAATTTGCATGACTTATCTTTGACTTCAGTGATGAATGTCTAATGAACTATTAGATTATTGGATTCTAAATTTAAGATAATGGCAAGTTGTGGTCAGCCCTTGAGAAAATGTCTTATAGTACCTTCAGTCTTTCTGTCTTCCTTCCAGGGTTCCTTTTGTTGGGGACTGATGTGGTTTGACTCTGTGTCCCCACCCAAACCTCATCTGGAATTGTAATCCCTACCTGTTGAGGGAGGGACCTCGTGGGAGGTGATTGAGTCATGCGGGCCCTTCCCTCATGCTGTTCTGGTGATAGTGAGTGAGTTCTCACAAGATCTGGTGCTTTAAAAGTGTTTGGCAGTTTCGCCTATGTGCTCTCTCTCTCTCTCCCTCTCCTTCCTCTCCCTCTTCCTTCCTCTCCCTCTTCCTCCCTCTCCCTCTTCCTCCCTCTCTCTCCCCCTCTCTTTCTCCTCTGCTGCCATGTAAGATGTGCCTTGCTTTCCCTTCACCTTCTGCCATGATTATGTTTCCTGAGGCCTCCCCAGCCATGCGGAACTGTGAGTCAATTAAGCCTCTTTTGTTTACAAATTACCCAGTCTTGGGTGTGTCTTTATAGCAGTGTGAGAATGGACAGATATGGGGACCCAGTGCCTTCCTGGGCCCTTGTCCTCCTGATAAAGCACATGGGGGAGGCATCCCACTTCTCCACCCATTCCTCACCTTCCTTGTTCTCCTTTCCCTGTTAGTGAATTACTGGCCTCAAAGAATTTCATAGTTCTCTGACCCACACCTCTGAGTCAGCTCTATAGGAATGGCACCTCTTCTAATAAGACAAAATGCAGAATCTCCAGGCCTTGTACATGAAAGGAGAAAGCTCCAGTGAGCAGGAGTTGCTGATTAAATAATCTTGTCTTTGCCCTTTAAGTTTTGTTGATCATCTCTGGGTAGAACCTCTAGCCTCAAGAGTTTGCTTCTCCATCTTTAGATCTCTCTTCTCAGTGAGGATCAGCTGAGATTTTAAAGAAACAATGCATTTCACTACATAGAGAGCAAAAGAGAATTAAGCCAGGCATGGTGGCTAACACCTGTAATTCCAACACTTTGAGAGGCTGAGGTGGGTGAATCACTTGAGGTCAGGAGTCTTGAGACTAGCCTGGCCAATGTGGTGAAACCCTATCTCCATTAAAAATACAAAAATTAGCCGGCGTTGTGGTGAGCACCTGTAATCCTAGCTACTTGGGAGGCTGAGGCAGGAAAATCACTTGAACCTGGGAGGTGGAGGTTGCAGTGAGCCAAAAATCGCACCACTGCACTCCAGCCTGGGTGGCAGCGAGACTCTGTCTAAAAAAAAAGAAGCAGAGAATGTAAGGAATTTGAAAGATGTGGCTTGCAAAATAGATTCCACTGTTACTCACTGTCTGGGCCCTGTACCAGTTCACATGGGACGTTTGGAAGAAAAGCGGACAAGAGGACCCTGCTAAGGAATTCTCCCTTTTAACCTTTAATATCTTCTTTTCTCTTATTGAGACAGACTCATCCCCGAGGTGATCTCTACCCTGCTTTGCTCTGGGGCAGGAAGCAGCTTTGTGTCTAGTACAGGTTGAACAGGATTCTAATTGTTTAATACAAGATGATAACCAGAGCATCTGGGTGGCTAGAATCACACATATGTGGAAAGATGGGAGGAAAGGTGGGGGAAATATGTTATCTTTCACATTTACCTTCTGATGAAATTACTTCCTGATGCAAAGTCTGACTTATTGCAGTGTCTTTTTGAATGTGTTTTTACATGTCAACTCCACTTTACATGCTTTCGTATGAAGGAATGACTTGTGCCCAGGGCAGATGCATGCAACTGTGTTTACATGTCTGAGTGCAAGTGGATTGATGTGTATCTGTGGGAAGGGGAAGGGTGGCTTACACATTACCCCTTTGATCACATTGCACTGAGCAGTGTTGCACGAATGCAGCATCATGGATACTGTGGGCTTTCAAACTTGTGTTGATTGAGAATCAAATGTTCTTTTCAAACTGAGGATGGTAGCATAGGTTTGAGAATTGAGAAGGAAGGAAGGAAGGGATTTGCCTCTTCTTGGTGCAAGCCATGAAAATAGGAAAAAGGTGGCTTTGGGAGGTCAATGTGCCCCAGAACACTGAAGCCTGAAGATTATTCTAATCTCCTGATGCTGTCAGAAGCATAAACTATTACTTTTTTTTTTGCTTACTTAATCAGCTGCCTTCCCTTTTCTAACTATAACCCTAATCCTGTCCTAACCCTAACTCAACCCTGATCCTGCCTGGTTTTCCCTATTACTGTGTTTCTACAGAGCAGGCCACTGATTTACCTCCCCCACAGCTCAGCTTCCACACCAGTTTCCAGGCCAACTTTGAATCGAGGCAGGAGTAGTCTACACTGGCTCAGCTCTGTAACAGTTCTGCTACTTCCAGACCCAAATCCACACACACACACACACACACACACTAAAGTGCGATGTAGTGTTGAGTCACTCTTTTTGCCACTATAGCCACAGACCTCTGCCTTGTTATTTCCCACAGCTCCCCCTGCACTCTTATATTTGATACATGAACTTGGCCTTATAACAAGGTTCTTTTTCCAAGTTCCACAGCTGGAGCCTTTGCCATGCACCCAATATATTTTTGTCATTGGTTCCTTTATTCATTCCATATTCACTGAGTCCCTGCTCAGGCCTGTGCTGGTTGCCAGGGATTTGTACCTGCACAAAGAGCTACGTCCCCTTGGGTTCCTGTTCTGATCACCTGGTGGGGTCCTCCGTGACTGTCTCATTCTTGCCAGTTTCCCCTCCTCAAGTGCTGAGACCAAGTGCCTCACCTCTCTGGGTGGCAGAGTCCTGTGACTCACACCTTTCAGACCATGCCTGCCTATGTGCCTGGACCTCAGAGTCCTTCCTTCCGGGGCCTGGGCTTGCTCCGTGTGGGAAGAAACATCTTGTTATAGATAATGCATCCCTAATGCTAACTCTTCGCTTGAACTGTGATGGGGCAGGCAGGCTGAGCCTCCACAGTCAGCCCCTTGTGGCAGCAAGAAACCTTGTCCAGCCCCAGAGAAAACACAGAGCTGACACCTGCCCGTTTCATGCAGTTGGCCTCGTGTGCTAATTAGCTAAGTCCTGGAAAGTGGGTAAAGCCCAGTAACCTACGGTGTGAGTCCCAGGTGGACACGGTGACTTTATGTGCATCATTTGCATAAAAGGATTTTCTGTTGTTAGAAAAGAAGTAGCTGTAAGAGGAGAAAATTAAAGGATAAACTAGAGAAAGAAGGCTCTCAGAGTCAAATGAGCAAGTTCCTTAAGAAAGAATGTTTTGAGCTTGCAAGATGGTAGAGGATGCAGATGAGGCTGGGCTGGGCTGGAGGGACTGCAGCGAACTTCAGTGAGGAGAGAACTGGGTTGAGAGTCCCAGGTCCTACCTGTCTGTGCCACTAAGCGCACTGTGCGACCATAGCGTATTACCCATGTGTTTCTGACGCTTTGACATATGGGGCCTTGCTGACATTGGAGGGACTATCCCTTCCAAGGCTAGCTAATTTCCGGAGATGGTAAAGAACTTGCTTTTGAGTGTACCTTTCGTATACAGACCAATCCATCTAGAACCCATTCCTTCAACAACCTTCTGTATCTGGCTCTCACACTCTGGACTGCTGTTCCCTTGTCTTCATTACCCCAGGGCCAGGTACTAGATGACTAGGGCCAACCCCTAGCCCCAGAGCCCACTGAAATTATTCAAACTGGCTGGCCCTAAGCTGCTTACCCTGCCTTGCCTCTTCTTTCACATGGAAGCCCTCTGCCTCCTGACCCAACCCTGATGGCCTCCCACTCCCATGGCCTGGCGTGCCCTCCTTCTCTTGGGAATTTTGAGTAAAATCTTTTTTTTTTTTTTGAGGCAGGGTCTTGTTCTGTCACCTAGGCTGGAGTGCAGTAGTGCAATCAAGGCTCACTGCAGCCTTGACCTCTTGGGCTCAAGTGATCCTTCCATCTCAGCCTCCTGAGTAGCTGGGACCACAGTATGCACTACCACACCTGGCTAATTTTTGTGTTTTTAGTGGAGAAGGGTTTTTGCCATGTTTCCCAGGCTGGTCTCAAACTCCTGAGTTCAAGCAATCTGCCTGCCTTGGCCTCCCAAAGTGCTAGAATTACAGGCATGCATCACTGTGCCTGGCCGAGTAGATGTTTTAATAGACGAATTTTTAATAGACAAATAGGCTTTTTAGAGTATTTAGATTGACAGCAAAATTGAACAAAAGGCACAGAGGTTTCCCATATCCTGCCTGCCCTGACACATGTACAGTCTCCCCCACTGTGGACATCCCCCACTAGAGTGGAGCATTTGTTACAATTGATCAAACTACATCAACATGTCATAATCACCAAAAGCTCATAGTTTAAGTTAGAGTTTACTCTTGCTATTGGACATTCTGGGGATTTGGACAAAGGATGCATAGCTACCATTATAGTATCCGTCTGAGTCTCAATTTTCCTTGTCACTAAAATGAGGGGTTGGATTAGATGGACTTTTCTGAAGTCTCCTTTTTAAGGACCCAGATAGGCTTGAGAGGTAGCGAGTGAGTCTCTCACTACTCCCCTAACTCCCTCAGGACCCCTAACACTGTGGACCCTGCTGCTGAGAGTGGCTGACGAGTGGGGGTCTCACTGTGCAAGGCGTCTTCCTGCTCACTGCCGGCAGGCATAATTCCCGCAGTCCCAATGAAGGAACCCTGCCTCGTACAGGTGGGGATTAGAATCTCAAAATAAAGTCAGATAATGCCAACAGTGACATCCTTTTAAAACTGAAAGGTTAGAATTCAAGAGAAAACACTAAATTCAATTGCTTGAATGTGGAACTCTTAATCACCCTAATTAACTGTCTTCATTTAGGAAGGCTTGGAAACATGGATCTTGACGTTTTTGCTTTGCCAGAATCACAGAAGTACGCTTAGAGACATTTTCCTTTCTCCCCAACTCTCCAAACAGGAATCCCTTCTCTAGTGCCAGAAAGGCAGTTTTCTGCACTCAGCAGCGCTCCAAATTGTCAGATGGATGCCCAGAGCTGGGCTTGGGGGTCAGATGTGGCTAAACGTCTCCGATCTAGGTTCCTGCCAGCCTGGCCCAAGGCAGAGGTAGCATGTAGTCCTCACTATTGAACGCTCCCAGCTCTAGGATTTGCTTGAAGAAAAATTTTGCCTTATAAATCCCCTAGATGGTGCTCCTTGTCAAGTGTGAGTGTTTCTTTCTTTTTACCCCTTTCTTTTGAAGCTGCTGGCATCTCAGCAGCTTCAAAAGGCCCAAGTTAGCTGCTGTTGTCTCACTGGAAAGTTTCAGTTGTCAGACGCGGGGAGTGACGTCAGAAGTGATTTCTGCTGGAAACAGTCCCCTCCTCTGGATGTTTCACAATGGTTTACAGTAGGAATGAGATGTATGCCGTATTTATGTGGATGGCACGTGGCTCTTGTTGTCACAGGACAGTCATTCTGTATACACAGTGGGTCACTGCAGTTGGTGGCTGATGTTACATTGATATGACTGAGATGGGGGGCAGGGAGGAATGAGGTGTCAAGAGGTGAGGTCACGTCCCTATCTTCTCCTCCTTCCTTTCTCTCCCTGGTTCAACTTTTCTTTGGAAAGACAAATATAGGCTGGGCACGGTGGCTAACACCTGTAATCCCAGCACTTTGGGAGGCCGAGGCGGGTGGATCACGAGGTCAAGAGATTGAGACCATCCTGGTCAACATGGTGAAACCCCGACTCTACTAAAAATACGAAAATTAGCTGGGCATGGTGGCATGTGCCTGTAGTCCTAGCTACTTGGGAGGCCAAGGCAAGAGAATAGCTTGAACCCGGGAGGCAGTGGTTGCAGTGAGCCGAGATCACAGTACTGCACTCCAGAGCGGGACTCCATCTCAAATAAATAAATAAATAAATAAATAAACAAAAAACAAAGACAAATCTATCTGGAAATTCTGATCTATCACAAACCAATGTTCTCCATTCTACCTAGAATGCTACCAGGCCACATTCATTTCTTTGGGATATAGGGAGCCTTCTTAGCAAACATATATTCATTCACACTCACAGTTAGCTGAAATCACACTACTCTGTGAATTAGAATTCTAAGTTTTTTCTGTTTTCTTCCAGGTTTATTGAGGTATAATTGACAAATAAAATTGTGTATGAGAAGCTGAGGTGGGAGGACTGCTTGAGCCCAGGAGTTCAAGATCAGCCTAGGCCACAGAGTGAGACCCCATCTCTACAAAAATAAAAAAAAATTAGCTGGACATGGTGTGGCACACAACTGAGTAGTTCCAGCTACTCAGGAGGCTGAGTCAGGAGGATCACTTGAACCGAAGAGGTTGAGGCTACAGTGAGCCATGCTGGCACCACTGCACTCCAGGCTGGGCAACAGAGCGAGATCTTGTTCTCAAAAAGAAAAAATATTGTATGTATTTAAGGTGTACAACATGATGTTGTGATACATGTGTACACTGTGAAATGATTACCACAATCAATTTAATTAACATGTTAGCTTTATGAGTTTTGGTGGAGTGGAATGTGAAGTCAGGAGAGAAATGGTCAGAAAAGGAGCAGTTGTTATTCAAATAATTGGTTAGGTTGGACCAGCCATTTTCAGTGTTCCCTCTGCTCTTTATTGCCATAGCATAGTCGGGCTTCTGTCCTGGCTGTCTTTGCTTTCCTTTCTCTCACTCCCTGAGCTCTGACTGCAGCTTCAGTATGTTACAATCCACTGATCTGGAGATGCAAACAGTTTCTTGAGGAAAGAAGAACAGGAGAATTGAAGAGACAGAGTGGATAAAGGAGCAGAGTCTCTTACCATCTATGGTATGTGCCTGTCCCCCGGGCTGCAGGCATGCAAACCTGCTTATCATCCTCTAGTCCTCTATCAAAAGGTGGTGGTGTCTGATTTAGGGAACAGGAATGCATAGTCCTTGTAGCTGATTGGACTTCAGAGATAGACCCAGGATTCTATTCTGCCTTACTCCCAGGGTCTCTCTCTGTCACCCAGGCCAAAGTGCAGTGGCGTGATCTTGGCTCACTGCAGCCTTGGCCTCCTCTGGCTCGGGTGATCCCTCCACCTCAGCCTCCCGAGTAGCTAGGACTACATGCATACACCACCGTGCCCAGCTAATATTTGTATTTTTTGTAGAGATGGGATCTTGCCATGTTGCCCAGGCTGGTCTCGAACTCCTGGGTTCAAGTGATCTACCCACCTTGGTCTCCCAAAGTGCTGGGATTATAGGCATGAGCCACCATTCCTGGCCAACATGATCAACTTCTACTAAGGTGTCCGATAAAGTCTCATGATATCACCTCTCCTAGGGATTTTTGCATTTCCACTAAGAACTCTTGAATGAAATCCAAACTCCTTAGCTTTGAATTCAATATCCTCTAGGCTTAGCTCCCCATCCTATGTTCCCAAATATGTTCTGCCTGTAAATACCTTTCAAGCCAGCCAGGCCATTGAACAAGAAGCTCTTCTGAGGTACTTTACTAAGTGGTACTTGTGGTAGATACCCAGCAAGTCATACTTCCCTTAATCCACACCTGTATAGTTCCTTTTCTCACTGAATCTGGTTGATGTTATGACTTGCTTGGATGTGATGTTGGGCCTAGGTTGGAAGAGACCTGTAGCTTTTGTTTTTGCTCTTTTGCTGTCTTGAGAGGTCATGCAAGAAAGCCTGGGCCAGCTTCCTTGAGGATGCATGTTCTTGGAAGAGAGAAAGGCCCTTGAGTAGTAAAGGCCATGAGGAAAGGAAGAGGAACACCAAGCTTCTAGCTAGTTGCAGCTAGCTAGACATGCCAGACTATGAGTGAGGCCATAGGGTTCTTCAGCCCTGGGGGAACTATGAACTTATCGTGGAGTAGAGATTCGCCATTCACTTGAGCCTAATGTAGATTGTTTAATTGCAAACATATACATAGTTGCTAAGCCACTGAGTTCTGGAGTGTTTGTTACATAGCAATAGATAGCTGATACAGTATTGGAAGTTATCTTTGTGTCTGATGCCAAACAGGGTTTTATTGGTTTGCTCACTCACTATTTCTGGGCATGCTTCATGCATTCACACCTTCTCCTGCACCCATGGTCATACTCCTCCAACCTGGAAATGTTGATTTTTCCCTTATATCTATCCAAATACAACCATTTCTGCCTTCTGTGATACTACAATCAGAGCTGATCCTTCTTGTTTCTGAACTCCTTTGGTGCCTCTTGCTATTTGGCGTATACTTTTTTTTTTTATTTTTTGCATAGATCTTCTCACTATAATTACATTTTAAGCTCCTCAAGAGTAGGTCCTATCTTTTAAAACATCTTTATTGAGATAAAAGGCACATACCAACAAATTTGCCCATTGGAAGTATGCAATGTGAATTATATATCCACAAAGTTGTGCAACCATCACCACAATCTAAGTTTAGAACATTTTCTTTTTTTTATTGAGACAGGGTCTTCCTCTGTTGCCTAGGCTGAAGTGCAGTGGTACTATCACGGCTCACTGCAGCCCTGACCTCCTGGGCTTACTCCTCCAGAGTAGCTGGGACTACAAGCACATGCTATGATGCTTGGCTAATTTTTTTTTTTTGAGATGGAGTTTCACTCTTGTTGCCCAGGCTGGAGTGCAATGGCGTGATCTCAGCTCACTGCAACTTCTGCCTCTCAGGTTCAAGCGATTCTTCTGCCTCAGCCTCCCGAGTAGCTGGGATTACAGGCGTGCACCACCGTGCCTGGCTGATTTTGTATTTTTAGTAGAGACAGGGTTTCTCCATGTTGGTCAGGCTGGTTTCGAACTCCTGACCTCAGGTGATCCACCCACCTCGGCCTCCCAAAGCGCTGGGATTATAGGCGTGAGTCACTGCACCCAGTGATGCTTGGCTAATTTTTGTATTTTTTTGTAGAGACAGGGATTTGCCATGTTGCCTAGGCTGGTCTCGAACCCCTGGGCTCAAGTGATCCTCCCACCTCAGCCTGCAAAAGTTCTAGGATTACAGGCATGAGCCACCGTGCTTGACCTATAACATTTTCATCACTCCTGAAGGAAATCTCATATCCATTAGTTGTCACTCCCCATTCCACCTAACCCCACCTCTAGGCAACCACAAATCTACTTTCAGTCTTTACAGAATTAGGATCTATATTTTTTTGGATACATAGCAGAAGCCCACAGAATTACTCTGTGTTGATGAATTGAGCAAAACCTCCAGAACCTTTTTAAGATCCAGGGAATGACGATTGGGTGGTCCAATTTCAGGTTCTGGGATAGAAGCAGCGGAGACTCCTACTGGGGAGGGTATTTCATGGCATCTCACATGTCACCAGTCTCTGTGACTTCTTTCCTTTTTCTTCAGAGGCAACAGGATAAATTAGAGAAAGTGCATCTCAGGACCTCAGGCCAAACCTTGCCTCAGCTGATGACTCGTTGTGATGTATAGGGCTGGTTACTCTGCTTCCCTGAGCCTCAGTTTCTGCAGTAATAATATTTTGTAGAAGAAGTGTGTGGACCAAATTCGTAACACATGGGAAACACTTCCCATTGGACCCAAGGGAGATGTTTCCTTTTCTTCCCTTTCCTTCTCCTTATGCTTGTCCCATTGAACCCCTTTTAATGCCCAGTGATTCAAAGGTCGCTCTTTCCTCCAGTCTTTCCTCCACTTTAGCCACCATCTCAACTCTACCCCAATAAGGAATGGGTGGACCAAGGTACCAGGTGCTGGAGCAGGCTAGAGAGCTGAGGGACACATGATGCTACCAGGGGGAGCCAATGTGATACCCCAGAACCAGGACATTCCCAGACTCACTGGACAAACTTTTCATCAGTCCCTTCCAAAGATAAGACTTTGGATATAATGCTTCATTTTCCTGTTCCCTCTACAGTGACTTTTGGGGCACACATGCTCAGGTAGCCATTTAGTTTCACAGAAACTTGAGTTTCCATGAAAAAAAAATCCCAGAGAACCAAATAGTTGCCTATTGGGTTAGCTGCAGATTGGCTGTCTTGTTGGATAAATTGGCTGACGTGGGTTTGCTCACATAGAAGGCTGGCTAAACATGGTGGTGGTTTGGTTTCCCCTAGAGGAGATGGCCAGAGAGACAAATGTGGGCAAACACAAGGGCCTGGCACCATCTATGCTGGTTGACTTGATGTGCTGTGCTCTATGCATCTACCAATTTTCACAAAATTGACAACTGGGGCTGCAGGTTTCATCCTGAGCTTCTGCAAAGAGAGCACACTGGGAGCAGGCTGCCGCACGTGGAATGTCAATTACATCCCAAGAACTTCCCAATGGGTCGCCCATATTCTGTCTGCTAGGGCTCTCCCACCTGGGGGCTCCCAGGGTGGGCGATAAGCCTGTGCAACCAGAGTGACTTCTAAAGAGAGAATTCTTGGGATGGAGGAGCTTGATGTGGTGTGTCTGTGTCCTCACTGAAATCTCACCTTGAATTGTAATAATCCCCACGTGTCAAGGGTGGGGCCAAGTGGAGATAATTGAATTATGGGGACAGTTTCCCCCATACGGTTCTTGTGGTAGTGAATACATCTCATGAGATGTAATGGTTTTATAAAGGGTAGTTCCCCTGCACACACTCTCTTGCCTGCCATCATGTAAGACGTCTCTTTGCTCTTCCTTTGTCTTCTGCCTTGTTTGTGAGGCCTCCCCAGCCATATGGAATTGTGAGTCCATTAAACCTCTTTCCTTTATAAATTAGCCAGTCTCAGGTGTGTCTTTATTAGCAGCGTGAGAATAGACTAATACAGAGTTCATTGCTATGGTGGAGGGCAAGTTTGGGGGACCCTGGCAAAGAGAGAGCTGGGGCTGTGTTTTTGCTTGGCAGAGGGGGCATGCTCACGTGGCCGAAGTTCCAACTTTGGGAAAGGAAGATCTTTTTGCCCTCAGTTTTTGCCTGATTCTGTAGTCACAATAGACCTAGTTCTGTCTGTGCTCTGACTTCCCTCCAGAATCGCTGGATGTTCTGGTGACATTTGGGATGCTCTGCTGCACATTCTTGGGTCTCTCTGTCCTCACTCTGAGCCAGAATGCTGGCTGCTCACTGTGCCACCTCCAACCCCTTTTACCCATTCCCCCCAGTGGTGAAATGGGGGTGGCGGGGGCCACTCCTGTGCTCCAGGAGCAGGTGAGGAGTTCACAAGCTTAGGATTCTGGTTTCTTCCACCGACTGTTCAGAGTATTCCCACCTCCAGCACATTGGCTTCTGCAGGACTGAGGGCACCTGCCTGCTCATCTGGCTCCTGTCCTTGGTCAGGGTGACCCAAAATGAGCTCTGCTAGGTTCTCTCTTCTCCACCAGAGCCAGAGGCTGACAGAGAGGAAGGCTGTCGGAGGTGCTGCCCCTATGACAGTGGAGGAATGGGGGCTGGGGATGTGGGGATATGAGCAAAGACACGCAGGAGATTCACTGTCCTATCCGTTTGATTGTTTTCTTCCCCTCTTTTCCACTCCCATACGACCACACTCATCAAAATAGGAAACGATGTCATCACTTATGTGCATGCCTCCCCTTCGTGCGTTGCTCTGGGTCACCACTTCCTGTTTCTGAGTCATCAGGAAGGTAATTTCCCCCAATGCTCAATATCCTCCAGGACACTGTGATCACTCAGCATCTACCCAGCTTCCCCTCCTCTATCCGTTCCATAAAAACATACCAAAAAGACCACCCCCCGCACCACTGCAAAAAAGACCTAAACTAAACACCGTGCAGCTGTTGGTCTGAGTTGCTGCAAGCTCACAAAATGCATGGGGACCACAGCCCCCAGCCCTATCTGGAAGGACGGCTGATTGCCTGGATTTAATTGGATAGTTAAATACAGATGAAGATGATTCTGGAGTACAGATGAGTCCTGGTGCAACAAGATCTGTCAGAGACTCTGCCTACTAAGGGAAGTGGGGTATTTGGCTGCCCCCTAAAATAAAGAATGAATCAAACTGCCAGAACAAGACACCCCAGGAGGCATGAGATGGCACTGGAAGGATTTGTGTTAGAGTCAACTGAAGCAAAACTTTAAGGAGCGAGTCCTGTAGACAGCCCCTCACTGCATTTTTCCTTCCTTCCCCTCCTTTTCATCCTCTTTCCCCTCCTTTTCATCCTCCTTCCCCTTTTCCTTCCTCCCCTCTTTCTTTTTCTTTCGTTCCTTTTTAAGTCATGCACTACACTTTCTGTCTGCCTTTCTTTTTTTTTTAATCTGATGTTCACAAGAGGGAAGTGACTGATGATAGGAACTAAGTGCTTGGGGCTCAGTAATTCATTCAACAAACAGTTATCAAGTATCTACCATGTGGCAAGCTCTTTGCTAGATACTGGAGCTCTGAGATGTGTAAGATACCTTTCTGGCTTCCAAGAAGCTCACAGTTGATGGAGTGTCATGTAAATTAGTAACTGATATAGAGTGTGGAAAATCACATCATGGAGGTGACTCAGGGATTGTGAGAACACGGAGAACAGACCACATGGCACAACTGGGTGATGGTGGAAGATTCTGGAAGAGCAGTCACCGGAGCAGAGGCTTACAAGGTGGAGTAATTACTAGGGCACTGTCTGAATAAGGTGTTTGATTGCTGGAGGGTGAAGAAGGAATGGAAACTGAAGAAACAGGAAAGGGTGTTTAGGTTGACATTTTTGAGGAGCTTGACAATGGAAAACCAGAGGATGAGAGGCAACAGATGTAGGGTTCAGTTGTTTCATTGAAGGGACATGTATTGTGAGCGTGTGTATGTGACAGGTGCTGACCAGGCACCAAGTACCTGAAAGCGGATGAAATTGTGCCCGCAGCCTTAATGTTCTATTGGGAAACACAAACAGACA